>NC_133619.1:491736742-492045909 GCF_048593235.1 Sminthopsis crassicaudata
ACCTCTCAAAGTGCAGTACTTCTCACATCTTAGGTATTAATGACATTTATAAAAAAAGACAATGAAGTGACATGATGAACAGTTAACAAGGTTCTACATCCAGAGTGGAAGTTTACTATATATCAGCCATTTAACCTCCCTCTTCCTCATGTTTCCTTTATGTGAAAAAGGGGATGAAAATTCCAGCTACTGACTCATCTCTTGAGATTATGGTGAAATAGGTGATATGGATCAACTGCTTTGAGTTTTCTCAGTGAAGTGAGCTGTATCTCACCTAAGGTTTTAGATTTTATTTTCTTAATCCTATTTTATTATCCCTCAAACCTCCTTTGAACTTGAGAGCTGTAGATGAAGTCCAATCACACCTTCCTGCAAACTACCACCACATTTGAGCGAAACAACACACTGTTTAGTTACTGCACCTTAGCATGTTGAAGGCCCCTGAGTGAACCAACTTCTGCAGGGTAGGCTGCCACATCTCCTTTTCAACTGTTCCACTCCACTGAGTAAATACTTAGTTCGGCAGGTTTTTATAACATAAATATGCATAGTATGTGTGCTCCATACATTTTTTTTCCTCTTGATGCCCATTCAAGAACAGCTTGGTACAGCCCAGCCTTAGATAAAAGCATGCTGGAAGTTTCCCCTCTTTATGTATGGCACACACTTTTGACATTGTCTCTGCAGCAGTAACTACAAATCACATTAGATAAATACAGATGTTCCTGTTGGACCCAGAAAGCAAATTATCATCCTTATAGAGTCAATCTTTATAGGAAACAAATGCCGGTTTTATTAAGTCTCTGGTTTTTTTTTTTTTTTTTTGTTTTGTTTTGTTTTGTTTTGTTTTTTGTGTGGCAGGAAGATAGATTGAGATAGAAGAGAGAGGATTCCATTGTTTCCTGCTTTTCTTTGTGAATATTGTCTGACCTTCTCATAACTGCTTCCCATAACAGAGCCTTGAATGTCACCATTCTCCTCCCTAAAGCTGAAGGAATATGTTTGTATTCCTAAACTCTTTTCCATAAGTCATATTACTTTATATATTTTATCAATAAAACTTAGCTTATTAATCCTTGAGAACAAGTTTAGGTATATTGGCAATCTTTCCTTCCTGTTGAAAACACAGCAATCTCTTCATTTAATGGGATATTTAACAATATTTTTTTCTCTAATCCACTCCCTGAAAATGGAGTAGAAACTCCAAATTATCTTGTATGTTTTTTGTGCATACTGTAAATATTTAGATGCACATATTGTTTCTACTGATACAACATTGGCTTTTTGTGGACAAGGGCTGTTTTCTTTTTGTTTTTATATCTCTAGCATCTAACCTACTGCCTGACATACAATAAGTGCTGAATAAATGCTGCTTGGTCAATATATAGTGTTTTAGGGCAAGAAAGAAGAACAGGAGTTTAAGAACTTTTGAACTACTATGACAAAATAAAAGGTCATATTTCAATTGTCTGTCTAGATACATAAGAGAGATACAAAACTAAAGACTTTAGAATCAAAAGTGATTTTGACTTCTTCATTTGACCAGAGAGAAAAAGTGATTTGCTCAACATTACACACAAGTAAGGGCATTTAGATAGTACAGTGGATAGAGTCGTATACTTCTTTCTTGAACACTCACCTTCTTGAGTACAAATGCTGTCTCAGGCACGTGTTAGCTGTGTGATCCTGGAAAAGTCAATTTGCCTCAGTTTCCTCATCTGTAAAATGAACTGGAGAAGTAAATGGCAAATCATTCCAGTGTCTTTGCCAAGAAAACCACAAATGGGATCACAAAAAAATAAGATATGACTGAAACAACTCGACAGTGACAAAACATAATAGGCAAAAGACAAGATTCAAACAGGAATTTTGACTCCAAATCCAATGTGTCTCTGTCTCTCTCTCTTTTCTCTGTATCTCTCCTTTTTTCTGTCTCTTTGTGTCTCTTTTTCCCTGTCTCTGTGTCAGTCTGTGTCTCTTACACTATGTTTCTCTTTCACTCTATCTTGTGTCTCTATCCTGTATCTCTCTTACTCTCTTTTTTTTCTCTCATCTATGAAGTGTTGTTTCTATGTGATAAGCATTGACCTATTCTTATTGATGACCCTTGAATCTCCTGCCAGTTCCCTAAAAACCAAGAGTTTAGCATGGGTTTAGAAAAAAAAAACAAGAGAATAGGAGTAAAGATGGAGACAGCTTGGTCCTACTTTTTCCACAACTAGCTGTGTTACCTTGGGAAAAATCACATAAGTTCTTTGGGTCTTGGTTTCCTTCCTCTCTCAAATGAGAGAATTAGACAATTTCTAAAGACTCTCCCAATATTACGAGCCTGTAATTGATTCCATATGTCTCTTCCAGACCTAAAATTCTAATTTCTTTCTCTGAACATCTTATATACTCAATAGGGAATTTCTTAGAGCCCTTTTAATGAGAGATTACACTCTGAGGTTGTTCACAATTTAGAAGTTATAAAGAAACAAACTAGGGCATCTTCAGACCAAAGGATCTTTATCTTTTCCTACCAATTCAGTAACTTTCTATTGCAAGCTTCATGAGTTTTAATTCCTTAGACTATAATTCTAGGACCTTAACTTTTCCCTTTTTTTTACTTCACTCTCTCACTTTAGAACAGAGCATATTTCTTCAACTGATTATCTAAGGAAAAGCTAAATAGTATCAGAAGTAGAAGCAGAATCATGTCATTCTTTTCACTTTAACTTCTTTTGGTCAAATAACTTGATCTCTTTGGGCTTAAATGAATTAAAGATAATGTAGTATAGTGAATATAGCACAAGGACTTTCAATCAAGAAGACCTAAGTTTCAATTGTATGATTCTAGATAATCCACAGAAAGCCTTGAACAGAAGAAAAACAAACTTTGTATATGGAAATAGAGGTCTTGAGTTCAAAAGGCACATCTGGAGGCTCATTATCTATATCTGTACCTCACCTTCTATTCTGTTGTATTAAATAGCCTTTGGGGTTCCTTCCCATTCTAGATTTATGAACCTAAGTCATGAAACTTCTTTCAGCCTCAGTTGCCTCAATTTTAAATTAATGACAATAATATCCATATCATCTTCATGGATCAAATTAAAAATGTATTAAGATACTACACAAATACCATACATTATTAGTATTAAATTCACCTTTTCTTCCCTTGCATAAAATTCTGTGCTCTTCTCTGGGGTCCATATATAGTTCCTTAGTGTCAAGTTGAAATTGTTCTTTCTGAAGTTATCCAAATTTTTAACTTTTAGTTCCCTGGAATTTGATCTAGCATATCTTTTTCTAAGTTTTCTTCCTCTGGACCCCTTCTCAAAACAATGTTTTGAAATGTATAAGATAATATACATAGTATTACAAATAAAACAAATTATATTGAAATAAAGATGTGCTTTGTCAAAATATTTTTAAAAGGTCCTAAGACTCTAGGTTAAACATCCTATTTCAGTTCATGGGGCAAGTAGGAGTTTTGACTTGACCAAGGTCACACTTGGTAGTAAGTAGCAAAGTAAGGATACATATAACTAGGCCCTTTAACTGCAAACCCAGTTTTCTTTCTACTTTCCACTTCTCTGCAATCTCATGCTTTTCCTAAATTGGTCTCACCCTAATCAGCTGATACATCCTTTTCTGGCTATTTGTGGCACTCTTATAAGTTAAAGAGAATGATGTTCCCTGTGCTTTGTTTCCTTTCAGACCTTCCATATACTCTTGTCTATAGAATATCCTTTCTTCCACTACCTTATCTTGTTCTGTGGCTTGCACATTCTCAGTATTTTATATACAATGTCAATCACGCCTAACCCATCATCGAGTCAATATTTTTAAAAGCACACTCTATGCCTGATAATCACAGGCCAACAATCAGTGTGAACAGAGGGCTGAACATGGATTCAGGAAGGTTGAGATTCAAATCTCATCTCTAACATTTGCCAGATAATTTTGTGATCAAAATTTCTGATCCTCACTTTTCCCAAGTGAAAAATGAAAACTATAGTACCTTTGATACCTCACTTAGAGTTGTTGTGAAGGTCAAATAAATTAATATACATAACATTTTCCAAAGTCAAAAGTTATTAATATATGATTATAATAATAATCAACAACAGTAAAAGTTGTAGTGGAGGATATTGATCATTTATATGACTATAGTTTTGTCATTCACACTCTCCAAACACTATTGTTTTTACATTTAAAATGGGATAATAAAGTTAATATCAAATTTATATAAATTTACAAAGTGCTTTCCTGACAACAACCCTGTGAAAAAATCGAGTACAAATATTAGTATGACCACTAATTCATAGATAAGGAAATTGAGGCTTGGAGTAGAAGTGACTTTAAAATAGTTCAATTGATAAGTGAGAGAGCCAGGATTTGAATGCAAATGACCCTGAAGCCAACTTCATTGCTTTTCCTACTTTATCCTATTGCTTTTCAAATGGCAACTCATGGTATTATTGTAAGAATCAAATGAGATAATGTCAATTCCTACATAAATGTGCCTTTACTTTGGTTGCTGCTATTAATTAGTTAGTGGTAGAACTGGAATTAGGACCCAAGTATCCTAAATATAATAGAAAATTCAATATTCCTTCTATTCCCATAGTTACAAAAATGAAAGAAGGGGGTCCACACACCAAAAACTTTTCTTTTCCATCACCAGAAGAGCATTTGGGAAGTGTGGGTGAGAATGATGCATAATTTTTAGACTGTTAAAAAAATGATAGTTGAGATAATGTGCTTGGGATGGAGGGAAAAAGAATAAAAACAACTTCTGTCTTCAAAACTAGGTTATCACTGTCACTTCTTGCTTATTTAATGTGTATGTAGGAAATGTTTCTTTGGACAAAAAAATACTAGCACTGAAAACTTGGTCTCTTTTGGCTTAGGGAAAATGACATTGTATTTGTAGATAGGGAAAGTAAAGAGATAACAATTATGTATAACAATTATGTAACAGACTCAAGTTGGGTTCCCCTGCTTGCCCTTTTAGGAAGTCCCTTTGAATGAGCAAAAGGATGCATATCTTGCTTAGGAATACACAAGAAGGGAATCAGTAGTCTCAATTTTTCCAGAGTTTTTCCTCAAGCTTTCTCCCTCCTCCACCCTTTTATCACCCTGCTTCTCTCTAGTGAGGAAAATGTCTCAGAGAGGGTCACATCTTTTTTCTTTGCTAGCTACTTGTTCCTTTGTTGGAGCTGAGGGGGTTAAAGGAAAATTAGAGACAGACTAAGCTGCCGCCCTCTTCCCTCTCTTCCATGTCTCTGCATGGATTTTAAAAAACTGTTTCCGATTCCCTAGGCTGCATGCTCACCAGTTCCCAGACCCAGCAGTGCAAGGGTTAAAGTGAGAGCTCTCTGCTGCTCACAAGCCTTTCCTGAGATTAATGTGCTAAGTCTGCGCCTCTCAGTGTGTCTGTATGGGAGTGAAAGTGTTGGTCAGTGATGGAGTTGCTACCATGACAACCCTGGAAGTCGGTGCTTGTGCGAGTCGGAGATGTTCCTGGGAGGAAGGAGATGCTGAAACTAGGGGAAGCAGCTGAGTTTGGTGTGGCTCCGGCGAAGCGCTCACATCCTTGGCCAGTGGCTTCCTCTTTCTGAGCCGGGGAAAGGAGTAGGGGTTCCCGCAGCTCCCACACCCGGGCTTCTGCTCCAAGGCTTCCCCCTCTCTTCTCTGCTGGAAGGCTTCTTTTTGCTCCTAGGGTTCGGATATAACATCGTTCGCTGAGCTGGGTGACTGGACTGGATCCAGGGGCTGCATTTGGTTTGAGGAAATTTACAGGATCGGGATCAACATTAGGAACCAATTGCAAATCCCTGCTGAGAACTTTTTTTTTTTAATCTATCCTGTGTCAAAGAATCTGAGTGTGAATTGGTGTTTTTTAAAATATATACACACACATATATATGCACATATATATATATTTCTATATATATATATATGTACGTAATTTACATATGTCTGAGCTAATAAAACTCTTTTCTCCTCTTCCAAAAAAGCAGCTTTTTAAATGATCTCTCCTTCATGTCGGAGGCACTTTTTTGGGTTATAAACTTTTGATGCCAGACCTCTGCAGCGCGTGCCCAACTGAATCTTAAAGTAGCATCTTGAAGAGAGAGGGAGAGAAAGAAAGATCTGTGACCTTCATCCCTGCACCTTCCTTCTTCTCCCTTTTGGTCTGCCTCCTTCCTCACCCAAGGAACGTGGGGGGAGCGCACACTTTGGATGCTGTTGGGGGAATTCTTTTCTCTGATGGTGGAAAGCTGAGGCTGGATTTTGGGGGAGGATCATTAGACTTGGAGGAGCTCGGGCTCTTTCTCTCTCCCGCCCCCAACCCTCCCCCCCTTTTTGCTCCTGGATCGCTCCGTCCCCTTCCTCTCCCCCCGCCCGCTTCCTGTGCCCGGCTGGGGGGCGCCTGCGGTGCCGCTGCTCCAGTTCAGGGAAGTTGTGGCTGTCGAGGATGGGGGTCGGTGGGTACTTGCTGCTGCCCTGGAGGTTCCTCGTGGTCCTGTCCCTTAGGCTGCTGTTCCTTCTGCCCACAGGAGTGCCAGTGCGCAGCGGAGATGCCACCTTTCCCAAAGCTATGGACAACGTGACGGTCAGGCAAGGGGAGAGCGCCACTCTCAGGTAGGGAGCAGCTCTTCGCTTCTTTGTGGTGGGGGAAAGTGGGTCTCCTGAACTGGAATGATGACTTAGTGGGGATCTGTGGAGGCGGAGAAGAGACTCCGGCCCCTGGGACTAGGGCACTGCCAGAGGTATTGTGCAGGCCAAGAGTCATGGCACTCCATCGCCAGGAGGTTTAAATCCAGTCTGGGCGGCAGATTTATAGCTCTGCCTGGACATCCACATCTCTGTGATCTGGGGCTCTGTGGGTGAACCCCACTCTGCCTCATTCCCTTTATGTCAGTGGGGTATCTCTAAGTCTGGGACCTTCAGTAGCTAAGAACTGAAGCTTCCAGGCCTTTTTTTTCCTTGTCCAGTGTTGAAAAATAGGAACCAGGCACCATGTGGTCAGAGGAATTTGGATTCTGGGAACAGACCCAACATGAGGTGGTCCTGTGGATGCTCTAGTCCCTTTTCATAGGCCAGAGTATATGTGTGTTTGGGTGTGGTTAAAAAGGGTGGGCAAGGTGGCTTCCAGTAATTTTCTAGCCTGGCCCTTTAAGAGTCCTTTACCAAAGCTGTTAGTATTAAGTCAATCATGTGCTCGTGGGGTGGCTATTATAATTTCTTGGGCCAGGCTTAGTATATAGGACATAGGCAAAGCAGAGACAACATGCAGCTTACATGCAGAGAGACCACTCCTGTCCTGAAAAGTACACCAAGAAAGCTTTTTGTTTTCCCTTAATGAGTTACAAAAAAAAAAAAAAAAAAAAAAAAAAAAAAAAAACAACTAAGCTGCTCCATACAGAGAGAATGAGAGATATGCCTGGAATATGGACCTTTGGGGACTGTGTTGGCTGCAGCTGAGACTTTAATAAAAATGCAGCCACCTCTTTCCACTAGCTCAGCAGATATCATCTTTTATCCCTTTAATGAGGCAGTTGTGGTCCTAAGAGACAGATTCAGGGTTGTCCCAGCTTAACTGTACCTCCCAGTGTACACAGAGGGGCTTGTTTGGCTCAGTTAGTGACTGGTGGTTATGATGAAAATAATGCATCCTGTGTCAGATCTAGGGTGGAACAACTTGGCATTCTTTGAGGAGAAAATGGAATTTCTCACCCAATTTTTATTTGAATATTCAAACTTGTATCATTCTTTCACATTCAAGTGACAATTGAGGTGTGAAGTAAAATGGTCCTGGGATACTGCCTATTCTATCCCACGATTTACCATGAGTTGTTTTCCTGATGATCAGCAACTTCCAGTGAATTCTTGACACACTGGGGATCAGTGACACAGCTTTCTCTCTTTATGCTCAAGGACCTAATGAAATCCAGGTTCCATGAGAGTCATAGAGGCAGATGTCTTCTGAACTTTTTGATGGTAGTGGACATTTCAGTCCTTCCCAGGCATTTAATGAGCTATGAAGTAATCATCTTATTTACTTCACTCCAAAGATGTTCACTGGGAGGCAAAGTTACAGGGGATCCAATTAGAAAATGCAAGCAATCTGTGTGCACCAGTGAGAATCTGACGGGAGAACCCTACTGCTCTTCCATTTAACCCTTTTCAGGCACTAGATGGAAAGACTTCAGGGCTGGGTGTGAGAGACTTTGTATTTTACTGTGGAGAGCAAAGTTGTCAGAAAACTTCTCAAGTTTCCTGTTTTCGGTGCTGTAATGCAAAGGATCTACCAGCAGAGGGCCAGCTTTGATTTACTTTTTTATTAGTTGCTGGCCTGTTTTCATGCTGTCGATTTCTAATGTTCAGCAGCTGTGCTTGGTAATGGGAATAGGAATAAGAAAAAAAAAATAACCTCGAAAAAGCTGAATAGTTGCTTTTTTTGTAAGCCTGGCTGTAGGAAACCTTCATGTTTAAGCAGAACTCATATTTGTTACCTGATTGCACTTTCCTTTTATGAGAGAATATGTCCTAGGAGTTTTGGTTTTTTTTTTGTTTGTTTGTTTTGTTTTTTTTAGAATTTGTTTCTTCTGTCAGATTGAGCACATTATTTTTTCTCTGCCTTAATAGTTTCATATTTTTCTATATTCTTCCTTTCTACAATTTGTGTTCTTTTTGTCTTTTTGTCTTCCTTTTTCCCCTTAGTTTTATCCCCTACTTTTTTAGAACTATTTTCTTTTCTTTACTGAATTGTTTTTCCACTAATTTTTCAGGCTTTTTAGCTCTTCGTGTTCTTTGATTTTACAATCCCTAGGTCCAGCTCCCATCATCATATTTCTAAAAACTGTATCCAAGGCTGCTCATGTTATCCCTCTACTTTTATGTTTCCCCTTACTTTTCTTTTACTGATTATCTATATGGCAGCAATCCTAGTGAACAATACTGATTGGCATGCAGTAATTTTTATATGCAGCTAAATGATGCAGTGGATAGAGTGTTGGAGGAACCTAAGTTCAAATTCCTCCTTAGATACTGTATAACCTCAAAAAAGTCATTTAAACTCTTCCTCAATTTCTTCAAATAAAAAATGGAGATATTAATGGAACTTCCTGGGTTGTTACAAGGGTTAAATGAGATAAAGTTGCTCAGCATAGTCTTTAATTAATGCTTAATTCCTTCCTTCCTTTAATACTCTGAAGCTCATGGCTATTCACCAGGGAAAAGCAACTGCATGTTTCTTAACTAAAAATAGTTAACAATTTTCATTTGACAGATTTCTCCAAAGTAAAGAATGCTGGTTTTGAAACCAGTTGTACACCTAAGTTCAAACTGTGACTGCTACTCAGTAGGTGTGTGACTTGACATAAGGCAGGTCACTTTTCTTGAGCTTAGCTTTCTCTTCCATGAATAGATTGGGCTAGAATGATCGCAAAGCCTGATCCAGTTCCCAAGGGAATATAGGATCATGGGTTCAAATATGGAAAAAACCTTAAAATGCATCTAGTCCAGATACTTCATTTTGCTGTGAACCATAACTGACTTATCCAAGGTCACATAAATAGCAGGATCACTAGGTCTTCTGATTCCAGAAACAGTGGTCTTTTGATTGTACCATACTATAATTCTCCAAATTTTATAGATAGGGAAACTGAGCCACATGTATATTTCTGTATATGCATATATATAAGTGTGTTTATGCAGGTTGTATACATAAATATATACACAAATGTGTGCATAGTTAAAGAGATTTGTTCACATAGATAGTAAATAGTAGAGATGAGACCTGAACCTGTATTCTTTTGCTTCGGTGCTCAGACATACTTTTCTAACCTTTCTGAAGGTACAGTAATCTTAGTGGATGATCACATGACCCAGAGTTGGTTTAAATTTTTTGTCAGAATAGGGCAAAGCACTCAAAATTGCATTTATTTAATGTTGCCAACAATCATCCACAAAAAGGTCTCCAAATTTGATTGTTCTTTGATTTTGTTCTTTTATGCTTGTTTTTAATCATAATTTCTACTAATATAAATATCCTACAGTTTATAAAACACTTTCTTCATAACATCCATATAATGAGTCAGTAGAAAATTAATACAAAATATATAAAACAGTGCCTAGCATAAAATAGGAGTTTAATAAAAAATGACTGATTTCTACTTTAGGTAGCAATATACAGGGACAGTTAGGTGGTATAGTGGCAGAAAGCCTCATCTACTCAACTTCAAATCTTATCTCAGATACTTATGAGTTGTATGAACCTTGTCAAGTCATTTAAACCTGTTTGTCTGACTTTACTCATCTGTAACAGAGCTGGAAAGGAAATGGCAAACCACTCCAGTATTTCTGCTTAAAACAAACAAACAAAACTACTAATTGATAAAAAAAAAAGAAAGAAAGAAAAAAGGAAGGAAGGAATGAAGAAAAAAAGGAAAAAGAAAAATAGTAGATAAAATACTGCACTTGGAAGACGTAAGTTAAAATCCTGCCACAGACAATTAGTAACTATATGACTCTGGGTATAGAAGAAATAGCAGGCAACAGGCTCAGTGGATAGAGTGCTGGGTCTGAAGTCTTCCTGGGCAAATCACTTAATCCTGTTTGCCTCAGTTTTCTCATCTGCAAAATGGCCAGAGAAGGAAATGGCAATCCAGTCCTGTATCTTTGCCAAGAAAATAATAAATGGGGTCCTAAAGAGTCAGATAGGATTAGAAACTATTAAACAACAATAGGAGTTCCACCTGTTGTTACACCTATTTTATAGATGAAGAAATAGATTCAGAGAAATAAGTCACCTCATTCAAGTTCATTAAAGAAGTTAAAGAACTGCAGTATTATTGGAACTGGGATTGTTGTCTGACTTCAGTGCACTTTCTATTCTAATTTTGCCTATTTCTACCACAATAATTCCTATTTCTAAGCAGATGTCCTTGAATCCAGCTTCAATGAAATCAGAAAAGGCTGAAAAAAAGAACAAGTAGATGAGGATACCCTGTATCCCAGTCTCAAGTTTTCTAAGGATTAATTATGTGGTCTCAAAGAAGCAGCCCTTCTTCAGTCTGAGACTGTTTTCCACATTATAAAATAAGATTAATAATATCTTCTGCTTTATTGCTTCATGGGGTTGTTTTAAGAACAACGCATAGTGTGTGAAAATATTTTGCCCTGTGGGAACAATAATCCTAATGGCTGACATATATATAGCACTTTTAGGTTTTACAAAACACTTTTCATTAACTATGTCATTTGCTGCTGACAGCAATAAATGATAGAAATGAGGAAATTCAGGCTTAAGTAAAGTTAATTTACTAAGCTCATACAGATAGTCTGGAATTTGAACCCAGGACCTCCAAATTTAAGGTTCAATATATTAAAACATGCTATAGAACAGGGGCTCAATCTGCCATCTGTGAATTTGTTGTTGTTCATTGTATTTTGTTTTAATTAGTTTTCCTTGTAATCCCACGTATTTTATTTTATGTATTTAAAAACCTTATTTTCAAGATTCCACAGGTTTCACCACACAAGTCCTTTCCAAAAATGACCATAAAACAAAAAAGGTTAAGAATACCTGCTTAAAAGCATGGTATTCATTGTTAATTCTTTTTTTTTGTGCTACAGCATATCGTATCCTAACATAGAAATATGGGTTCTATGGGTCAGGATCTTATATTAATATTTTATGTTATAAATGTTACACTTTCTTTTCCCCTGATTCTACAGATTTTTTCCTTCATAGCAATATGATTCTAGTTCTGGCCCATATCACCTTTCCCCTATTGTAATTCTTTCTTAAAGACGTTCTTTGCATTTGGTCTCTATTCTCCAGCTCATCTTCAGCACAAATGCCAAGTTGGTATCTAGAAAACACAGATTTGGGTGATGTACTTCCTTGCTCAATAAACTCTAGTGGCTCCCTAATGCTCCTATTATAATAACATCCCTTTATGATTGAAAATTCCTCACAACCTCCTATCTTTTCATGCTGACTATAAATTGTGCCCTCTTCTTTCCTCCCTCTACATTCTAGACTTTTTTTACTTTCCATTTTTCATACATATGATATCAGATCCTCTTTCCTTGCCTATGTAGTTGATGACATCTATGTCTAAAATGCTCTTTTTCCTATCTTCTGTCTTGGGAAAACCTCTCAAGACTCAGTTCAATAAATCTGATAATTCTGGAATTTAGCTACAATATACCTGGGAGCTTTGATTTTGAGGTCACTTTCAGGAAGTGATTGATAGATTCTTTCCATGACTATTTTACCATCTGGTTTTAGGATATCAGAACAATTTTCCTTGATGATTTCTTGAAAACTGTTGTCTAGATTCTTTTTTTTTTTTCATAATAGCTTTCAGATAATCCCATAGATTGTCTCTCCTGGATCTATTTTTCAGATCAATTGTTTTTTTTTCCAATGAGGTATTTTACATTTTTTCTATTATTTTTCATTTTTAAAAGTTTATTTGACTGATTCTTGATGGTCTCATGAGTCATTCACTTCCATTTGTCCAATTCTAATTTTTAGTGATTTATTTTCTTCAGTTACCTTTGTTAACCTCCTTTGACATTTGGCTAATTGCACTTTTAAAGGAGTTGTTTTGTTGAGTTTTTCACATTTTACCAATTTTATTTTTAAGGAGTAATTCTCTTTTTCCATTTAGACAATTCTTTTTTTAAATGACTTGCTTTCTTTCTCCATTTTGCCAAATCTATTTGTTTAAGATTAAATTTATTTATTTTTATTAAAGTATTTTATTTTTCAAAACATATGTGTAGATAATTCTTCAACATTACCCATTGCGAAACCCTGTGTTCTAATTTCTCCTCTCTTTCCCCCATGCCCTTCCCTAAATTGTCAAATCTATTTTAAGAAGATTTTTTCTTCAGGATATTTTTATTCCATTTCACCAAATGTATTTTTAAGGAGTTGTTTTCTTCAATAAATTTCTCTGTTTTCCTTTTGCAAACTGTCCTGAAAAAAATCTCATTTCTTTTCTCAAATTTTCTTCTCTCTTTTAAGATCCTTTTTGAACTCTTCCAAGAAAGCCTTTTGAGCTTGAATTCACATACCCCTTTGAGGCTTCACCTGAAAGCATTTTGTCTTTGGTGTCTTCTTCTGAGATTATAATCAGTTCTTCCCCATTTCCATAGTAGCTCTCTATGGTCAGAGCTCTTCTTTACATTTTTGCTTATTTTTCAAGGTTGAGTTCTGCTCTGATAGCACAGTGGGAATTGTCCCAAGCTTCTTTTACAGAGCTATTGGGATTTCAAGCTGCCTGTACTGGGGTCATTGCTATAGACTTTCTTGCTGTGTTATGTGATGCTAATCAATTCCCACCTGTTATTCTATTATCACAGGCTCACTATTTTTCTTCTATAGTTGTATTGGAAGTCTCACAGCTAGTCTGCCAATCCACTGGCCTTCTGTACAGAGTGGCCAATGCTGATGTATTTTTGCTAAGAGCTTCCTGCTAGGTTCCAGGCACTGGGCCAATCTTCCCTGGTCCACACCTGCACCAGGCTGTGTCCCCTCTCCCCCCATCCAATTGAGATAGATCTTTCCTGAAGTCCTTCCAAGATATCTTTTTTTAAAATTTTTAAAATTAATTTTATAATTATAACATTTTTGACAGTACATATGCATAGGTAATTTTTTACAACATTATCCCTTGTACTCCCTTCTGTTCTGAATTTTTCCCCTCCTTCCCTCCATTCCCTCCCTTAGATGGCAGGCATTCCCATATATATTAAATATGTTACAGTATATCCTAGATACAATGTATATGTGCAGAACTGAATTTTGTTGTTATTGTTGCAAAGGAAGAATTGGATTTGGAAGGTAAAAATAACCTGGGGAGAAAAAACAAAAAATGTTAACAGTTTACACTCATTTCCCAGTGTTCCTTCTTTGGGTGTAGCTGATTCTGTCCATCATTGATCAATTGGAATTGGATTAGCTCTTCTCTGTGTTGAAGATATCCACTTCCATCAGAATACATCCAAGATATTTTCTGCTGGAAATTTGTTACACTCCAAATATTTGTGGTTCTGTCACTATAAAATCTAGGTTTGATCTAATGTTGATTCTGAGGGAAGTCAGGAAGAGTTCAGGCAAAGCTGTCTGCTCTCCATCATCTTGGTTCCACTATTCTCCCTCAGCTCAATTGATACTTCTTGTAAGAGACATTTTCTGAACCCCTAAAATGATAGAGCTTTCGTACCTCCATTATATTTATACAGTGTGTTTGTATATGTGTATTCACATTAGAATATAAACTTCTTGAGGACTTTTCTTCCTTTCCTCCCTCCTTCCCTTCCTCCCTTCCTCCCTCCCTCCCTCCCTCTCTTCCTTCCTTCCTTCCTTCCTTCCTTCCTTCCTTCCTTCCTTCCTTCCTTCCTTCCTTCCTTCCTTCCTTCCTTCCTTCCTTCTTTTCTTCCTTCCTTATTTCCTGCCTGCCTGCCTATCTTCCCTTCTGCCTTCTTTCTCCCCTTCCCTTCCCTTATCTCTTTCCTTCCCTTCTCCCTTCCTTTCTCTTCTCCCTTATCCCTTCCCTTCTCTTATCCCTTCCTTTCCCTTATCCCTTCCCTTCCCTTATCCTTTCCTTTCCCTTATCCCTTTCTTTCCCTTCCCCCTTCCCTTCCCTTCCCTTATCCTTTCCATTCCTTTATCCCTTCCCTTCCCTTTCCTTCCCTTCCCTTCCCTTTCCTCTTCCCTTCTCCCTTCTCCTTTCTCCCTTCTCCCTTCCCCCTTTCCCCTTCTCCCTTCCCTTCTTTTTTCCCTTCCCTTCCCTTCCCTTCCCTTCCCTTCCCTTCCCTTCCCTTCCCTCCCCTTCCCTTCCTTTCCCTTCCTTTCCCTTCCCTTCCTTTCCCTTCCCTCCCCTTCCCTTCCTTTCCCTTCCCTTCCCTTCTCTTCCCTTCCCTTCCCTTCTCTTCCCTTTCTTTTCCTTTCTTTTCCTTTCCTTTCCTTTTCTTTCCTTCCTTTTTGCATCTCCTAGCAGTCAGCAGTAGCTAACATAATACAGGCTTATAAAGTGATTAAAGAAGCAGCTATGTGGTGTGATAAATAGAACTCTGGGAATGGAATTAGGAAGATTGATTTTCATGAGTTCAAATATGGCCTCAGACTCTTGCTGGCTACATGACTTTGGGCAAGTTACTTAACCCTGTTTGTCTCAGTTTCCTCATCTGTAAAAAGAGCTGGAGAAGAAAATGGCAATCCACTCCAGTATTGTTGCTAAGAAAATCCCAAAATAAGGTCATGAACAGTTGGACCTGAATGAAACAACTAAATGAAACAATGTACAATAACAAAATAAACAGAATTGAATTACGCTAGATACACTATTTTAAAGAATGTTGTTCATTTAAATTCATACCAAAACCACCAAAGGAAAACTCTTTCCATGATATATCAGACTAGTATTGATGGGCACAATGCAGGAACTATGTTGACATTTGGTTAACAATAGATCAAGCAACCCCAGTAATTGAGAACTGTCTTGATTATAGGCCACCGTTTTTAACATTTACTTTAGTTTTACTTCCAGTCATGGGCTTCAACAATAAATCACAACAAAATTCTTTTAATTTTTGTGATACTGTTAGATTGTTCTTAGCAGAAATAAATCTACTGCTTTATTTGTTTTATTTTATAGAATGATATTTATTAAATTGGTGAAGATTTGTTGGTATTGTGGCACATCCTATGTACCAATGATTATTTTTTAAAAAGTATAATTATTTTAATAATTTGAGCATTAATCTGTGATTTTGTTTATATCATTGGAAACCATAACTGTTGGTTTGTAGACTCCTTGCAGGTAACAATCTTAATAAAGCATCATGGCCCATTAACCAGAGTGCTACATTTTTCAATTAGATGTTTTAAAGTTTTCTAGACAAATCAAATGAGATATATGTTTACCCTTCGTACCTAGCACATAGTAGGTGCTACATGAATGTTAATTATTATTATTATTGTGGGTGTTTCTGTTGTTATTATTATATACCTTTACATCATCTTCACCTATCATTAACCAAGGTTCACTCTATGATATATATATTTTTTTTCATGGCTATCAATCTCTCTAGGATTGACTCTTCAATTGAACCAATACCTGCTATGTACCAGGCACAGTCCTAAGTCCTGGGGATACTAAATAAGAAAGAAAGAAAAGGAAAACATTCCCTTTTCTTAAGGAGAATAGATTTTTCCCCTGGGAAGAAACATGTACACAGATAAGCAATCCTTTCTACCTCATGTACACAGATAAGGAAACCATTCTATCACATGTATATTGACAAACAAGTCTTTTTCTTTTTTAACTCAACTACTGAATTGACCAAAATAGAAATAAGAAGTATAATCTAAAAGGAAGAACACTAGACTGAGTTAGGGAATCCGGATTCTAGCGCTGGCTCTGTCACAAAGAACCTCTTTGTGATTGATCAAATGCCTTACTCTTCCTATGTCTTAATTTCTTTCCATGTAAAATGATGGGTTTAGGCTAAATGCTTTCTACTATCCCTTCTCAATATGTATTATGTGATCTTATAAACAGAAAGCCTAGCTGCCTTGGAAGTTAGGTAGTTGTTATGGAACAGCAGGCAGAACACATTTCTTTGGAGGAATGAACTCTTAGAATTGTATGGGTTGGATTAAGTTTTTTCCCCTTTTCTGGGACTGTTTCCTCATCTGCTTAACAAGGATTTTGGAGAAACTGATCTCTGACATATCTTCCAGTTCTCACCTTCTATGAATGTAAGATTTTGTGAAATATAGGATGATCTGACTTGTTGTGGTCCCATATGACTCACCTAAAATATTTGCTATTAAAAATATGTATAAATAGGCTCAAACTGATATCAGTTTTGTGGGATTTCTGTTCCAGAGTTAGCCTGCAGACTCAGGGATAGTATAGTTGCTATTGGGAGACAGAAAACTGGTTTGTTCTAAGTAGGCATCCAATAAATATTTGTTGATACTGGTGGATTCTCCTGGGAGATGGCAAATTTTTTATCTTTGGAGTGGCTCAGTATACTGGGCTCTAGGGCCTAACTGGTAGGACTGGACATAGGCAAAAGCTATCTCAGAGAAGACAGCGTTTATCTCTGTTCCCATTCCCCCACTCCTTCTTTCATTTATTTTTCTATTGGGCATCTCCTGCATGTTTTCCAGGATTCCATTGGTTCTTTGCTACATGTTGCTGACCAGGGCTACGTATTTCAAATTTTTAACCAGGTTTATTACCTTTTGTAGTCCAGGCTTTTCTTAACCTGCCCTCATCAAAACTCATCTGTTTTGTATCCCATTCTTTCTGTCTGCTGTCGGGAGCTAATCCATTCCATGATAATGGATGTTGAGCTTCCATTAAGAGTATTATTCTTTTTCAGTTAAAATACTTTCATTTTAACTGTGGGTTTCTATGAACAATGTCTTAATGGAAAGGAGGGAAAATTTAGAAACCCTAGTGGGTAAGAGGGAGAAGAGGTGTGTGGCCCTATTGTACATCTCTCAAATAGCACCACTAAGGTGGCTGTCAACTTCACCTATGACCAAGACTGACCCTCAATGCACAGTCTCCTGCAGACTGCAATCTGGTCTATAATAATAGCTCCAATATCCCTTAGGGCAAGAAGCAAACCAGTGTTCATTTGATGGGGAGAAAGGGAACTTATTAGCAGCAGCAGTACAGTGCAGCATGCAAAATGCGGCACTGTTCTACAGAGATCCCTTGTGCTGGGCAAGTGAAGAGATAGCAGTGCATGGCAGAAAAGGACAAGGAGGCTGCAGGATCCTGTAAGGGGAAGGATGTGCACTGATGCAGATGATGGGTTCACTGGATAGAGGAGCCCACAGGGGAGAGACTGCCTGATTTCCTGACAGGCCTGTCCCAAATCATTTTATGGTAAGAATGACCAGAACAGAGATAAAGAATTCTTTACAGAGATCCCCTCCATTTCTTATCTGATTCTTCTCAGACAGAAGAGTCCTGGAAACCTCAACAATACTAGACTTCCATCCCCTGCATCCTTTAGGCAAAATTGACCCTGGGGCTTAATTTAAACTTATCTTTCTTCTTCCTCTTCCCTGCACATCTGAGCCAGAACTCCACCCTTGGCTGGCTCACTGGGTGGTTGGCTCCAAGGGAGATCATGAACAAGATGGACTAGTGATGTGTTGCAGTCTGATGGGGCTCAGCAATGAGATGCAGAAGGAAGGCAGCCTCTAATAGGTTTCATTTGACCTTCCCAGGGGAGGACTTTTAAAATTACTTATTAACGGGAAGCAGCCTTTACAGTCATGAGATGAGAGGAGGGAATTACAGTCCATGACGTTTTTAATAGTTGCAGGAATTAGCAATGCATATTAAGACAAGAACTATGCCCTAATCATTCTTGAAAGGTTTTTTTAATGCTATTATTATTATTATTATTATTATTATTATTATTATTATTATTATTAGAAGAGGTTGATCAAATAGGTTCGAAGCTTCTTGCTTTGGAGAATGGTCAATAAAGGTTGTAGTAGAGACCTTATTTTGTTGGCAATGAATTGAATAGAATAGGAGCTGTGAGTGTAGGAGGTGGGGGAAGAGGGACCAACTTCTTTCTTTTCCTCTTACTTCCTCTACAGCTCCCCCTCCTTGAATCCCACATCCCTGACACTTCTGGTGCAATTGCCTGTAAGTGTGGTTTTTGAAGGAGGTGAAAATTGGAGCTGTGATGTTTCTGCTTCTGAATCCTGACAGTACCCAGCATTGTATGTCATTTTAGTCACAAAGGGGATTAGAGAGGCAAAAATTCAGTTCTACTTGTCTTTAATGCTAAGAAAATACAAGAATGCATTTTTAAAATAGGGGGAAGGCAGCATGGCATAGTGGAGTGTTGACCTTGGAACCAGGAAAATCATGGTTCAAATCCTGCAGTGTGCAAGGCATTAAATCCTTACTTTTCCTTATCTGCAAAATGAGAAACTGGACTACATAGTTTCTTAGGCTCCTTTAAGCTTTAAACATTTATGATCCTATGTCTAAAAGAGGATTTGGATCATAAATAAGCAGAACTGCTATATTATTAATTATAGAGCTAACTTAAGTCTTATGTAGTAAAAGATCATTCTGCCATTCTTCTCTGTACCGGTAAGGAGGTGCAATGAATGGAGTACTGGACCTGGAGTCAGGAAGACTAATCCTCCTGATTTCAAATCTGGCCTCAGACACTTACTAGCTGTTTAATGTTGGGCAAGTCTTTAACCCTCTTGGCTTCAGTTTCCTCATCTGTAAAATGATCAGGAAATATCAAATCACTCCAGCATGTTTTAGCCAAGAAAACTCCAGATGGGGTTATGAAGAATCAGCCTTGACTGAAACAAATAAACAACATCTGACCAATGCTCAAAAAACCTGCTTTTAATTTTTTTCAGCTATAAAATGGGAATTTTAAACACTATTACTAGCAAAGTTTACAGGTCTATTGTTGGGAAAGTGCTGACTATAAACCCTATAGAAATATGACCTATCCTTAGTGTTATTACTATTATGTAATTGTAGCTTAGGAGCTGTCCATGGTTTGGCATTCCGCAGAACTCTTACTTTCTCTGTACTTCATTCTGCTCATTTGAAACTGAGTAAATCTTCATTTACCCTCTGGGGTTGGAAATGATGCTTTTTACAAAGGGAAAAGTTGTTGGTTTTTTTTTCCAGAAGTATATTAAGATGACAGTGGCACTAAGTGTCTTGCTGTATTGCCAAGGCCACATCATCAGAGCAGCCTCATTTGAGCTTGTCTAAAATGTTGCCCTACCTTGTTAAGTGACTTCCCTAGTAATGTCCTGATCCATCCTAAGGGCTGTAGAAACTGCAACAAAGCAATCAAAGAGTTTTCTGAAAAGGGCCAACTAGTGACACAAACTTCAAGAAGAACTATTAACGCACAAGTGCAATTTTTGAAATGCATTAATGATTCTTTACATTTAGAGAGGCAAAATGGCATACTGACTAGGACACTGAATTTTAACAGAGAGTGCTGAGTTCAAATTCTGACATGAATAATTACTAGTTGTGAGACTCTAGGGAAACCATTTAAATTCTCTACTTTAGATTGCTCACTTACTAAATGAAGGCATTGAACTCAATGGTTTTTAAGCTCTAAATCTATAATCTTATAATCCTCTATATTTCTGGTTTCTCATCTACAACACTTGGGGGTGAATACAGATGGGGCATTCGGTGGTTGAGAAGTTTCCTTCTGATTTCAAATATACAATCCTTTGACAATCATCTGCTCCCATATTTACATTTTAAATTAAACCTTATTATCAGTGGGAAAGATAGGCATCCTGACATAGTGGATAAGAAGTCATCTTCAATGTCAGGAAAACTTGGCTCATTCTCTGACACATACTGGCTGTTTGGTTAGGAGCAAATCACTTAAAACTCTCAATACATCCAGACAGCTCTTTAAGACTATAAACTGCATGGCAGGTGTCAAATCCTCACTGAAAATCCTCTCTACCAATGAATTTATTTGTTACATGATCAAATTTAACCTAAAAAAAGTGAAACACAACCTATAATGGAAATAGATGATCAAAGGTCATTTTACTTGAATCCTAGTCTTAATTTACTATTGATTGAACTGCTGACCTTGGATAAACTGTATAAGAAAGGACTAAATGAGGACAGAGTACTGGAACTGGAGGCAGAAAGGCAAGTTTAAATCTAGGCTCTGACACTGAACTACCTGCATAAACTTCATAGTCATTGGAGCAAATTGTTTTCTTCCTTCCATTCCAGCCAGTGAAGCTGTTATATACAAAGTTACCTACTGCATTCTGGGACATCACCAGTAGTCTTGAATTTTAAAATGTGATTGGACTTCGATGACACTGGAAGAATTAGTGAGGTCCAGGACTTTGCATGACTTTGCCTCACTTAAATCCAATTCACGGGCAAAAGAAGACATCATCCATAATATCCCTGATCTTTTTTCATAAAAATAGATGAAAAACAACACCTGTACAATGCTGTGAAAGTCAGCTAAACTCTATTTGCCTCAGTTTACTAATCTGTAAAATGGGTTACACCTATCTCATATAGTTGCTAGGATGAATGTTAATTTGGTAAAGTGTTTGCAAAATTAAAATGCTATATAAATACTAGTGATTAGTTATTAATCTATTTTGATTCCTATTTTTCTCATCTTTAAGATGATTGACTATAAATTTTATTGCATATTTCTGAAGTATATCCATATATAATGCATATCCTAAAAACTTTTTAAAAATCCAACTCTGAGATGACACAATTTTTAGTATGCTTGAAAATCTAAAATGTTTTTATGAACTGATATAAAATTCCTTGATTAATGTATGATTTATGTTCCAAAAGTTCATTTGTAAACTTCTTGGAATTTGGAGTGCATTTTCTCTTAAAACAATGTTACAAATGTTTTTCACTCTTTCAGCTAAGTTGATAAGTCTTATTAACCTACAATGTAACTAAAATAATGTACATTTGTGGTGAAAAATAGTAGAAAAAGTATTGCTGCACTATTAGTAATTTAAAATACCAAAAAAAATTTTGAACAATATTTTTATTTATCTTGAATGTTATCTTGAGGAAAACCAGGTTTTTTTAAAAGGAATAAAGTGATATATGGTAACATTCTTTAGGAGACTTCTGAGCCTCTTTCTAAAAAAGCAATATTCTATTCATTCTTCATTTAGACATAGAGGTTTACACATGCCCCCACGATTGACAAATTGCATATAAAAGTAGAATCATAATTCATATTTGCCTGATAATTTATAAGTGATTGTAAAGAGGCTAATAGAGTAATAGTTCCAATTTATATCACCTCCTGATGTTCAATCATTTTAGTCATGTAAAACTTTTTGTTGACTCCATTTGGGGTTTTTCTGGCAAAGATACTGAAGTGGTTTGTTATTTCCTGATCACTTTACAGATGAGAAAATTGAGGCAAACTAGATTAAAGTGACTTTCCTAAGGTCACAAAGTTAGTAAGTATTATGACACCAGATTTGAATTCATAAAAATGAGTCTTTCTGATTCAAGCCCAGTGGTTTATCCTCTGTACTAGCTGTCTAGTTTATGTCTAATGACATAATGTGTAATCATATATAATATATATATATAGTTAGATATGTGTATGTCTGTATACATGTATACATATATGTATATGTATCATAGACCCACCCAGTATGTGTGTGTGTGTGTGTGTATATACAACAAGGTATATACACAGTAGATAAAGTGCTAGTCCTGAATTAGGAAAACCTGAGTTCAAATCTAGCTTCAGACATATACTAGCTATGTGAATCTGAGTGGATCATTTAGCTGCCTCAGTTCCCTATTCAGTAAAATGGAGATAATAGTACCTCACTCCTATGGTTGTTGTGAGGATCAAATAAGATAACATTTCTAAAGTCCTTTGCATAGTTTCTAACATAGCAGGGGCTTAGTAAATACTAATTTCCTTCTTTTCTTTTGTAGTTGACATAAATCTATTATCAGTACTTCTTTCATTTTTTCCTTTGATGATGAGGGTCTTTGGATACTTCAATGAGGAAATGAAAAGGAGAGAAAGGAATTTAAAGTAGATGGGATCATATCTCTGAAAAAGCATCTAAAGTATACAAATGACTAAGAGAAATACATAAGACAGAAAGATATTCTCCCATTGGTAAATTGTAAATCATTAATAAATCAAATCATTAAAAATAAAAGAACTAAGAAACAGTCCTGATGTTTTACTTCACATACAACAAATTGTCAACAATTAAAAGACAAGAATAGTCAATTTTGGAGGAGTTGTGGAAAGAAAAATGACTAATACTTGATTAGTAAAACTGTAATCTTATAAACCAATTTTAAAAGTAATTTGTTAGTATGCCAATAAAATGACAAACATATCCGTCCTCTTGATCTGAGATTCCACTGCTAAGACATCTTAGCAATCAATGCCTGAGAGCATTGACAAAAGGAAAGTTTTCACATATACCAATATGTTTATAAAAGCACTTTTTGTGGTGGCATAGAACTGGAAGCAAAATTAGTGCACATCAATTGGGATGGATAAGTGGTTGTTTTGAAACATGAATGTAATGTGATATTATTGTATCTGTAAGAATACAGATCAGCATGGAAAATCTTACAAGAAGTGATGCAAGTAAAGTAAGCTAATACTTACTTACGATATGCACAATGATTACCACATTACAATGGAAAAAGCAGCAACCACCAATCAATAGAAAATTAATGTTATGAAACTATAAAGAACAAGGTTGTTCCCAAAAGACCAATGTAAGAAGATATCTCTTTCCAATCCAATGGAGAGATGAGGTGTCCCCCCCCCACACGCACAATAACAGACAGGTATACATACTATTGTTTTATATTTTTTTGAATATTGATCAATTGTGCTGAACTTTTAAAGACTTTTTTCCTTGTTAAAAGGGATGGCTTTGTGTAGGGGAGATGAGAAAATCTACGGGATGTAAAATGAAATATGTTTTAAAATCTATTAAAACAAATGAAAAATTCTCCTCATATTTCTGGGGTACTGCAAGAAAGGGCAAATGAAAATAGGGACTTAAAAAGACTGATATGGAAGTAACCAGACAAAAAAGAAAGAGCAGCTATTGCATATAATTAGAACACTTGATTGTTCTCTATGGTGGAGGTGAAAGGAGGATGAGGTGAAGAGAAGTTTAGTTAATCACTTGTCAGCCACCAGCTGGTTGTATCCATCAAACATAGCTTGAGTTGTTGTCCAGAGTGGCTCCTGATTGGTGAGGTAGGGCAGGGAGTAAGTAGAGCAGAAATTAAGTGTTGCAAAGAGGTAGCTTACAAGTGAGGTATTAGAAAATGTCTATAGTACTAAATTGCTTAGCTAGCAGGCACTGGTTCTGTTGATTGTGCAGGAATTTTATTGATAAATTTTGTGACAGTCAGTCAAATTGGACAGCAGTATTTCCTTCACTGGCTGCCTTTAACAAGATTCATCATTCTTGTGTATTTTTACATTTCTTCTTTTTTATCCTTTTTGGAAAATATATTTCTTTTTTTTTTTAATGACAAAGCAAAAACTAAATAGGTGTTGTGGAGAGAGGGACAGATGGACACACAAACAGACAAAGAGACAGACAGAGACAAAGAGAGACAGAGAGACAGAGACTGCAAGGAGAAAGAGGAAGAGAGACAGAGAGAGAGAGAGAGAGAGAGAGAGAGAGAGAGAGAGAGAGAGAGAGAGAGAGAGAGAGGAGAGAGAGAGAAGAGGGAGAGAGAGAGGGAGAGAGAGAGGGAGAGAGAGAGAGAGAGAGAGAGAGAGAGAGAGAGAGAGAGAGAGAGAGAGAGAGAGAGAGAGAGAGAGAGAGAGAGAGAGGGAGAGAGAGGGAGAGAGAGGGAGAGAGAGAGAGGAGAGAGAGAGAGAGAGAGAGAGAGAGAGAGAGAGAGAGAGAGAGAGAGAGGGAGAGAGGGGAGAGAGAGGGAGAGAGAGGGAGAGAGAGAGAGAGAGAGAGAGAGAGAGAGAGAGAGAGAGGGAGAGAGAGGGAGAGAGAGGGAGAGAGAGAGGGAGAGAGAGGGAGAGAGAGGGAGAGAGAGGGAGAGAGAGAGAGGGAGAGAGAGGGAGAGAGAGAGAGAGAGAGAGGGAGAGAGAGGGAGAGAGAGAGAGAGAGAGAGAGAGAGAGAGAGAGAGAGAGAGAGAGAGGGAGAGAGAGGAGAGAGAGAGAGAGAGAGAGAGAGAGAGAGAGGGAGAGAGAGGGAGAGAGAGAGAGAGAGAGAGAGAGAGAGAGAGAGAGAGGGAGGGAGGGAGAGAGAGGAAAAGAGGAAGAGAGACATGGAGACACAGATAGAGATAGAGCGAAACAGAGAGAGAGACAGAGGCAGAGAGACAGACAGAAAGAGAGAGAGAGACACACAGACACACACAGACACAGAAACAGAGATAGTGAGAGGCACAAACATAGAAAGAGAGAGATACAGAGACAGAGACAGAGTGAGACAGAGACAGAGAGGGAGAGAGGAGAGAGACACAGAGAGAGACAGAAACAGAGACAGAGACAGAGAAACAGAGACAGAGAGAGAGACAAAGAGACAAGGACAGGGACAGAGAGAGATGGAGGCAGGAATGGGAGTAAATGGGAGCAGGCAACATGACTCAGAAGAAAGTTCACACTGGAGTTAGGAGAAAGACAGTTTCTAACCTATGCCTTCTGATATATACTGTTTTTGTGACCAAGAAGTTAACCTACCAATTACAGATTTAGGGACAGGTTGGCATTGATGACAAATTTCCACAGTGTTACTCATCCCATTGAAATCCCAAGTCCAGTTTAATAATACAGTATAATCACCTATTGTGATTTCACTATGAAAAAAAACTTCCAGTGAGAGATCTCTCTCCACCAACGCAGATCAGAACATTACCATGCAGTTTAGACCCTTAAAGAGACACCTGGAACTTTGTGAGGTTAAGGAATATTCAGTCAGTATATGGCAGAGATGAACTCGGATTTGCCTCCATCCATTATGCCATCCTGCTTCTAACAAATTGTGGGGGCACATGCACACAATGTAAACTTGTGCACATATACATATGTGTGCATACTATCCAAACGATATACTAGATTTCTTCTAGTTTTGGAAGTAACTAGGGAGTCACTAAAATTACAACCAGTGGCTGGCATTTAAATCCTGATTGAGAAAATGATCTTTCCCTAGGTAGTTACTTGCTGTTTAAATTTATTTTCTTATTCTCCCTGTTATAATTAAAGGCATACCTCACTTTATTGTATTCCACTGTATGGTATTTCACAAAAATGTTTTTTTTTTTTTTTTTTTTTTTTTTTTTTTTTTAACAAATTGAAGGTTTGTAGCAATCCTGCACTGAGCAAGTCTATCAGTTTTCCCATTTTTCCCAAAAGCATGTACTCATATTGTGTATTTGTATCACATTTTGGTCATTTTCACAATATTATAAACTTTTTCATTATTGTTTCTGTTATGGTAATCTGTGATCATTGATCTCTGATGATATTATTGTAATTGTTTTGGGGAACCTATATCCATAAAATATGGTGAACTTAATCATTAAATGTTGTATATGTCTTTACTGGTCTACTGACAGCCATTACCATATCTCACTCCCTATTCTTTGAGGCAGAACAATGTTGAAATTAGACCAATGAAATTACAATGGTCTCTAAGTGTTCAAGTGAAAGGAATAGTCAATCAATGAGTTACATTTAATTGTCTTGTTTTAAGAAATTGCCACAGCCACCCCACCTTCAGCAATCACTGATCAGTCAGCAGTCATCAATATTGAGGCAAAAATATTACCCCTCACTAAAGGCTCAGAGGATGGTTAACATTTTTTAGCAATAAAATATTTTAATTAAAGCATGTGTATTGTTTTTAGACATTACTGTTGTACACTTAATACAATACAATATAGTGTAAAATAACTTTTATGAGCAATAGGAAACCAAAAAATTCACAACTTAAACTTTATTGCAATATTCATCTTATTATGATATTTGCTTTATTGCACTGGTCTGGGACTGAACCTACAATATCTCTAAGATATGCCTGTACAATATCCATAGATTTGTCACTATTGCTGTATCCGTTATCTCATAATAGAGAGAATTGGATACTTATCCAGAGTATGTGATTGTCTCCTATTTCACTGGCACATAATTAGAGGAGAACAACTGCTACTTTTCAGAATGTCACTAGAAACTTTGGAAAAGAGAAAATATTGCCTGAGATATCTTACCCTTTGACAATAAAACTCAAGCTGGAGGGCTTCATTGGACTAATCCAAAGGCCATCAGTACAATTGCAACCACTTCTGGAATAAGCTACTATAGTTGGGTCTTGCTTGTTAATTGAAAAAAAAAATAAGTGAAGGGAAATTCTACTTTTATTTTATTTTATTTTTTATATTTATTATTATTAATTTTTTTAATTTTATAATTATAAATTTTTAACAGTATATATGCATGAGTAATTTTTTTTATAACATTATCCCTTGTATTCATTTTTCCAAATTTTCCCCTCCCTCCCTTTACTCCCTCCCCTAGATGACAGGCAGTCCCATACATTTTACATGTGTTACAGTATAACCTAGATACAATATATGTGTGTAAATACCATTTTCTTGTTGCACGTTGAGTATTAGATTCCGAAGGTATAAGTAACCCGGGTAGATAGACAGTAGGGATAATATTTTACATTCATTTCCCAGTGTTCCTTCTCTGGGTGTAGTTGTTTCTGTCCATCATTGATCAACTGGAAGTGAGTTGGATCTTCTTTATGTTGAAGATATCCACTTTCATCAGAATACTTCATACAGCATTGTTGTTGAAGTGTACAGTGATCTTCTGGTTCTGTTCATTTCACTCAGTATCAGTTCATGTAAGTCTTTCCAAACCTTTCTGAATTCATCCTGCTGGTCATTTCTTACAGAGCAATAATATTCCATAAAATTCATATACCATAATTTACTCACCTATTCTCCAATTGATGGACATCCATTCATTTTCCAGTTTCTAGGCACTACGAAAAGAGCTGCCACAAACATTTTGGCACATACAGGTCCCTTTCTCCTCCTCAGTATTTCTTTGGGATATAAGCCCAATAGCAGCAATGCTGGATCAAATGGTATGCACAGTTTGACAATTTTTTGGGCATAATTCCAGATTGCTCTCCAGAATGGCCAGATTCTTTCACAGCTCCACCAACAATGTATTAGCGTCCCAGTGGGAAATTCTACTTTTAGCTAGATCAATACTGGAGGTAGTTTATAATATTTTACTAATGGCATTGTCCAAATTATAGTCTGTCAGTCATCAGGTATTTTGTGGGAACTGACTTGGTATATTGAAGTTATAAGAACATTTTTTTTAGTAATTATTTAGTAACTTAGTAACTGTTTCCACTAATTCCCAAACAAATATGTTCATTTTAGTATCTGAGAATGCAGGTGGCCAGAAGCAATGAACAGCTCAAAGGAGAAAGACTATAAATCCTCATAATATTCATTTGGTTGAATAGTGTCAATCAAGAAACAATCACCTACTATGTGGTTGGTTCTGGGAATAAAGAGACAAAAGTTTATCAGATCTCGGCAACAAGGGGGAGAGGCTTATATATACCAATAACTTTATTATATCTAGAATATGTAATAGTTACTGGACTTGTGATTGTTTTGATTTAGGGAACCTTTGATAAGTATGTTTCTACTAGCAATACAGAATAACAGCTGCTTGATATCTCACATTACTTGAGATTATCAGAAGTTAATTGACTTGCTCAGGAAAATTAAGTAATGTATTAGATGAAGTCAGGCAGAACTGAGTTCAAATCTGACCTCAGACACTTAGCTGTGTGACCCTAAGCAAGTCACTTAACTCTATTTGTCTCAGTTTCTCGTCTGTAAATGATCTGGAGGAGGAAATGCCAAAGGACTCCAGAATCTTTGCCAAGAAAATGCCAAATGGGATCACTGAATCATACTGAAACGACTGAATGACTAATAGTGTTTCAAAGGTCCTGAGTTCCTAAATGAATATTCCCATTATAATGTCTCTGTAAACAAGTGGCAGAAAGTGATAAACTAATAAATATAAATATCTTGTATAAGTTTCTAAAATATTCAAAAAAGTGAAGGAAAGAGAAGAATTATGCAGAGGAAACTAAGTTCTTTATCATCTGTATCAAAAGCAAGGTTCTTCTAAGCTTCCATGAGGGCATCCTTCATTTTTTTTACCAGTTTGCCATCATGGATATTCAATTAGAGCTAGAAGGATGATTAGTAATAAGCTAGCCCAGGTCCAGAAAGTACAGGTGATTTACTCTGGTCATATGTGGAAGAGCTGGGATTTGAACCTACAGTACCTTCCTCCAAACACAGTGATTTCCTTATTACATACATTTAAACTTGTGTCTTCATGGAAGTCTTCCAAATTGGCCCAATCTAATTTCTGGATACTCATGATACTGCTGTCTCATAAAGTACCAAGAGTATAGACAATCCTTTCAAGGATGTTCTCAGTTGCTCTTTATAATAGCTTTGGTAAAGATCAAGTTAAGAATGATAGTCTAACAAATGTCAACCAGTAGGCACTGATGGTGACTTACCTCCTGTCCAAAAGGTAATGACTTCTACTCAGATAAACTCTTAACAGTCAAAGCCCAAGGCAAACACCAGAAATAGAGACAGGGAGGCACAAGAAGTGCTGAGCATAGGTTATAGTCAGCATCAGCGAATGTGTTGTAGAGATCATGAAGTCATGGTCCCAGGTGAAAGAAAAGCAAGGTAAGAAACAAAAAAGGGAAAAAGAGACCCCAGGGAAAATAATATACTGTAGGCAGCTTATAGAATTGGGCGGGTCAGACCAACAAAACTTCTTAAACCAGCCTGAAGTAAATCAAGAGACCAGCCTGAGGACAGAAGGGAAAAGGTGCTAGCCAGAGATAGCTGAGATTAATGAGGATAGGTCTATGCCAGGCTATTGCTGAGGGGCCAGGAGATGGTAAGGCTGGGCTGAGAAACTTCCCCTTCCTTTTTAGGGTCAGATATTTATTTATTTTTAAAGGAATCTAACAAATTTCAAAACCAGATAAATCCAATTACCCATGTTTTGCCTTCAGGGAGTGTGAAAGATTAATGTTGGTATTTTGGCAGGAGCATAAAAAGAAATAGTTGGTAATAACAACGAGAGCTCGTAAAAGAAGCCAGTAACAGAGCCAGTGCCTGGGAACCTGGCTGTAATTCTTTCAGCCATGGGCCACTTGCTATTGGCCTCTGCTTAGTTCCCAATTGCAACCTTTTCTCCTTTGGACCAAAGCTATCTGGAAAAAACCTCCAAGGGAAAGTGTGAAGTGCAGGGAAAAATCATATCCTCCTTGTGCTCATCACCCTGTCCCCCAACCACTGTCTCAAGGGAACAGAGAAAGTGAAAACTCAGGAGTAATCTTTTTTAGGGAAAATCTTTTTTAGAGGCTTCTTATACGCAGTAGGATAGTCATTGTTATTGAGCATTCATTCAGCAAGCAGTAGTGTTCTTGGTGCTATTGAGAAAGGATTACTAGTTATTACAGCTTTCAAAGGTCCAGTTTCTGAGAAGTCACAGTGAGCAGAAAGAGGTGAGATAGCTAAGTATTCTGAGTCTTCTTGTTTTAGTCTAGTCCATAAAGGGCTTGGAATGATTTCTTCTTTTCTAAAAATACATTTTTATTAATATATTATGCTGTTGTGAAGTTCAAATAAGATATCTGTAAAGCACTTAGTACAGTACCTGGCAAATAACATGTGCTTAAGAAATGCCAGTTAATTTCCAGTCTCCACTTTTTATATTACTTAATTTTCCCCCAGTATCACCACCTCCTAGTAAGCCCTTAAAAAATAGAATTTTTACAAGAAAAAGAAGGGAAACTTATATATGTATATATATATATATATATATGCATATATATATAATATACTCACACTTATACAAACATATATATTTCCAAACATATATATATATATATACATATTCACATATTCAGTAAGACTAATTAGTATATTTTTAAAAATCTGTCATAGCATGCTAAGTTCCAAAAATGTTGACTCTTCCTCCGCCTTATATGCGCAAGGACACATACACACATACACAAACATATTTCAAAGGAGGGTAAGATATCTTATCATAATTCTTACTTGGGACCAAGTTTGTTTTTTATAATTTTGCCACATTAATTTTGATTTTTTATGATTTATGTTTCCATTTGCATTGTTCCAGGCATCATCTATATGTTTATTTTTTGACTCTGCTTTCTTCACTTTGCATGTAGGCTTTTTGCTTCCTGAGATTCTCATTATTTTAGTATTCCAGTTCTCTGCTAATCTATAAATCTTGATCTTAACATGTCTTATTTGGCATCAACTTTCTCCAGCCTGAATCTTCTATAGCTTCTTCCTTCTTAGTAATATTCAGTCATGTTGTCTGATGATCAAATTAATTAATTAAAAAGAAATTTGTCAGAAAAATTCATTTAAAATATTTTTATTTTTCTTTGTTTTTTCCAATTACATATAATTTTTAACAATCATTAAATTTTTTAGTTCTAAATTATTTTTCTCCTTTCCATCCCTCCCTTACCTCTTGAGAAGGTAAGCACTAAAATAATAACTATACATATGAAATCATTTAAGAAATATTTTCATATTAGCTAACTTTATTTTTTAAACAGACTTACTAGCTTTTAGACTATAAGACCTTTGCAAGCAGGGAACATTTTTTTGTTTTTACTTGTATCCTCAGGACTTAGTTATGCCAAATACATAGAAGATGCTAATTGCCTAACTCACTGGTAGGGAAATCATGTAAATATGCTTGAAATTTGGTATGTCATTAAGTGGTCTTTTATTATAGAGAAATGTGAGCATAACAGTGGTATAGTTAGGTGCATCTGGAAATGGTTAAATGACCAGATCCAATAATGTCATATTGAGAGGAAAAAGTTTCTACTGAAGGATCCCAGGGATTAATTCTTAGGCCTTTGCTGGTGATCATTTTTATCAATGATTTAAGTAAGGACATACACAGTTTAAATATCAAACCTGAGAATGACATGAAGCTAAGAGACAGCCATGACATTAGATAACTGTACTATATCCCAGTCATTGACAGATTAAATATCCCAATCTAATAAAATAAAGTTTCATCTGGATTAGTGTAAAATAAGACACTTGGATTTTCAAAAATTTGCAATGGCAAGATAGCATAGTATAACTAGATAATGGTTCCTATGAAAAAGATCCGAGGGTTTTCTTTGACTATAAACTCAATATGAATCAATACTGGAACACAGCATCCAACAAAACAATAGTTACTTTAGGCTTTATAAATAGAGGGATAATTTCCAGAATAAAAGAGATCATTCCACTGTCCTTTGAACATAACTATGCTTATGGTATTGTACTCAATTCTGGTACGGGGCTCTGGAAGGAATAAAACTTGATTCATATCCTGCATCTGGTGCTGTGTGATCTTGGAAAAATCACTTAACCTCTCTAGGCCTCATCTGTAAAATGAAAGTTGATGAATTCTAACATCTTTTTAAGAACCAGAACAGTGGTTCACTGAACAGTTTTAGAAAGGTATTGACAAGCTGAAATGCATCCAGTATAAGGTTAAGAAGGTCATGAAAAAATAAAAAAACAAACTATTAAAAAAAAGTGAAATACAATTGATTATTTAGAATGGGAAAGAGAAGACTGTTTGGTTATTATTTTTCATTCTTTAAGATGACCAAATATCACAATGGTGGAGTCAAGAGATGGTATGTTTGACAATGGCTGATCAAAACAATATGAGATCAGAAGGCTCTGCCATAGATTGGTCACAGACTGTCCACATGAACATTTTGGAAGAGAGATGACTATATTCGCACATTTCACATTTTTGAGCTATTGCAGTTCTGCTTTACACAGCATATTTTATATTTTCTAATATTTTTTCAATTTTTGGCTTTGTTTGACTGATTCTTGACATCTCACTGTCATTTATTTCCATTTGTCTAATTCTAATTTTTAGTAAATTATTTTCTTCAGTTACTTTTTTACCTCCTTTTATATTTTAACAATTGTACTCTTAAAGGAGTTGTTTTGTTCTTTGGATTTCTTTTTCCATTTCACCAATTCTATTTTTCAAGGAGTTGTTTTATTTTTCCATTTCACCAAATTTATTTTTTAATAAGTGGTTTTCTTCAATATTTTTTTCCATTTCACCAAATGTATTTTTTAAGGAATTGTTTTCTTCAGTTAATTTCTATGTTCCCTTTTCCAAGCTCTCCTGCAAGGCTTTCATTTGCTTTCCCAATTTTTCTTTTAATTCTCTTTTAAGATCCTTTTTGCATTCTTTCAAGAAAGTCTTCTGAGTTGGAGACATTCATATCCTCCTTTGAAAATTTATCTGCCTTTAGAGTCCTCATGGTTTGAGCTCTGTTCTTCCCATAATGACTCTTTATGGTCATAGCTCTTTTTGCTTTTTTGCTCATTTTAAAAGATTGAGGTTCCTGGGAGATTGTCCTGGAGTTCCTCTAGGTGCCAGTGGCTCCACACTGCTTTGGGTTGGTGTAGTCAAGTTCTGCTTATTATGCTGTGTTCAGGGACTCACTATTTGCCTTTTGTAGTTGTGTTGAAGGTCTCACACTTAATCTGCTGATTCCCTGGCTTCTGAAGCAGAACAGAGTAGCCAACACTGCTGTATTTTGGCTAGATTCTCAGTGTGTGTGTGTGTGTGGGGGGGCTCTCCACCCTGGGTTTTCCTTTGTCACAGCTGCACTGGGCCATTTCCCCCCTGCCTAAATGAGACAGATCTTTCCTGAAGTCCTTCCAATTTATCTTTTGCTGGAAATTTGTTACCCTCCAAATATCTGTGGGTTCTGTCACTACAAAACCCGTTCAGAGGTTTAATCTAGCGAAAGTATGGAAGAGCTCAGTCAAAGTCCTGTCTACTCTGCCCCATCTTGGCTCTACCCCCTGCAACTCTTTGCTCATAGAGCACAGCCCGTTCTCTGATGGGGGCTAACCATGATGCTTTGCCAGTCTCTCATGTCATGCAATTGATTCCAACATTCCTCAGAAACATCTTGAGAGTGTCTTTGTACAGATCAATTTCAAAGTGAAAAAGGATTGCCTTGGTGAGCAGTTAGATCTCCATCTTGGGAACTCTTCAAGTACAAGGTAGATGTCCATTTGTAGGGGACATTACACAGAGTTTTGCTCCTCAAATGTGGGTTGGAATACTGGCCTCTGAGGTCCTTTACACCTCTGAGCTCGCATGATTCTGTGTTTGCCAAAGGCATTCATTTGTGTGAATTGAAAAGAAAAAAGTGTTCTTCTCCCAGGAAACTCATTTTCTGAGATGGACATGTTGACATATAGTACCAATAAAAGTTTCCCCCTTAAGTTGGAGTTAGAAATGATGATTATGTAGTGGCCTTGATATTTCTTAACCCTCAGGGCTTAAGAATTCTTAAATAAAAGAACCCCACTGAGAAGATGGGCAGCAGATGGAGTATCATAACATAATCAGGGCTAGGTTCATGGAGGTCATAAGGGATCGGGCCATTAGTGAAGGAGTTTGAAAAGAAGAATGCAAGGATGAAAAATGTATTTTAGTAATATCCCCAAAGGGATCCAAGAAAAAGAAAAAGGATTTATAGCTACAAAAATATAGCAGTTTTTTTTTTTTCTGGTGAACAGAGAATTAAAAACAGGGAGTGCCTATCAATTAGGAAATGGCTAAGGAAATTATGACATATGAGAGTAAGAAATGCTATTGTATCATTAAATTATTAAATATGCAATTATAGAGAAAACTGAAAAGACGTGAATTGATGCAGAGGGAAGTGAGCAGGACCAGGAGAAAAACATATACAGCAAAACAACATTGTAAAGACAAATGATTTTTTAAACTAATATTTTATTTCCCCCAATTACGTGTTAAAAACAATTTTTAACATCAGTTTTTTGTTTTGAATTCCAAATTCTATGCCTCCTTTCCTTCCCTCCTCCAGATATTAAGCAATTTGATATAGATTATGCAATCATGTAAAACATTTCCCAATTTGTCATTTTGTACAAAAAGACTTAAGGGAGGTGAAGAAAGAAGGAAGGAAGGAAGGAAGGAAGGAAGGAAGGAAGGAAGGAAGGAAGGAAGGAAGGAAGGAAGGAAGGAAGGAAGGAAGGAAGGAAGGAAGGAAGGAAAGAAGGAAGGAAGGAAGGAAGGAAGGAAGGAAGGATTGGAGGGAAGGAGGGAAGGAAGAAGGGAGGAAAGGAAGAAAGGGAGAAAGGAGGAAGGGAGAAAGGAAAGAAGGAAGGAAGAGAAAGTGAGAAGGGAAAATTAAAGAAGAAAAAAAGAAGAAAGGAAAAGATAAAGTGAAGATAGTATTCTTTATTCTGTATTTAGACAATATCAGTTTTTTTTTAATCTAGAGATTGATAGCATGTTTCATCACAAGCATTTTGGTATTGTTTTGGATCATGATAATTGTTGAGAATGGCCATGCCATTTACAATTCTTCATCATATAATATTGCTGCCTATTGTGTACAATGTCATCCTGGTTCTGCTCACTTCACTCTATCAGTTCATGTATAAAAAACAAATAACATTGAATGACATAAGAACACTGATCAGTACAATGACCAATTCCCTTTTCAAAGAATGGCTTATGAAGCATGCTACCCACTTTTTGACAGAGATGAGATTCACTCAAAGTGCACCACGAAACACATATTATTTTTAAACTTGGGGGAAATTTGTTTTTTTGGTTGTTTTTTTGCATGTGGTTTTTAAGGTGATGGTTAACAGGACAGAAAGAAAATATATTTTGTAAACAAAAAATAAAAAAATAAGAAATGCATTTACTGGTAGAAAGATGAGGAGTAGACAATGTGATATAATTTAAAGAGTACTCTATGTGAGCATCAAAGGACCTGAGTTTGAATTCTGGCTCTGTTGCCTACTAAATATGTGACCTCCAACAAATCAGTACACTTTCATGGGTTTTCTCATCTGTAAAATGAGTAATGGACTAAGTAATCCCTAACATCCATTCTAGGTGTAAAGGGGATAATATTAGGATTAGAAGCCACTGATTCTAGGCTATGATTCAGACTCTTCTGGCATCTAAAATCCTTTTCAGTCTGGCCCTAGACCATATTTCAAGGTTAATTACAGGATAAGCACTTGGTCTCTGTACTCAAACCAAACACTCTACAGAACATTTCATCTCCCATCTCTCTAGTCTTTTTTTCCAAATTGATATTCCTAACACATAACATAATTTCTAACAAAAAGCCTATAACAAAGTCATTCTCCAGTTCTAGTTGCTTTAGAGATTCTCTATTACTTCTAGAATTAAATTGTTTCATCTCTTTGACATTTAAAGTCCTTGAGAGTCTGACTCCAACCTGTCTTTCCAGGCTAAGTACAGAATACTCATGATTACCCATTCTGTGCTGTAGTCATACTGTGCTACTGTCAGTTTTAATGGTATGACATACCATTTTCTGTCTCCATGCTTTTGTACAGACTGACAGATGTTCTCTTTCCTCTGACTCATATCCTGGTAGTCTTTAAGGTTTAGTTCAAGCATCATTTTCTATAAGAGGCTTTTCCTGATTTCCCAATTGTTAGTATCCATTACTAATGACTTTGTATTTCATTTGTATAGGTCCTGTATTTTTTAATCTGAAAAAAATATGCTTTTTGGTGGAATATAAGCTCTGTTAAAACAGGACCTTTCTCTTTTTTTCCATTTGCATCCTTCTAGATTAGCACAATATCTAACACACACTATATGCTTAAATGAATAAATGCTTATTGATTAATTGATTTTTAAAATGATAGGAAGTTGCAAGAATAGAGAATTCGAATAGTCTTATGACATGACTGGGAGGATCTAGAAAGAGACCAGAAAAGTATGATCAAATTTTCTATCTTTTCAAATTTCAAGAATTTTGTTATTAAGGCTTTTCAACCCCCCCCCCAACACAAAAACTATGATGTTTTCAAACTAAAGGAGACCTTTGAGTTGAATAGGCATTCTTTGAGAGTATGTGTGTGCTCATGTGCATTCACTTGCCCATATGGGTCTTGTTCTAAAGAAATAAGGATTTCTCAGAATTAGGGGAGGAGCTGATCTCTTCCTTTAAGGTCTCAGGAGGCACATCAATGAATAATTTAGTTCCGGACATCAGGAAACAACCAGGAAGCCCATAGTTACTGGGTTTTAAGTTCCTACAACAAATGCAAGAAACTTACTATCCAAATTTATGATTCTTTCCGCAAATTCTTCTCCATGTGTGAGTCTAGAGGCTAATGTTCTATCAATTTAGTTCCTCTACAGGGAGCATTTCATGCTCGTCCTTTTGCAACTGGATAACTTAGAAGAATTCATGTGTCTATGTGAGAGTAGAAACATATTGAAAGAGCCAATGTTCAACCAAGAACATATATGCTTGCTACCAAGCTTTAAACCTTAATCGATATATGTTAATTAACATAAAATACAATAACTGTCTTATTAAATCCATAATGATAAAAGTCTGTAACATCTATTGAATGCTAATTGTCAGTTGATGGTTCCAAACAGCTTCAGAAGATTAGGAAGCATGGATGAAGTATAATACAGCATTTCCAATACATGCAGGGATGTTAAATCCTCGTTATGGTGTCTTAATAATCAATTGGAGTTTAACATACGATATTTGTCTAATTAACTCCACATCGACACTTAGGAGCCAGCATTCCTTGCCGTAAATGATGGATTAGTCACAGTGGCTTGGACTTAGTTACTGGGAGATGTGCATTGGATATGCTCCAGGGGCCTCCATTAGTAAAACAGGGTCAGCAAACCCACCTATCAGAGATGAGGTGTGCCACATGTGGCACATTTTAGCATGAATGGTGGAATTATTTAGATAGTTTTTGGAAGTTTAAGTATATGACATTCCAGATAAGACTTTTCCTATTGTCTCCAAGTCAGACCTACTCTTCTCTCTGCTATATTTACCTTCTCCACTATCAAGGACATTTCAAAATCTTACACTCTGATAGGTGGAAGGCTCCTGCCCCCCTTTCCTAAGACCTCCTATTTTAGCTAGAACTGAGGGTAGAGAAGTACAATATAACATGCTCATCCCAAAGATAATGAGGTGCAGATCAGTGATTATTACATTGTGGGACTTTGAACAGGAGCCAAGAGGAAGAATTATGAATCACCTTTCCCTAGTAAGGGGGTTAGTTATTATTAACATTATTATTATTAGTTATTATTAGTATAGGGGATTCTGTTCAGGTTTGTTGAATGACTGGACTGCTAGTGAATTGGTGGCAACAAAATAATGTAATAATAGTTAATATTAAAATTTCCTATAATAGTTATTATTATATGTAATATACCACTATCACTACTATTGATTTATCATATTAATAATATTGATAACAATTAATAAACATTATTGATTGTTATATTAATTACAATAGCTATTATTATCCTATATCCCTCTTATATTGTTGTCCATTTACTGACATTCCAATCAAAAACTATAGATATAATCTCCTATAATAATACTTGACATAGAATAATAATAGTTATTCTAATTATGATAATAATCCTATTTTTACATTATTAATCATAGCAGTCATATTATAGTTTATATGCATGTGATACTTTTAAGGTTTGTGAAGCATTTAGCATTCATATGTAATTTGAACCTCTAAATTGCCCTAAGAAATAACTGTTATTATTTATAGAGGAAGAAATTGAACCTTAAAGAAATTGTGATTTACCCATGGTCATAGAGATATTATGTATCTGAGGCAAGATTTGAAACTTCTGGTTGACTTCAGGAGGCTTGTAATGGAAAGAGAAAGCTCTCTTATTGGGGCTGACATAGCCTTTGTCTAAAGGATTGTCTAATATATTTGTTTTAACGTTTGCTTTATATAAATATGCATCTATAATCATATGTTGCTCTTCTCTTATTTTTAAGCAAAATCACTTCTATTATTAGAGATCAAATGTGGTAGTGCAATAATATCAAATTCAAATAGAAACAGATTAAGGGATACTATAAATTAACTTAGAAAAACCTCAAATTAATACTATCTATATTGTATTTTATTTTTGTAATCTGTTTTATTAGCTATGTGGGCCTGGACAAGTCACTTAAATCACTCTATGCTTTATGTAGTTCATCTATAAAATGAAAGGATCAGATTCAATGATCTCTATTATCTCTTCTAGCTTTATGTTTATGATCCTACATACTTTGCTTGCTGTATCCAAGATATTTGTCTGAAGGGATGAAGGCAGTGACTGTGCTGGTGTGTGGGTGAATCATTGATGTTCTGAAATATGATGGCTCAGCTCATCCCAAGCAAGTCTTACCAGTTTATTGTGACAAGTTGAATTTGTTGGGTAGTCCAGAATGGACACTGAAAAGATAAATAGAATTCTTTTCTGAGGAACAGCTTACTCCTTAGGTAAGATCCCAGGTCCTGTCAAATCAACTCTCAAACCCTGTACTGGATAAATGTTTAAGATAACCTGACCAAGTAATCTTAAATTGTCTGAACCCAGAAGCATTCCTGGGATAAATCCTTATCATATAGAAAGTAAAGGTGTCCTTAAACTAAAGACAATTGGAAAAATATCTAGTGAATTTCAGGGATTTTTATAAATCTCATAGTGAAACAGGAAACTTATAGACATAAGGGATTATACATGCTAGTCAAGCAGCACAAGTGATCTCCAGTTATAGCAAGTCTGAACATTTTCAGAGGGTGTGCCCCTAATTTTCTACAATCCAGCCAAAACTTAATTCAGTCACTACCATATGCAAAGCACCACATTAGAGTCTGGGGATGAGAAGATTAAAAAAAAAAATCCTTGCTTCCAAGAAATATACATTCTTGTAGAGGCATATAATGTATAAAGAGACATGTTTACATGTGATATTTTGAGGAGTACAATAATATATAAAGAAATCAGGAATAGCTTATGAAAGTCGATGACCTTTTAGGCTGAATTTAAAGGAAATTAGGGATTCTAAGAGTTTAAGGTGAAGATAGAATACATTCTAGGAATGGAGAACAGCCAGAATAAAAGCACAGAGGCTGTTGATGGAGTGCTGAGTTCAGAGAAAAGCAAATAGTCCAACTTGATTTGAATGGAAAGCATGTGAAGAGGAGTAATGTATGATAAGCCTAGGGAGATAAGTTGCAAATAGATGGTGAAGGGTGTTAAATGCCAACTGAGCAGTTGTTGTCATTTTGTAGTAGGATCAACAAAGAATGTGGAGTTTCTTGAGAAATGGTCAGTCTTGTGTTTTTGTTAGCTTTTTTGGTCAGGTGTGTGTGTGTGTGTGTGTGTGTGTGTGTGTGTGTGTGTGTGTGTGTGTGTGTGTGAAAGACAGAGGAGGACCTATAAGATTAGATGATTACACAATTACAATTGTCTAGGTAAGATATGAGTATTTGAAGTAGGGTAGAGGTCATTTGAGATAAGAAAGGGGAGAGATAGGACAGATTTTGGAGGTAGAATTAACAAGACATGGCTCAGTTAACTAAAATAGCTGATTGTATATAATCAGTGACAAAGAAGAATGAAAATGCTGAGATTGTAAACTTGGGAAATAGGAAGATGATAATATACTGAACAAAAATGGGAAATGTAGAAGGAGGGATGGTGTGGGTATGGAGGTGGGTGGGTGAGTATGAGTGTGTTGGGGGAGGAAGAGAATGAGCATGAATATTAGATGCTATAGGAGATCCAGTTGATATTTCCAGAATGCCCTTAGTAATGAAATATTGGAGCTTAGGAGAAAATATATATAGATCTGAAAATCATCTACAATGAAATGATAATTGAAACCTTGAGAGCTCATTAGATGACCAAAGAGAATCCATTTTTTTTCTTTCTTTTCATATTCTCAGCCCAGATCTTGTCTATCAGTAGTGCTGACCTAAATATATTAACGAGATCTATGGACTTTTCATCAAATATATGTTGCAGGATGTATAAGCATGCTTTTATCTATTTGATTTTTCCTGTAAAATATGTCACTAAAAGGTATATAAGAAAGATAAGTGAGTTGGTCTCGCAATCGGAGCAAATGTTAATCTCAAGATAGACAATGTGCTCCTCTGATATTCAAATAATGTCAAGAGATAGATAGGTTGTACCCCCTCTGATTGATTCTTTAGAGAACATAGATATCACAGAATGAAAAGGCCTGGATGGGTTGATGATTGTGCTATTGGAAGAGGTACAAATCAGTGAAATTTTAGATTTATTGAAGTATCAAAGTTACTAATAATTATGAAAGCCAAACATGTCTGAAAGTATGTTGGTGAAATTAAATGGAACAGCTCAATGTCTGTATAGAAAAAGAATTTACCATAAGTGGATTAAATGGGAGTTGTCCGGGATGTGGTATGGAAAATCTTTACTGGGAATTCGAGAGTGAGGGACTCACTGCTCAGGTCTTGATAGAATCATCTGGCCTTCAGAGGGTAAGGAGCAGACATCTCCTTGGTCCTTTCTTCCATCTGTGGCAGAGAATGGAGGCCACAACACTGCCAAGAATAGTCTGTCTCACTGCAGCACAGCAGAGGGAATTGAGAACTTGTTTTGTGAGAGCAGTGAGACGGATTATATGGCCTCTGGCTCTTTGTGAGAATCAGCTTGTCCTTCACACTCGGAGTGGATGTAATTAACTGTACTGATAGGATGTTATGCCAATAGCAACGCAGAAAACACCAGAAAATGAGTGAAAAAGAATGCAATGCCATTTGGAGTAGAGACAGACAAAAAAATGCATTAGCCAAGTGTGCTGGACGCTTCACTTGGGCAAACTTGGGCAAAGCCTGCTCTTCTCAGGGTAGGAGGAAAAATTGTGAGACAAAAGGGAGTGGGGTGTCCAAACTTTCTCCCCTTTTGACTTTGGATCATGTCAATAGCAAGCAGAAGAGTGATTCAGAAAGACAGACAGTAGTAGGTACTTAATAAGTTGCTTACGACGATATAACATTAGTTATTTTGTTTCTCAATGATCCATAATTGGAAGTGATATTTGTAAGCAATTTATACCATTGTTTACTAACAGATCATAATTTTAAGTAATTAAATAATAGTTAATTGATTTACTGAATAATAAATTTGCTTTACAGTAATTATCTTTCATTAATGGATGTTCTCTTATAAATGTTTTTACTACAATAAGTCATTAAGATTTGCTGAACAATTTCTTCCAAAATTATTGATTTTATGTAACTCTTTGCTAACCTAAATGCATGAAAAGCCATCTTTTTTGCCATGTATCATTAATTACAATTGATAGAATGATTAAAAGCCTGACTTTTTTTGTTTAATGGAGAAAAATAGAAGGGCTAGAAATCTAATAGTATTGAAAGAGCATTTTCCAATTTGTACATACTATGCAGATATTAATCCTTCCTGGACCTTTAGGGAGCAGGGAGAAGCACCAGGTAAATGCTCATTATATTTTTGAAATGTAAAATTGAGTCAAAGAGGTCCAATAAAGCATATTAGATCACAGAGTATTATGTTGTCAGTTTTCTGTGTTTCTGTTTATCTTCAGGTTTGGGCTTTCCTTGTGTTCTTCATTTTGGAATTTTTGTTAATAACAAGTGCATATATTCTTGCAATCTAGATATTGACCAAAAAATAGCAGCATACAGAGAAAATACTTATTCAGAGATCTCTAATCCATGTAGATGACAGAGTGTAGTCAGGAAGAACCAAATACAAACCCAACCTCATTATGAGTCAATGAACAAGTCATTTCATATCTGTCAAGCTTAGTTTGCTTATCTGTAAAATGGGGATCACAATACCACCTACTTCCTAGGGTTGTTGTCAGTATCAAATGACATAGGATTTGCAAAATTTTTTGCAAACCTTAAATCATTATATTAAATTATTGTATAAAATATAATTTAAAAATTATTATCTTAGGATCAGAGATAAGTTCCTTATGCCTTTTCAGTTCTCCAGTCAACTCTGCTATTAGAAGTTTCAGACAAGGTTCTGGTCTGCATTATTAAAAGGAGGTTCTTCTTCTAGGAGAACACACATATACACTTGAAAACATATTTTGCACATATGCAAATATAGTTATATGAGTATATATGGAAATATATTGTATAGCTATAAGAACATAGTATGCCTACATATTATATACATATATGAATATAAACACATGGATGCACATTTATATACACATGTATATAAATATGTGTATAGGTATGTGCACATGTATATATATATATATATATTTATATACACATACATATACATATATGTGTGTATATATATATATATATGCACATATCCATATATTTTTAAGGAATTTATAGAAGGGACTCACTTTGGTTAAGAGTTGAATTTAGATGTTGTATCCTCTGATCCTTTTTAATATAGAATTTACTATTCTATGATTCTAAAAGATCCCTGCTTTTAAGAAGCTAAGAATAAAAATAGGGTTTTTAAAAGTAAATTCAAGCTGATTTGTCACAGCTGGGTCAAATGATTAATTCTGATGCTTTTTATTAGTCATGCATTTATTTAATAATGTTTTTGTCTAGAATAATCCATGTTGCAATAGAAATGTATCTTTCTGTATTAGCTCTTTTTCTTTTTCTCCTTTTTTAGCTATCTCTCATCTTCTGCCCTTTCCTCTCCTCTCCTGTTCTTTCCTCTCTTCTTTTCTCCTTTCTTCTCCTCTTTGGACTTTCTTTCCTTTTCCAATAATCCTCTGCACAAATCTTTTAAACATTCCAAAAGGTGTCTTTAAATCTCAACTGAAGAAAATTATCCTTCCTAACCATCTGACTGGGAATAAGAAACAATTGTTTTTTCAACTACTAGATCCTCATATATTGTTTATATTAAAGTGTTCCAATGGGATGGAATTTTTAAAAATGTTTTAAAAGACCTGAATATTAACATAGAGTACTCTAGAACTCTAGAGTAGATAATTTTTCCATCAGTTTTAGAAGTTTCTTTTTTTAGAACAGGTTCAATTATAAACTTCCAAGATATCAATGAAACCTGATTTATTCGACTTGTTTTGCAAAGTGCTGGGCACATAAATGCATTAGTAACAATGATGAAGATGAAGACAATTAATAAGAATATACCGCTGAGATCAGAAGGGAGAATCAAATCCATTATCTCCTACTGACCAATATGCCTGTATCTGAAGCTGACTGCTTCATTATCTTCAAAAACTCTTTTGATCACCTACTGTGTATATAACTGCATGATGACTAACAAGTCATTTCTCCCTCTCCCCCCATCAACAGCTAGCATCTTTCACCTTTGAAACCCTCTCTTGGCTGGAGATAGGGTCAGAATTTAAGCCCTGATGTTAATAGGTTCTGGATTCTGGATTACCTGTCTGCCTTTCTTCTTGAATTAAGTCTTTGGTTTCTGATTCTCCTATTCATAAAATGGGTTTAATTCTATTGAATTTATTTACACAAGAAACTCAAGTCAGAATGCACTTCTGGTCCACTTAGCCATGTAGAATGTGGTCAAAAGGTAGTTGTGTGTACCTTTTTCCTTCTGCTGTAATATTTTGCAGGAGGAAGGAGTGTTTTATATTATGTCTCTCTTATTTGCATCTTTCTTTCTCAGGCCGAGTTACCTATAACTCCTCTACTTATTTCATCCAGAAAAGGAGCACAGGGGTAATTCACAAATTAGCTTTTGCTCTTTCCAGTATGAATCATGGAGGCTGGAAGGAAAAGAAGATAAGGATGGGAGAGATGGTTTTAATTTTGCTGGCTTTCTCAGGCTTTAACAAATCTAGAAGCAGCAAAACTTTTGTCTTTTAAAAAAATAAACACGGAGACAGCCTGCTAGTTCTATGAAAGGGTGGGGAAGGGGGTGGTGAAAAGGTTTTCAGCAAGCTGTTGGCAGGAAGCCTACTGCTCTGTTTTCATGCATTTTGGATTGCCATGTGGTAAGAAATGTGGTGAAGGCTGATTTCCCTACTTCAGAAGGATGGAGATAGATATGCGGTTTCCCAATCTGGTTGAGTTTTATGTCAGAGATGTCTGGCAAAGCATATCAACAGGGAGTTATGTGACTTATTGCCCTTGCTTTCTAGGTGAGACTCAGCGGTGTCGGTTTGACTTTATTTTACATGCCGTGTCAATCTACAAACTCTTGGGAGGGTTATCATAATAAGCAGAAGAGATCTCCAGGGGACACCATGATGAATCTGTGAAAAGTCAGGGCATTTGGCTGACTGCACTTTGATTAGGAGATAATGGAATCAAGTTCCTTCTGTCATTCCCTTTATGGGAATGGAAACTTTATGGTCACTCTGGTTTCCCAAACCTGGTACTCCTTGGTGAGCCAGCACCTTGACAGCTGGAGACCAAGGGGAATGGATGTGTTGGTTCACTGCTTGATTGATTGATTGCTTGCATTGCATTTGAGCCCTCCTCAGCAATCATGAGCCCTTCCTAATCCTTCATGGAAGATGATTCCAACTTTCACCTTAGGTACTGGTGGAAGGTGAATAAGGAGAGGATTGAATATTCACAGAAGTCAGTGGAAGGCTTCTAAGGGAAAATACAGGCACTTCATAGACATGTTCTTTTTATATGCTTCTTTTTTTCTTCTTCTCCATCATTGTCCATATTCTTACTCAGTAGTCACTAGGCTCTAGTTAAATAGCCCATTTCTGTTTCATAGCCAAGAAAGGCCTAGATTGGAAATCTTCTTTTGACACTTGCCATGTGACACTGAGTTTTCTCTCTGAGTTGCATTTTTCTCTACCTGTAAAAATGGGATAATTCCACCTTCTTCACAGAATTATTATGAAGGTCAAATGAGATAGTACATGTATACAATGTTAAAAGAGTTTATATCAGTTTTTGATAATGAAAAAACTAGTTGTGAACAGGGTTGTGGTTGTGGAAGAGGGATGTAAACTCATATAACCAGATTTGAATGTGGAATTTGGTAACTTGAGTTTTGATCCTAATTCCAACAGCCCTAATATTATAAATTTGAGTATGCCATGTAAATTCTCTCCTACGGAATATATTTATGCAAAATTGATGTTAATAATAGCCACTCAGTGCTTACTTCACAGTGACACTGGAATATGAGACTTTTCTGCTGTGGTTGAGTTGATAACAAAGACCATCAGCTTTGCTTCCATGCTTCTCCCTACTTCTAGTTTCTTTCTTAGGCTTGAAGAAGGCATTTAAAGGAACCTAATTCTAGTCAGTAGGGGGTAGAACAGGGGATGATGGGAGTCTGAGATGGAAAAGGAAAGGGTGTGAAATTCTTCTGCTAATCCAATCCCATTCAATCCAATCCAAGAAATATTTATTAGATGTCTATTATCTTTCAGGCACTATGCTAAGTACTTGGGATTAAATTATTTTTTTTTAAAAAGACATTCTCTGCCCTTAAGGAGTTTACAATCTAAAGGAGGAAAAATACAAAAGGAAACAGAAAAGAGGGGAAGGGATTAGACTTGTCACAATGATATCTTGTTCCATAGTCAAAACTAGGCAGGATAAAAGATGCAAAGTGGATGAGCTGAGTCCATTTTCTGCCCTTTGTAAAGGAAAGCATTGGGAAGAATATGGTACTTTAACCTCCAGGCCTCTCTTCAGAATGTAGAGGAGTCAGAGGGAGGCAGTGTGTCAATGGAGGCTTGAGTTAGCAGCAAGGTGACTAGTTTAGAAATTTTAAATTTCTCCTGGGGTGGGGAGGGGGGGATGAGACATCTTGTTCCATGGAATTGAAACTAGACAGGGTAGCAGCTGCTTAAAAACTCAGGGAGTGGTAATGACTATATGTGGTGGCACAGTGCCCAAGTTTTGAGGCAGAGAAGTGGTGAATGGAATTTAATCTCCCTAAATCAGCTAGTAGGGGACAGTGAGGTGGCACAGTGGATAAAATTCTGGGCTTAGAATCAGGAACTCATCTCTATGAACTCAAAAATGGAGAGGAGAGAATAAAGGAAGGAAGGGGTAGGGAAGAGAAAGGAAATGGGGAGGGAGAGAGGGGAAGGGAAAAAGGGAAACAGTAAGAGAGAAAAGGAGGGGTAGAGAGGGATGGGGAGAGAGACAGACAGAGAGACAGAGACAGAGTATATACTGCATAGACCTGCATAGAATCAGAGTGATGGTTCAATTAAAAAAAAAAGATAAGAGAAATTGGTCTATTAGAGAATCAGACTTGAAGAAGGAGCAGAAAGAGCACAAAAATTACTATGAGGAGGAACAAACCTGGACCTTGACCTTCACTGATACTGTATACAAGTCTGTAGACTACATAAGACCAGAAGAAAGAGGCTGAATTTTTTTCTTAGTAGCATTTTATTTTTCCAACATTCATTCAGTAAGATTTTGAACTCCAATTTTTTTCTCTTTTTCTCCTCACCTCCCCCTTACCTCAAGAGAACAAGCAATCTGACATAGATTATACATGTACAATCACTTTAAACATATTTCCATATTAGTCATGTTGTGAAAGAAAAATCAGAACAAAGGGGGAAAATCACAAGGAAGAAAAAACAAGCAAACAAACAAAAGAAAAAAGTGAAAGTAGTATTCGATGATCTGTATTCAGTCTCCATAGAGAGGTTGATTCTTTAGTGACTCTGAGTTCTTGTCCAATATGGGGGATCCTCAACTTTCTGATAGCATTATAAGTCTGGAGAAATTATATATGTCCCTGGAGAAGGGGAGCTTAGAGCAATGGACTACTTAACTTCTTATCAAGAAGCCTTAGTTCTTTTCCTATAAAAGGACCCCAACCCAGCGAATGTGTAGATTTCTGAGGGAAGACTGGACCCACTCAAAGAGGAAGTTTATTTGCTATCTATGGGCTCACTATGAGTTCTTTCTCTATACATTATTATGCGCAGTAAACATTTTCTGCTCCATGCCTAGCTAGCTGATTGCAAAGGAAGTGATGACCCTAGATGAGAAGTGAAAATGAGCCAGATTATGACTTCCCAAGGGGTGGGGACATGAGCCAACAAGTATGCTAAATAAGTCTTCTAAGTATAAAGATGAGAGTTCCCGTGAACCTAGAGATGCATTGAGCCACATTTTATAGTAGGATTAATATAAAGGGGAAAAACATCAGGGGAAAGCAATTCAAGCTTCTTTTTTCCTTCACAAAGCAAGAGAAGGTTATACTAACCTCACTTATCCATTTAGGATTGTTCATGGAAATGACATTGCTGTTTTTAAAATAGAGAAATGGCATAATTGAAATCCAAGTGATTCCTTCATTTTAGAATCACATCGGTGTTAAGACCACTGGGTAAAGTAGGGATGTAGCTAGAATACCACTGGCTCTTGTCTTAGGTGAGATTTTTGTGAGGTCATTTGTCATTTATTGATGCTTTGTGCAATTCATTTCATAACATTTCCTTACCTGATCTACTCCTTGATTTGCAGCAGTATGCTCATCTTTGTTCAGTGACTCCTTACTCTAACTCTTGGGATTTTTCCTTTTTACCCTTGTGAACCTACCCCAGCATTGTTTAGTATACACCCTGCCTCTTTCCCAATTAGCCCATCCCAAAAATCTTGTTTAATTGCCCCTAACTATTAACACGTGGTGTCTTCATCCACTTAGGCATCCAGCACCTATCATATATAGCTATCATACAGGGTGTATACCTTCCTTCTTCCTCCCCCCTCCCAATATGGACATTTCTGAGCTTGCCAGATTTTAAACCGAAATCTCCCTGGATTCTACTCTGCCTTCTGGCAGTCTAGTCTAAGGCTCCGAGACTCTCGCCCGTGTAATTAACTTCACATCTGAAAAGTCACTGCCTCTGCAAGGCTCAGGGACTCTGCCATTGCTTCAGGCTGTTCAGGTGCCAGTCCTGCCCATTTGGGGTAGGGGGGTGCTCTTGCCTAGGGAAGCCTGTTCCAAGGCACAGCCCTGCTCCCTGGCACTGCTGCCAGTTTCAACACCCTCCGATTCAGTTCTGCAGTGGTGCTGAGATGTACCTTTGTCCTGTGCTTGCTTTAATTGCAGTGAAAGGAGCTTATTGAAAGCAGAGGAGGGTCTTCTGTACCAGGATTTCATATGCAGAAATGATTTCTATTTTCAGTGCTAACTCTCTCGATGGAAATCTCTCTTGCTTGTTCTCTCCCTGTCTACTGAATAAAAATTCCACACACAGTGATAGTTAAAAACATCAATTAACTCTAAAACAATTATTATTTTTTTGAAATGCCATTTTATAAATGTAATAACACGACACAATAATCCAGGGTTATTTAACAGAGCATTTACCCTGAAAACAGTCATTACTCTTTAAATGCGGGAGACTATAGAAGCCTCTTAACACAAAATGGCAAGTGAGGCAGAAGCAATATTGTCAGAAATGCCACATCCTTGGAATATATTAACAAGAGAGGGCCGGCGATTGCCCTGCCCACTGACTGCCATTTCCCTGGCATTTCCTAAGCCCTCAAAGCTTTCTTATTGAGAGAAACCTCTGCTGATGCTCCTTTTTCTGTCCCTGAAACTGTGAGAATACAGACAAGAAATTCCCTGTATAGCCCTCATCCTGTGTGTCAGTTTGAAGGACCTCTTTACCCCAGGGACATGGAAATCCAACTGGAAGAAAGTGGGAAAGGGAGATAGGCTCTTCATATGGCAGAAGGGTTATTGCTTTTTAGTATTGCTCAAAGTCTGTCTCCAGGTCAAACTCAGCCTATCTTTGTTAGAATGAAAGGAAACCATGGGGATCGTCTGGTGCAGACCTCTCACTTTGTAGAGTTTTAAATAGTGTTCCAGTTGCACTGACCTAAAAAAACTGGGTCTAGAACCTGTGGGTCATGCACCTGGTCTGAGGGGTCAAGAAAGGCTCTAAGTGGGATTGAGAATTTTCCTTTCTTTATAGCTAGGAACCAAGCCCTGCCTGCAGTTTCATTCCTGGGCCTGGAGAATGCTGAATTTTATTTCTCCTCACTTAAACTTGCCCTTTTGCTCAGCCCTTCTGCTGTGGGTTCCATCTGGACTGTTACCCAACTGCTTGAGTATCATTAGAGAGGATATTTTTACAGGGCAGGTGTGTGCAAGAAGAGGAAGAATCACTCTGAGGTATAGCTCTCTGTGTGAAGCCTTTAACAGTGTCCAGCAGCTGGTAAACAGACACTCCAAGGGGATGCCTCTAAAAAATCCTCTTTCTTGGCTGATGAATTCCCAGAAAAAAGGAAGTCTGCAATCCCTTCTGCTATCGTTGACTGGCCTTTGTCAAAGAACATATAGAGAGACATAGTCAAGAGGGCGCCTTTGACAGGGATCAAACAATCCATCAATAAGCATTCAAGTACCTTCTGCGTGTTGATCACTATCCTAGAACCTGCCGATATTTTATATTTTTCTCTATGGGTAAGCATACACAGAAAGTATGTGGCGTAGTAAAAAAAGAATAGGAGTGAGGAGGACATAGATACATGACATATCCTGGCTGTGTGACCCTGGGCAAGGCATTTAACCTGTTAGTAACTGAGAAGAGGCTCTAAGATTATTTGGGGAGAAATCACCACCCTAAAATGGGAGGACTTTCCTCACCTGCAGTTTTTTATAGTAATGAAATCATAGCTTTTGTCTTTTTTGTTATTTGTCCTTCATCCTTGGAGAGGACCAGGACATCAGGGAGGGGACGTTATGGCATTCAAAGTGATTTGGATTCAAGTGAGGGAGGCTGGGCAAGTCACCCACTTCATTTTCCCCTCCAAAGCCTTTTTGGGTCCAGTGGCCAGAGAGAGAGATCAGGACAACTGGAGATGGCCCTGGATCCAATGGGAGACCTTGGTCTTTCTAAGCTAAAGTCTTCTTAAGCAGCACCCATTCTATCCATAAGCATACCCATTCTGTCCATTCCCCCAGTACAATGTTAGCTTCTTCAAGGCAGAGACCATTCTCTTACTATATTTTTTTCTCGAATGGTAGCTAGTATGCAATCAGGTACTTACAGATGGCTGATGTGCAAAAGATAGAGTAGAGCCCAGGAAATATGAGATTCCTGCCCTAATAGAACTTAGGGTCCAGGCAGGCAGAGGAAACACCAGCTGATTATTGTACTACAAAGTGTGAGGAGATAACTTACTAGAGAAATACAAAAATTAAATGGGGAGAGGGGAGGGTAAATTAGCTTAAGGGATGAGGATGGGAATAAGAATCCAAGACAGCTAGATGGCACAGTGGATAGAGCATCAGCCCTGGAGTCAGGAGCCTCATAAACTTAATACTTAGTGGTATGACTCTGGGAAAGTCAGTTAACCCCAATTGTCTTACCAAAATAAGAGAGACACACAGAGACAGAGATAAAGACAGACATAGATACAGACACAGACAGAGACAAAGAGAAACACCAAAGGTGGGAGGGAAAAGGAAGGACAGGGAGCTGTCCAAAAACAGGTGGCTTTTAAATCGGACTTTAAAGGAGACGTAGGCAACCTGAATTTAAGAAAAATTATTCCTATAGCTATTTAAAGGACAGACTGAGGGATTCAGAGAATAGAAGCTAGATGACTAAGAAGGCTATGCAGGTAAATGGAAATAGACAACTGAACAAGTTCAGTGACAGTGGGAATAAAGAGGAGAGAGTAATGTGAAAGATGTTTTAGAAGCTGAACTTGATAGGACTTGCCACCTGATTGGATATGAGAAGCAAGGGAGAGGGAAGTTAGATAGTTCCAAGGTTAAGAACCTGGGAACATGAGTAGGTGCTGTTTCCTTCATTGCAATAGTGAAATCACTAGGAAAAGCCAATTTAGGGATGAAAGATAATGACCTTGGTTTTAGGACATGTTGGATTTTAATTTGAGATATCCTGTAGATAGGTACGAAGATCAAATGAGAGTTCAGACTTCCTGGAGTTATACACTTGGAAATCACATGAATAGAGCTGGGTAATTGAAACCATAGGCATGAATGAGATTGCTATGGGAGATATTTAAAAGAAACAAGAGCAAAGCAGCTTGGACATCATTAAGGGATTATTTGGGGGAAGACCAACAGAGTATGTGGAAAAGATTTCAAACCAAGTGGGATATTCTGAATTGGTTTGTAGGATTAGCCTCAGAATTGAATAGACGAAGAGGGTAGATGCAAAGGTGGGTCTTAGTGTGAGAGAATATTTATATGAGGGACAGCTAGATGATGTAATGGGTAAAGCACTGGCCCTGAAGCTAGGAGGACCTGAGTTAAAATATGATGTCAGACATTTAACATTTACCAGCAGTGTGACCCTGGGTAAGTCACTTAATACCTACTTCCTTGCCCCCCAAAAAAAGAAAGGGAAAAAAGAATATTTATATGTACAGGTACATGACTGCGTGCATTACTTGTGTATTTATTCATACATGTGTGCAGACACGTGTGTGGCTATATGTATACATGCATGTGTGCAGTGTGTACACAGAACATATATTAGTATATGTATATTCATGCATGTACATAGGGTTCAGGTGAGGATATGTGTGTATGTTTGTGCACATGTGTATATGCATATAAAATACCTTTATTTTGAGCAGATATAGGTAATTTTTTCCTCAGTAGAAGATAACTCTTTGAGGGTAAGGATGGTTTCTTTTTGTCTTAGTATCCTCAACATCTAATTTATGGTCTCATAGATAGTAGATATGTAGTAAATACTTGTTTTTCAAAAATTATGTTCATTATCATTTAATTTAATTTTCAAATAGAATGGGCATTTGCATATGTATAATAAAACAGAAAAAGAAACAAAACTACCTTACATTTAGGTTATACAGTGGATAGAGTTCTGAACTTCAAGTCAACAAGATTCATCTTCCTGAGTTTAAATCTGGCCTCTGATATTTACTGTGTGACCCAAGACAAATCATTTAACCCTGTTTGCCTCAGTTTCCTCATCTGTAAAATGAACTAGAGAAAGAAATGGCAAACCACTCCAGTATCTTTGCCAAGAAAACCCCAAATGGAGTCATAAAGAGTTGGACATGACTGAAAAACATGAACAAAAACTGAATTCATTATATATTCTTCCCTTGGGTGTTCTGCTTGTTGAAGAACTATTGGCATGAGAAATATTTTGTTGTTTCTTCCTATTTTGCACCTGGTTAAAAATATCATGATAGTCTCTGCACCTGGATGGAGCAGCTGTTCGCCCCTGCCCATCACCACCTGGTTTCACCAGTGACACTGGTGGCTTATTGGGTTTCCTTACCTGCCTGTAAACTTCCTCTTAATAATGGACTATAGATAGTTTTCTTCTCTTTTCTACTGATCCCAATTTACTCCTTATTTCATAGATAGGAACTACCCTCAGGAAACCCCAGGGGTCCTATCTTGATATATGAATGTGCAAATTAGATGCAATTACACACCTGCTCTTTAAAAAGACTCTCAAACCAAGGAAAGACTTCTAGGTTTATGGTGATGAGGAAATTATTCAGCTGATCAAATTAGTTGGGGCCAAGCCAAAGGTCATTAAAGGTCTTTATCATGCAATTTCTCTGGTCTTCTTGGCACATTCTCACCTAAATAAGGTTGGGGAAATTTGGGATAATGTAAAAAACACTGAATTTAGAATCAGGAGAACTGGTCTTAAATGCATATTCTGCCACTTTGAGTCCCTGGACAAATCACTCAAACTTTCTCCCTCAGTCTCTTCATCTGTCAAATGGAAATAATGATGTCCACATAGTCTTTTGTGCTGGTTTGTGGTAAGTCAAATGTGAAAGCATATAAAACACTTTGTGGATCACAAAACATTATGCATGAAAGTCAGTGCTAATAATGTTACATGAGAATAAAATAATAAAGTCAGCATGCTGTAGTCAGCATTTGTGTCCCCATTGGCATTTTCTGTTGGGCATGAGTAACTCCTCAGTGCTGCAGGAAACTCTTTAAGGCTATATGTTACAAACTACTTGCCAAACTGCCTCTAAGGAAGGAATTGCCAAACAAGGAAATTTCATTTCCAGACATTAAGGGAAAAAATAGTAGAATTCAAAATAAGCAAAAACAAATTTAAAATATGTTGGTCTTTACTTGGGACTTACTCTTCATAACTCCATTGATGTTTTCTTGACAGAGACCAGATAATTTGCCATTTCCTTTTCCAGTTTATTTTACAGATGAGGAAACTGAGGCAAATAGAGTTGAGTGACTTGCCCAGGGACACATAGCTAGGAAGTATTTGAGGCTGGATTTGAACACATGAAGATAAATCTTCCTGACTTCAGTCTTAGCACTCTGTCCACCATTCACCTATCTACCAAACAAGTTTTAAGTAACAGATAAGAGTAGATGTATAGTAAATACAGAAGATTACTGAAGTACTAAAATCACAGAATGTTACCTCTGAATAACTTTGGAAAGTATAATCTAAACACTTTTTTATAGATATGGTAATTGAGGCGCAATTAAGCCACCTGGCACAAGAATAAAGATTTGGAACACAGAAGGCAACCTAAGAAGGATTCAGATGTAATTTGTTTTAAATTTGTACTGGATTAAAGGATAATATCATTATTGATTTATAAAATTCATCTGTTTTTTATTTCCCTTATATATTTCTTTGTCATGCCTAGTGCTCTTTTTTAAACTTAAAAACACCTAAAGAATGGTTATTTGCCATTTTCATTGAATAGTTCAAGGAAGAAGGAAAAAAAAATGTTTTTTCCCATGTACCTAAGATCTGAGCCTGCCAAGAAAATATTGAAATGAGAGATGGGTTGCAAGAAGAAACCAGAAGGGGGTGCCAAGGAGTCAAGGCCTTATGATTTTGTAAAAGAAGTAATTTAGAGTATAATATTTAGAGTAATGGAAAAAAATGATGGATTCTGAGTCAGAAATTTCAGCCTTCAGTCTTAACTCTCTGATCTAAAACAAATCAGTTTATCTCTTTGGGTTTATATTTCATCATCTGGACTAGATCTAAGTAGAATTTTGGGATTTAAAAGGCCAATGGTATAATGGAGAATATTCCTATTCCTAGAATATTTTCTTGCTCAACTAGGGCTTTTTTTTAAGGGCGCTGGTAGTGGGGGTAAGAACAGATATTGCACTTGATGATGTCCAGTGTGGGTTTTTTTGAGAGCCATGACATTAAAAAAGAGGAAAAATATTTGGAAACAAAATATTTTATGTTGTATTTTATAAATCCTAAAATAAAAAGGTCTCATTTAATATTGTGTATTATAAACATTGGGCGGCTCAGTGGTGAAGTAGATAGTTTTGGGACTGGAGTCTTATTTTCCTGAGTTCAAATCTGGCATCAGACACTTATTGGTTTGTAAACCTGAGTAAGAGACTTAACCCTGTTTACCTTGTTTTTTTTCAGCTGCAAAATGAACTGGAAAAGGAAATGAAAAACCAATCCAGTGTCTTTGCCAAGAAAGCCACAAAGTCTGACAGGACTTAAGAATAACTAAAAAAAAATAGAATTATTATCTATCAGCAGTAGTTTAACCATAGTGAAAAGTAGACTTGTAGTTTGGGAGATCAGGATTAACATTCCTCCTTTGACAAAGAATGGTTGTATGCCCCTGGCCAACTTAATCTCTAGAGTTACTTAACATCTCAGTGCCCCAGAATGTCCTCAAAGACTATAAGAATCAGTTTTCATGGATAGAAGGAGTTTACTTATCAGGAGTTCCTGATACTGGTGAAATTACTGTTCTAATTTAAAATTTATTTTATCATTTAATTTGCCTGCTGTCATCTTACTATATGTCATCTTATTCTAGTCCTATTTATCAGATTATTAATTCCAGGAAGTCAGGGGCCATGCATTTTCTAAACTTGGTTTCTATTCCAGTGCCTACACTAAAGTATTCTACACATAGAAGACCCTTAATAAATAAATGTTTGTCAATCTGCATTCTTGTTCAGTCTTATAGCCTGGGCTATGGGATTGATCATCAAAGCACTGTCTTCATTTTCACTGGACCTTTCCACTGAAATAAAAACATCTTTTCTTCTCAAGGAATGTCTTGGTAGGGTTAAGGTAGATTGGGGTGCTGCACCTTGTGTAGCATTTCAGAAAGTCAGATGAGCCCAATAGAATCATGCTTCTTCCCCCTAGAATTCTGCTGTCACAGAGAGAAGAATTAACAGCACCCAAAATACATAACTCCATTGAAGGCAAGACCACCCAGGGAGTGGTTTTCTGAGGCAAGTTCTTGTGCACAGTAGCTTGAGGCTCCAGTTGAAAGAGGTGCCCCTTATGGAGTATCCATAGGGCCCTGTGGATAAAACAAAATAGCTTTATTTAAAGATTTATTTAAGATGCTTTAAAAATTGAGTAGAACATACATTTTTAATACTGATTGATATTATTGTAAAGCATTCTAATGAGAATCTGCCCACTGGGCCCTCACTAGCTGCACAGAAAAAATGTTCTTTTTAGCAAGGAGACATGTGTTCTTTTCATGAGTTTTTTTTTTAACAATGTATTAATATATTGATGAAAAGCTCTACTACCAATAACAGGAAAAAAAATAATGAGAAACATAGGGACATGGTGGGGACAGAGCTATAAGGGAACAAGAGCAAAGTTCATGTCTAGGACTCTGTAAAATTTCTAAAGGGCCTCACAGGAGATAACAGTGCATAAAATTTGTTGATTTAAGATTTACAATAACACAATCCTGTTTGTTTTCCTCATCTTACAGGTTAGAAAACCAAGGCAAAGAAATCAAATGATTTGTTTATTTAAGGTAACCACTGCTTGTGGGAGAGATAGGAATCAATAGTTTAAAGCTTCAAGGACTCTTTAAGAGATTACCTTTTTTCATGTAATGTCTTATTTTAAAAATTATATTCTCTTGGGGTAGCTAGGTGGTGCAGTGGATAGGGCATCAGCCTTGAAGTCAGAAGGACCTGAGTTCAAATCCAACCTCAGATACTTAATACTTCCTAGCTGTGAGAACCTGGGCAAATCACTTAATCCTAAATGCCTCATCAAAGAAAAAAAAAAAGCTTTGTTTTATTTCATAAATTGAAAATAAAACAAATAAATTTTAGTTAATTTCTTTGTAATTGATAACTTTATAGAATAATATAATAAATGAATAAATTTAATTAATGAGTAATGTTAATTTAAAATTAACATTAGTTTTTGAAAATTCAAAAAGAGAGAAAGAGAGCAATCATCTAATATAGGGACTGAACTTGTGATCCAGAGACCTCTAATTCAGAGGTGCCATTTGGATAGGAAAAAAAAATTGACATTATTATTTTCAGTAACCTCTTAATGAAAATTAGCTTTTCCTTTATATATTTAAAGACATTATTCAGAGAAAGGGTCCATAAGCCTTATGTTATTGCCCAAAAAGATACAGGGCACATTGAAAAATAAGCAAAAAATTTAAAAAAATGAATTAATGAATAAATCCAAGAGCCCCAGATGTATTCTAAGGTATTCTTTTTACATATGATAAAACTATGGCACCTAGATTGTGTACTAGTAAATAGTATGCATTTCCCAAGTCAGGACTAGACCTCTTTGCTACTGACTATAAGTAGCTTTTTATCTTTTTTTTTTTTTTTTTTTTTTTTGAGGCAGTTGGGGGTTAAGTTTCTTGCTCAGGGTCACACAGCCGGGAAGTGTTAAGTGTCTGATGCTAGATTTGAATTCAGGTCCTCCTGACTTCAGAGCTGATTCTTTATCCACTGCGCCATCTAATAACTGCCCCTAATTTAGCTCATTATTGAAACAAACATAACAAAAATGAGTAGGACTTCTTTGTCTTTCCTAAAGTGAGACAGACCACTTAACCACCCACCAAGTGGGTAAAATTTAAGCCTTCAACCAGATAAGCAGAGCTTGACTGAGAAAGATTCAGGTAAGCTTTGGACTCTGATTCCAGCTCTAAAGTGTCCTCTTTATTCAGAAAACTTTTACAGGCTTAGCCTGAATTTTAAATTTGGAGGAAAACCCCAAGAACAACAATTTTGCTTCTTCCTCTTTGGGGGTTTTATTAGGAGAGTTTTACACAGCCTTAATTACCACCTCCAGACTTTCCCCGGGGGAACCAGGGCTGCTAACTAGGTCAGGATGAGAAGGGCCCAGCCAGCTGTGTCCAGTCAGCAGAGTCTCCGGAGCTTCTTCTTCATCTAAGTATGTGGCCAGCTGCAGATTGTGTTGCATACTACTAATATTTCTTGCTTTAGAATTACATTTAACTTGGGAATTGAGACTGATAGAAATATTAGCTTGAGATCCAAACTGGACGCCTCGTTTAATAGTCTTTGTCAGGAGGTGATTCACCAGTAGAAAGAACACTGAATCCCCAGAGGAGCAGCCGTTGTTGCTGGGAAATAATTCTCCAAATTGCATTTATTTCCACAACCATCTGAGGTCACAAATTATAAAGAAAGGAGAACTGTATTCAATTAGACATTTCAATCAAAGTAGATCTGTTAAGATGGCATCTCACCCTAAGAATACAAAGAATGGAATGAAAAATTAATTGGGTTAATATTATTTAGAGATTAAAATATTATTATTATTATTATTAAATTTAGTGTTAGTGAGGAAGTTGGGCCCAGAGTGAATATCTAGATAGTTCAAACCATCAGTCACCCGATTACATATTAATTCATCCTTCTCTGCTTGCAGTTAATGTCCTATTAATAGTCAAATGGATGAAGAGTGCTTCCTGCATAGGGAAGATGACTGGCAACCTTGCCAAGCAGATGATTAGGCTATTTTCTAGCTAAGTGTGAAAGTCGAACTTTTTTTTCCCCCTCTCTCTCTTTAAAAATAATGCTGGATATTTCTCCAGCCCAAGTCAGACACTCACTGGATTTTAATCAATTCTCCCTCACCCTTGATTCAATGACCCTGAATAAACAGGATATATTTTTAAAGTAGATTGATATATTGAGTTTTAGATGAATGGAACCCCAGGGAATGAAATGGTTAAAAAGGCTAAACATTTATTTCCATGGGAAGTAGAGTAGAATAGTGGAAAGAGATATTAAAGCCGTGAAACTCAATTCTTTTACCAATGTGCCTCGCTCTAAGTGACTTAAACTTTCTGGGCTTCAGTTTCCTTGTCAGGAAAAAATGAAGGTATTAGACTCCAAGATAATAATAATAATGACTAAGTGTATATACACATAAACACATATACTTATTGCTGTGTGGCAGGCACTGAATTAAATATTATCTTCATTTGATTCTCCCAAGAACCATGAAAAATGGGTGCTATTAGTATCCCTATTTCACAGATGAGGAAACTGAAACAGAGGATCACACAGTTAATTCGTGTCTGAATCTGGTTTTGAACTGAGCTCTCCCTGACTCCAGGTCTGTTGCACTACCTTCCATCTGCATTGCACTACTTAGTAGCCCTGATCTTTAAAATCCTTTTCATTTCTAATCCCAGTGATGACACATAAGAGGATGTTCCATTCTATTTAACCAGTATAAGAGCCTCCTGGTATGGGACTATCTTCTATCACTAATACTTGGAGTTGCCTGAAGCACAAAGCAAATCTGTCTGTCTGACAGGATCCCTCTACTAGTGTCAGAGACCAGAGGCCTCTGAACTCAACTCTTGCTGACTCCAAGGCCAGTAATCTATCCACTTCCCCAGGCTTTGTCTAACCCATGATCTTTATAACTTCAATATTATAAATAGATGGAACCATCAATTCTAGGTGAAGTTTTGAATTAGATCTATCTTGCTTGAAGAAAACTCAGTGTATAAAAATCCATATTTTCATTAAAAAATGAATTTGAACATGACTCATTTTGGTTGTTCATTATTTCTGCTGTTGAGGCTGGAAGGGGGGCTCCTTGGAGCCATAGTTTTGTACCTTGTCTCTCTTTTTGTTGTTGTTGAGTAATACCTGACTCTTTGTTACTCCATTTGAGGTCTTTTTGGTAAAGATACTGAAGTGATTTGCCATTTCCTTTTCCAGCTCATTTTACAGATGAGAAAACTGAGGCTTGCCCAGGAAGGTGAGTTCCTGACTTCAGACCCAGAACTCTACCCACTTAGCCACCTCTATACTTTGCCTCCATAGGAACTATATGGAATTAAGGCCAACAGTTTTTAGAGTATGCAAGCCTTGTTATAACAAATGTTATAACAATGTGAGGATTATCATTACATAAACCATATCCAGGTAAGGGAAGTTGAAACTACAAAGACTAGTTACAGAATCTAGTCTTGTCCACCTAAGTGATGTTTAACTTGGATATTTTTCTTGGTTTGGGGTATTTCCATCTAGCCAAATGGGGTCAGTTCTGTCCGTTCTAAATCCTTTTGTATCTCGTTCTCTAGGAAATCCCCTACACCTTTTTTTCCCCTAATTTTACCTTCTTTCTTTTTAACCCCTTCCCCTTACAACCAGGTAGCAGCCTGCTTATTTACATTTCTGTGCTCATTAAGGATAATATTTGCCTGTTTTTTAGAATCTGCCCTGGATTTCAGGCCAAACTATACCTTCAGCCTTTAAGCCCTCTTCCTAATTCCCATGTGCAAAAGACTCATTGGCCAATTCTTTAATTTTATTTGCTCCCACTAAACCTTCTTCATAACTTCTTCATTTCATGTCCTATTTCTCCAGCCCTGACTCCTAGGTGGCTGGGGCCAATGATTTTCTCTTTTTGTACAGCTTCCTTCCTCCCTGTCAGTCCCTAGGTTGATTGCTTTCCCATCATAAATGAACATTTACAAGCACATTCATTTACATAGAATATTCATAAGATTCCTTCCTGTCTACAACAAAAAAGGATTATATAATACCCAGAATGCACATTCAGTGGGGAGGGGTATATTTATCACAGAACCTATTTATAGGCTATATGATTCTCCTGTTTACAAAAGGATTCTACAGAGGGTTCCATAGACTTTCATACCTCATCCAATCTCTTTTCTTTGAAAATCAAGCTCACCTAGGATTTCTTTCTTAAACTCCCTTTCTCCTTTGCCTTTTCTCCTGCCCTAAATATAGAGGCAACTTAATATAGTGAAAATAGCCATGACCTGGAAATCAGGCCATGCAAGTTTGAATTTGGAAGCTATCACTTACACCTGTATGACCGTGGCTAAGTAATTTAGTCTCCTACAGCTCGTTATTATTCAGACACTGAGTCTGACTCTTCATGACCCCATTTGGAATTTTCTTGGCAAAAACATTGGAATGGTTTGTCATTTCTTTTATAGTTGAGGAAACTGAGACAAACAGGGTTAAGAGCTTTCCCCAGGATAATACAGCTAGTAAGTGTCTAAGGCCAGATTTGAACTTGGGAAGATGAGTCTTCTTGACTCCAGGCTAGCACTTTATCTACCTAGTTGCCTTGTAGTAGCAATTTTCTAATTCTAATATTTAAAATAGGGATAATACAACTTTTACTACTGAATTAAAAAAAACTGCCATGAGGAAAGTGCTATGAAAAATTTTTAAACTTTATAGAAATAGAAACTTACATTTGCATTATTTTCTAAACTCTTCAGTTCCTATCCTCTGGGCATAATCTAGATTGTAAATAAAAACTCATTACTTAAAATGAATACAGCTAGGACAGAATATAGGGATAGCTTCATTTCTTATTTTGGGCCTTCCATTTCTATAAATGCAGCCTTAGTTTATATTAGCTTTTTGGACAACAACATTATGTTGTTGAGTCATATTAAGCAGCCATTGAAATCTCAATATTTTTCATATAAGCCATTATTGTTAAGCTACACATCTCCTTTCCTATTTGTTATCTGTTGACTTTGTGATCCTAAATTTTGAAGCTTTTCATCCATCCCTATTAAAAATAGTCATTAGCCTTGTTCTACCATTCCAACTTTTTACAATCTTTCTTTAACTTAATTTTGGCATTCAATCTTTAAGCCACTCCTCTCAGCTTTGAATCATCAATTAATTTAATGGATGTGCTTTCATTTCTGGTCCTAATTGCTCATTTTGTTCAGAACAAGGACAAGATTAGAGCCCTGTGGCATGATTCTAGAGAATTCTCTACTATTTGACATTAATTCATTAATCGATATGCTTTAGGTCTTGTATTTCAACGAGTTATGAATTCACTTAACTATAATGTCATCTAAGCCACATTTCTTCATGCTGTTCACAAGGATAGTATGAGAGACCATCAAATGCCCTGCTGGAGATAGAAATCCTATAAATCTAGAGTATTCACTGTGTCTACTGATTTGGTAAAAAATAAAACAAGTAGATTTTTAAAGAGGTTGTTTGATGATACTTTCTCTGCAAACTCATACCTTAGTGCTTATCACTTCTCTTTCTGGATGCTCATAGAGCATCAGTTTAACAATCCACTTTGTATAATCTTCAAATCCTAATAGTGGTGGTGCTCAGGGAGGTAAAGTAGGGAGTGAAGAAAGAAGTGATTATATAAATGATCAAAATGTGGTTTTCTTAAAGATCATTATTGTAGTGTCTTATATTTAGAGCTGGAAGAAACCTTAAGATATAATCATGTCCAAATCTTCCATTTTACAGATGAAAAAATTGTGACACAAAGAGGTTAAGAATACCTTAGCCTTTTAGCTTTCTCATAAAAAGGAGCATTATAAAATTAGGTGGAGTAAGCTATTCAAAGAAAATAAGAATATATGGAAGATATATATTTTTTTGAAGTTGGAGGAGTTCAGTGAGCATTTATTAAACACTTACTATATGCCAAGTAATAAACTAGATTTGGGAGATACAAAAATAAAAAAAATAAACAGCTCCTGACTTCAAGAGAACTTGGAGGAGAAGTTAAATTCTATTGGAGGAGTATAAAAAGGTACACCTAAAAGACAAAGAACATCTCTGACATAAGATTTCCCTGGATCAGGACTTCAGAAGTCTAATCTGGATTTTAAAATAACATTCTCATCCCCCCCCCCAAAAAAAAAGTTGCATTATAAATAATGAAGGAAGCTTCCTCTAGAATTATATCTTCAAAATGTCAAACTAACTTTAAGGTTTCAACTGTTCCTAAGTCAATGATCCAGTTTTTTTTTCTCTCTCTCTCTGTCTCTCTCTCTTTTTCTGTTTCTCTCTTTCTGTCTTTCTCATTGGCTGGCTCTCTCTCTGTCTCTATTTTTCTCTCTTTGTCTTTCTGTCTGTCTCTTGGTATCTGTCTCTGTCTCTGTCAAATAACTGTGAAATTTTTAGTGAGTGTATTTCCACCTCAATGTGCACTATATATCTACTGAAATACTACATATATTGTTTTGATAGTTGTCTATATGTAAGGAGATGAGGGAGAAAATATTAATACAGATTAAAATTGAAAGTGTGCCCTGTGTAGCTATTCACCCATGCAAATCTAACATAAACATTTACCATGGCCACTCAATAAACATGTGTTTGGTACTGTTCTAAGCACTGGAGATAGAAAAAGAGGCAGAATACCATCTCTGTTCTCAAGGAGCCCACAGTCTAATAGAGGAAACAGCAAGCAAACAAATAATATATTTGCAGGATAATAGGGAATAATTAGGTGAGGGAAGGCTAGAATTAAGAGGGGATAGTAAGGCTTCTTGTGGAAGGTGAAATTTAAGTTGGGATTTACAGCAAGTCAGAGAAAATATACCCTTGCTGGGAAGAAAGATCTTTATCCATTTTGGCTGTTCTGCTTTCAATCACTTAAACCTTCCAGTGTTTCCATATTCAGTGGTTTTTGTTTGTTTGTTTATTTTTGAAGTCCTTAGAGATTCTCAGCTAAAAGATTCTAATGACAGTAGGTTGGAATTACCATTCAGTATACAAACCCAAGAGCCTCTATTAAGAGAGGCACTCTAGTTTCACAATGTCAGAAGTACCAGCTTGCCAAGCATCCAGGGGTTATGCCTGATGAACATTTAAGCAGCATGTCATCTACTTCTCCTTCAACTTGCTTGGTAGGAAGATGCAAGGAATGGGAGGTTTGTTTGATCTAAGAATCTAAGAAACAATAGGAATCTGTACACATGTGATTTTTCTTGTCCTGGACTTTTAGGAACAATGATGATGTTTGTTTGCAGAGCAATTTATAGCAATAATATACCTTTTCACAGAGTATCTCACTTTATCTTTAAAATAAGCTTGAAGAAGTATTATTATGTCCATTTTACAGCTAAGACACTTAAAGCTTAGAGCCTTTGAAGAAGAACCTAGTTAGATATAAGTAGTGAAGAAGAACCTAGTTAGATATTAAATGGTGAAACTTGGTCACTAACCTAGTTGTTTTGACTTCCAATCCAATGCTCTCTTTATTATATCTCGTGTTTTAAGTAAAATCAGGATCTTCTATTCATTCTTGTATTGGAATTTACTTGCTATGGAATTTAATCTTGGTACTCATTTGTAAAAGAAATGCATCAGGTTTTTTATTTTGTTTTTATTGTGGTGGCAAAAAATTGGAAATTGAGGGAATACCCATGAATTGGCTCAATAAGTTGTGGCATATGATTGTTATGGAAATTGTTATTTGAAATTGAGGGAATACCTCAATTATGGAATACTATTGTGTAAGAAATGATGAGCAAGATGGCTTCAGAAAAAAATGTGAAGACTTGTAAGGATTGATGCAAAGTGAGCAAAAACAAGAGATAACTAGGTATTGTAATAGCAATATTATAATGATAATCCACCTTGAAAGACTTAGCTACATTGATAAATGCAATTATCCAAGAAAATTCCAAAGATCTTATGATGGAAAATGCCATCTATCTCCAGAGAACAGTGATAAACTCTGTATGGAAATGAAATATACTGTTTTGCTTTATTTTAATGTTTTTTTTTCCTTGCAACATGACTAATATAGAAATATGTTTTATATGATTTAACATATATAATAAATATATTGCTTGCCTTCTTGATTGTGGGGAAGGGATAGGAAGGTGGAATTTTTTTAAAGAATGTAAAAAATAAATAATAAAATTAAAAAAAAATAAATTTAATCTTATAATACCAAGGCAGGCAATGCAGACTTTTCTTTTTTAATTTTGTCATTCTGTTCTGTCTGTGCCTGTACATACATCCTGGTAATCCACCTCCAGCAACCAAGCACCTTGTAAACAGAGTGACATTGTACTCAGATAAAGAAGTCAAGCCTGTGATTTCTAAGCATTTAAGACTGATTTGTCCTTTTCATCTATTCTGACATGATTTAATGTTCTCGAACTTGTAAAGGGAGCAGATTTTCCCCCTTTTTGTTGTGAATTTGTGAATAATTTATCAAGTAACTGAAAGAACTGCAGCTTTAAATTATTAAAATACATTTTGGTTTTGAAAGAAGACATTAGAGATGTTTGCCTTGGCCCATTCTTATGCCTCTAAGCAGCCACAAGAAACTCCTCCAAAGACAAGGAATGTGAAGGTGATTTTCTGTGATTTATGGGATGCCTGAGATGGAGCCAAAAAACATACCAAACAGAGAGATGAACAATACAGACAACTTTCATTATTTAAGATGAAGCTTTTTTTCCCCAAGCAAATGACCTTTTGTTGCCTCTCCAGAGAAATGACATTTTCTTTTCTCCCTATATTCTGCAAAGAAGGCAGATGGATGGTAAATACACCCCCTACACATATGTATAAATATATGTGAATATACATATGCATATATGAATGTGTTTGTATATAAAACAAATAAAATAATCTCATAAACAATTCTCTTATCTCTTCACCCACTACCCATAATGCAAGTAAAAGGCACAACTCTTCTTTCTTCTTTTTGCAAGTCAGAGATGGCAAAGGATCTGAATTCCAAGGAAATAACCCCATTCAATTATTAATTTAAAGTTAAATATTTTCTGTACAGAGGAAAGAAGAATAAGCACAATATTTTACGCAGAATACATGCTAAATACATGTTTGCTGCAGTAAACAATTCTGTCCCAGATTTCATATTTTGCCTTCAATTTGAGGGAGATTCTGTAATATGGTTCATTTTAATGCCATCTTAATTTTTCCCATTTTCCCACTTTTCTTTTTTCTGATTTCCTTCCTTCTTGGGGTGCAATAGAAAGAATAGTGGCTCTGGAGTCAGAAAACCTGCATTCAAATCCTGCCTTTTATCACTTTTTGCATTTGGGTAGGGTCACTTAGTCTTTCTCTGGTTTTGTTTTCTCATGGGCATAAGGCGTAAGAAGGTCACATTAGAGCAAGCTTTTGTTGTTGATGATGTCTCAAAAAGGACCATTAACATCTGGAGGATGATATCTTGACTTGCAAGTGAACTGGATTTAAATAAAGCAGGGCTGGGCAAAGTCATCAGTCTCACTCTCTACTCCAGGGTCATGGGAGTTCAATGGCAAGATATAGGTAAAAAATATTGGTGATGGCCCCAGATGCAATGGGGAATTTGGTCTTTTAAACTAAGGTCTCTCCCAAATCTCAGTTACTCTGAGGCAACTTTTTTTCTGTAACTAGAGTTGAGCCAAAAGATGTCCTAGTTTGCATCCCTAAAATTCAATATGGAAAGAACCAGAGGTTTGGTCCGTATTATAAACAGTTGCCATTTACACTCACACAGAACTATAAGAACAAAAGATACGTTTTGGATATATGTTCTGCTTTAAAGTTTGCAAAACAGATTCATACAGTTTCATTTCATCCTCACAAGGAAGTAGATTATTTTCCCCATTTTTAAGATGAGGAAACCAAGGCAAGGAATGCTGAAGTGACTTCTCTGGGGTCACACAGCTAGTAAGTGTCTGAGGCTGGAATTGAACTCAGGTCTTTTTGATCCAAGTCTTGTAACCTCTCCTCTGAGCCTCTTAGCTTCCCAAACGCCTTATAATATTCATTCTGATTTCAAAATAAGACTTTATGCCTCTTTTACCCACTTTTCCTTGTCCTTCAGAGGTTGGGAAACAAGCTAACCTCAATCTCATCTTTACCATTTTTCCATTCCAAACCCAATGATCCATGACACAACAAAATCACATTAAACATTGCCTGAAAAAATTGAGCAGGTTTCTGGGTGCTTGAGATCCAAGAATGACCCATATAATAACAATTCCCATATATCCAACTCTCTATGGCTTACAGGACCCTTTCATCACAATTCCACATCTAAAGACTGTGTCCCAAAGCATAGCACAAAACGAGGGTCCAGCCAGGGTCAGAATGGTGACCGCTTAATTCTTAGAAGATCACATTTTTCTGGGCTTAGGAGGTGGGAGAACATTCACACAAATAATTAAATATAAAATATATATGAAGCAACTTCATATTTGTTTCAGAATTTTTGGGAGGGGGAAGGAGAATTAATAACTGGAGAAAATCAGTCAAAGTCTCATAGGCAATAAATGTTTAACTACTGTGGAAGAAGAAAGATGAAATGACAATCCCCTTAGTTTCCTCGCTTCTTAGAAGAAGGGTAATGACTAGATAGAAGAGCACTCAACTTGAAATCTTCAGAAAGTCTTGAGTTCCAGTTTTGTCTTCAATGTTTATCAGCTGGGCAAGCCATTTCCACTCAACCTCCATTTATTTTTAAAATTTTTTATTAAAGCTTTTTATATTCAAAATATGCATAGATGATTTTTCAGCGTTGATCCTTGCAAAACCTTGTGTTCCAATTTCTCCCCTTCCCCCAATCCCCTCCCCTAGATTACAAGTATCCAATATATGTTAAACATAGTAAAAGGATATGCTAAATCCAATATATGAATATATATTTATACAATTATCTTTCAGCCTCATTTTAAGGAGTCATTTAAAAAACAAACAAAAACTAAAAATAACTATGGGAAAGGGCTGGGTAAGGAGGTTCCCCTCACTTCCAAGATTATCCCTAATCAGCAAGGAAATAGAGCTGGAGATAACAACAAAAGGATAGATGGAAAATTTTTCAATTCATCAACCACTTCAAATCTCATTTTTAAAAATTTCACTCCACGTCAGAAACCCAGAGGTATGGTCATATCCTTGTGATTATCATCTTTATGGTCAAGAACTCTGAAATTCCTCTTTTCAGATCATAACCTCTTGTCCTGAATCTCCTTATGTTTGATCTTCCTAAAGCAATTCTTCATCTCTGTCATCATCTGTAGTCACTCTTATTATCCCTGCTCTAGCTTTACTTTCCTTTCTTCAAAATTTTCTTCAGATAATTAAAATTTCATATTTCTGCTGTCATCTACCCTCATGACTCTTGCTTCCCTTGACCTATCAGTCCTCATTCATTTACAAATCCCAACCCTAGATTAATCACACCATCCGCCTTTTTTATTTATTCCTTTCCATATATAATTGAAAGCTACTGGAGGAAGTCATACAACTATGCTGATTAGGATCATTATAAACTTAGTTATGAGACCTCCATTAAGTTTTTACTGTTATGCATCAGCCGTTCCCTGATTGTCCCTCTACTATGTTACCCACAAGGTATGTTCTCAACCGTCTCTTCTGTTATCAAGCCACCTGAACTATCTCACTCACTCCCTCCTTAGAAGAGCTTGCTTCATTCTTTACTAGAAAAACTAGTAAAGAGAACTCTCTTCTCCCAAACTGTTTCTTTGATTTACACAATCTCTCACATTCTATCTTTCTCAGTTTCTTTCTTTTACCTTTTCTTTCTTTTATTTTTTTCCTTCTTTCCTGCCTCTCTCCCTCCCTTCCTCCCTCTCTTTGTCTTCTTCTTCCTCCTCTTCCTTCTTCTCCTCCTCTTCCTACTTCTCTTTCTCTTCCTCCTTCTCCTCTTCCTCCACCTCTTCCTCCTCCTCTTTTTCTTCCTCCTTCTCCTTTTTCTTCTTCTTTATTCTTGTTTCCCTTCTCCTTCTCTTGCTCCTCCTCTTCCTCCTTTTCTTCAGTTGAAAGTAGAAGGGAACCCAATCCTACACAACTATTTTTTTGGACATCTACCTAGAATACCCATATAATACCCTATCCACACATACCTTAACATGCTCCAAATAGACATTATTCTTTCCCTCCAACCCATCTTCCCACCTAATTTCCCTGTTTCTCTCAAGGATACCACCATCTTTGCAGTCTCCTGAGTTTGCAACTTAAAAATCATGCCTTAATCAATTCACATTTACTCTCCCTGCCCCTCCATATCTAATTAGTTGCCAAAATCTTGTCAGTTCTAGTTTTTAACATACATAGCATCTGTCCTTTTTACTACATTCATATGAAAAGCACAAAGCTCTCAGCATCTCCTTTCTGAATTATTGTAATTACCTTCTAATTGGTCTCCCTGTATCTAGCCTTTCCACCCTCCAATCCATCTTCCATAAGCTGTCAAATTGATATTCCAAAGGTACAGGCCTGACTATGTAATCCCCCTACTCAGGAAAATTTGGTGGTTCCTTCTTGCCTCTAAGGGGGGGAAAAACACCTTTGCTTGCCATTTAAATACCTTCACAATTTGTTCCTACTTGTACTTTAGGGCTTTTTCATTACTTACTCTCCATCACATATTCCAAGCTCCAATTAAATTGGTTTCCTTGAAATAGTATCCTATACTCTACTTCTGTATCTTTGTGCAGCCTATTTCCCATGGCAAGAATACACTCTCTCTTCACCACCACCTGTTTTAATCCCTAGTTCCCTTCAAAAATAATCTTGTTGATAATAATTATAATAATCACTAACCCTTATATTGTGTTTTGAGGCTCTCAAAACATTGAACACACATTCTCATAGAATCAGTAAAGTCTGAGTTTAAATCCAGATTCAGAAACTTACTAGCTATGTGATCCTAATCAAATCATTTGACCTCTAACTGCCTTAGTTTCCACACCTGTAAAATTGAGGACATTGTCAGAGTTGTAAGAATCAAATAAGATACTATTTGTGAAGTGTGCCTGGTACATAATATTAGCTAAATAAATGCTCCATTCCTCCTTCCCTATCTTTCTTTTTCTTACTTCCTCCCTCCCTCCCTTCCTTCTTCCCTTTTTTCCTCCCTCTCTCCTTCCTCCCTTCCCTCTTTCCTTTTTTCTTTCTTTCTTTCTTTTCTTTCTTTCTTTTCTTTCTTTTTCTTTCTTTCTTTTCTTTCTCTTTCTTTCTTTTCTTTCTTTTTCTTTCTTTTTCTTTCTTTCTTTTCTTTCTCTTTCTTTCTCTTTCTTTCTTTCTTTCTTTCTTTCTTTCTTTCTTTCTTTCTTTCTTTCTTTCTTTCTTTCTTTCTTTCTTTCTTTCTTTCTTTCTTTCTTTCTTTCTTTCTTTCTTTCTTTCTTTCTTTCTTTCTTTCTTTCTTTCTTTCTTTCTTTCTTTCTTTCTTTCTTTCTTTCTTTCTTTCTTTCTTTCTTTCTTTCTCCCTTCTCTCCCTCCCTCCCTCCCTCCCTCCCTTCCTCCCTCCCTTCCTCCTTCCTTCTTTCCTTCCTCCTTCCTTCCTTCCTTCCTTCCTTCCTTCCTTCCTTCCTTCCTTCCTTCCTTCCTTCCTTCCTTCCTTCCTTCTTTCCATTTTTTCCCTTCCTTCTTTCCTTTGATTCTCACAACAGCCCTGTGAAGTAGGTGCTATTATTATCCTCATTTTACTGATGGAGAATGGGAGTGTGTTAAAGATAAAGTGACCTGTCTGGGATCATATAGCTAATAAATATCTGAGACAAAGTTGGGTCTCCAGTTATAGTGTCCCCAAGTCAGTTTCTTCTTCTTTAAAATGGAGAAAATAACCTTGTCTTCCTCCCAGAATTGTTGCTAGGATCAAATGAAACAATATTTGTAAAATCCTTTGCAAACCTTAAGGCACTATATGAAGGTTTACTATTATTGTTGCTGCTATTGTTAAAAGTCATCTCATTTTTACTTATGAGGAGGCTATACAGTAAGGAAGAACATCAACCTGCTCAGGGTCCCAAATTGCAGCAAATAATAGGAGGCACGATTTAAATCCAAATACTATGATTCTATTTACATCACTACATCAGGCTATATTTTTATTTGATGTGTGTGTGTGTGTGTGTGTGTGTGTGTGTGTGTGTGTGTGTGTGTATGTGATGGATGAAATGGCTTTTGCTTTGGTCTTCTTGTCAGTTGGTTAAAGTAAACATTGCTTAAAGGTATAAGAGCAATGGTTTTGAGTGGATTCTGACCTAAATAGTGGATCATCAAAATGGGAGTAACTTTCCTGAAAGCCCCATGTTTGGAGAGTTAGAAAATGCACTCACAAAGATGAGAGAAAGAAAATTATTGTTTTTAAGGAGCCTACTATGCTATGCTAAATGTTTTATAATTATCTCATTTGACCTTCAACACAATTTTAGGAGATAGGTGCTATTATCAGTCCCATTTTACATTTGAAGCTCAGACAGATAGTTTGAATATTTGGTTTAGGATTATACATTTGGTAAGCCTCTTAGGCTAGATTTGGTTTAGTTCTTCCTGACTATCTATTGTATCACCTACCTGGGCCACAAAGAATCTATTATGCTATCATTTGTACCCATTTCACTTAGGCACTATAAGTGGGTATTTTCTGACAACTAGACTGACCTTTTAAAATCACCATCAGCCACATCATTTTCTATGCAACTCACCATGACTATTGTGGACAAAAGAAAATGGCACACAAAGCAGCTAATGTTATTAAAAAGTCAAGTATCCTTCCTTCCTTCCTGAATCTACTCCCTCCTCCTCCCTAAAATATCTATATAAACAGCATGCCTGTAACCATGGGAATAAATTAACTCAGTCACCCAAAGAGAATAGTGATTAGCAAGATGTGGTTTTAGACTATTGGACACGCTAGCTTCCTTCAGTTGGTACCCATTTTGTTTCATGTAGGTACTGAAAATGCAAGCCTCCCAACATTCTGCACCCACCTTCAGAGCATATTCCACATAGCATCAGATATAGAGCCCTGCAGACACTGTTAGAATTCCTTAAAGGGGAAATCTTATGCTCTTAACCCCACAGAGAGATGTAGCTGTTTGGTGGTGGATAATATTGAGAGTCTTATTGTTTGCTTAATTTATAAGATGAGAGGAGGGGCAGGAGGATAAATGGGTAAGCACTGCCATCTCCTACAAAGGATAAATAGCAGATGGGTTTAGTTGCACCACTCAGAGTCCTGTCTCGGTTTTCTATGCACATTCTCCAGTTTTCATAACTCAGCTTCTTCTCTTGAAAAACAGTCTGCTAAGGAAATTCTCAGTGATTTCACCAAAATGGTGGGAACCGAGCTGCTATCTCTTTTACTTGTATGAAATGTTGTCTTCGCATAAAGTCACACAAGTTTTAATAACAGTATTTTTTGTTGTACTAACTACCAATTATTTGTAGTGGCTGGATTTTTCAAACAACGTCTGTCACAATAATATTCCTGACCAATATTAAAATCTTGTAAATAATTTTTCAAAAACTAGTATTGAATTTGTGCAACAATTTAAATATCAAAATGCCACTGTTTGTCTTCATCTGCCAATACCTTATTTTCTATTTGCAATAAACTCCACCTAAAACATACTCTCTACTCAAAAAATTTGAGTGGCTCTCTATTATTTCTAAGGTCAAATATAAACTCCATCATTTGGCATTTAATTTTTTTACAACATGGCTTCATATTACCTTTTCAGCTTTATCAGACTTTCCCTAACTCTTTTACATACTCCTTGACCAAGTCAAACTAGCCTTCTTGTTATTCCTCTCATAACATCTACAGTTCTATACTTCTACCTTGGCTATCCTTCATACCTGGAATTCACTTGCTTCTCACCCTTGCCTCTTAGAATTCCTATTTTTCTTAAAGCCTGAATACCACTGTTTGCATGAGTCCTATACTGATTTTCCCCTACCCTATTTGGGAGTATCTCCCATACTCCAAGATTACATCTATTCTATATATTTATGTATGTGTGTATATATGAGACATACATATAAATGCATATACAAATATGTGTGTTCATACATATATGCATATTTTATCCACAGCATGAACACCTGGAGAAAAAAATCAATTTGGTTTTGTTTTTTTGTATCTCCAGCACTGAGGACAGTCTTTGGTATAGAATAGGCCCTTGGGGGCACCTGAGTGATGCAGTGGATAGAATATTAATTGGGCTTGGAGTCTGAAAGAACAGAATTCAAATCTGACCTTAGACGTTTCCTAGCTTTATGACAATGGGCATTTAACTCTTGTTTAAATAAAACTGGAAAAGGAAATGACAAATCATTTTAGTATCTTTGTCAAGAAAATCCCAAGAAGAAAATCCCAAAGGCATTTGGTCCACAGAGTCATAAAGAGTTAGACATGACTGAATAATTGAATAACATGAACAAGACACTTAACAAATGTTGGGTGATTGACTGGGAGATATCTATGATATGAAGAGATATCTTCAGAGAGCTAACTTCACATTTTCTCCATAAATAATATCCTGTTCAGATCTAGTCAGATAACTATGCCATGTGAAATGTTCCTCACTTCTAGTGTGGGCTATTAAAAAATATTTCCTTCTCCTGTTCTTTTGGCAAGTTTGTTTCTTAATAGATTGCAGATGGTGAAATCTATCCCAAAACACCCTTTGCAGAAGCAACAGAGCCATGTTCTTGAGTAGTGATAATAAGATTGTGTTGGCTTGGCACTAAGGTTCCATCATTATTATTGGAGACTTGAACTTGGAGTCAGAAGATTTATGTCCTCTTTTGAACTCTCCTACTAACTAACTATGGGTCTTTGGGCAATTGGTAACATCTCTTGGTAGAAATTTCCTTAATTGTAAAGTGAGAATAAGAATATTTGCCATGTTTGCCTTATAGAGTGGTTCTGAAGATCAAATGAGATAATGGATGCAAATATATATATGTATATATATAATATATATATATTAATGTTTTTTATTAATGTGTTTTTGTTCTTGTTGTTTTTACATTATCATAGGTTTGCCCATTATCTCACCCTTTTCCCACTGAGAAAGCTATTAAAACACAAAAAGAAGGAAAAGTCAGCAAAATCTGAGAATATGTGCAATGTGCAACTAAGATCCATATTTTCCATATGTGAAAGGAATGGGGTAGGGGTACTTTGTTATATCTTTTATTTCTTATTTTTTTCATTGTATTTTATTTTTTCCCATTACATGTCAAGATAAAATTTTTGCATTCATTCTTACAAAACTTTGAGCTCCCAATTTTTTTCCTTCTCTCCTCCCCTCATCTTTTCCAAAAATGATAGGTAATTTGATGTATGTCATACATATGTTACCATGTAAAACATATTTGCATATTAGTCCCAGTTGTGAAAGAAGAATCATAGAAAGGAAGAAAAACATAATGGTAAGTGGAAAAAAATGCTTCAATTTGTATTTAGAACTCATCAGTGCTTTAAATGGATGGGGGAAAGCATTTTCCTTCTTGAGGCCTTTGTATTTGCCTTAGACAATGTGTTGCTTGGAGAGATGAGTTATTCATAGATGCTCATCACACAATGTTGTTGATACCGTGTTTAATATTTTCCTGGTTCTGCTCATTTCCCTTTACATTAGTTGACATGTCTTTCCAGGTTTTTCTAAAATCTGACTATTCATCACTTCTTTTTGCACAATGATGTTCCATTCCATTCATATACCACAACTTGTTCAGCCATTCTCCAGTTGATGGGCTTCCCCTCAATTTCCAATATTTTGCCACCACAAAAAGGTCTGCTATAAATGTTTTTTTGCACATGGAGGTACTTTCCCCATTTAATGATTACTTAAGGATACAGATCTAGTAATGATATTGCTTATTCTTTAAAGGGTATTCACAATTTGTTTTCCATTTGGGCATAGTTCCAAATTATTTTTCCACAATGGTTGGATTAGTTCACAATTCCACCAGCAGTGCATTAATGTCCCAATTTTCCCATATCATCTCCGTTTTCCTTTTTTTTTTGGGGGAGGGGGTTCATATTTTGGCAATCTAATAGGTGTGAAGTAAAATCTTAGAGTTGTTTTAATTTGTATTTTTTCAAAAGGATTTAGAACACTTCTTGATATGCCAGTAGATAACTTTGATTTCCTTGTCTTAAAACTATCTGTTCATATCTTTTGACTGTTTGTCATTTGGAAATTAGCTTATATTCTTATAAATTTGACTCAGTTCTCTGTATATTTGAGAAATAAGGCCTTTATCAAAGACAATTGCTGTAAAGATTGTTTCCCATCTTTTAGCAAGATGTTCCTTCCTTTTCTCTTTCAGTTATTTTGTCTGAAATTAGGATTGCTACCCCTGCTTTTTTACTTCAGTTGAAGCATGACAGATTCTGCTTTCAGCCCCTTACCTTTACTCTGCATGTGTTTCTCTTTTTCAAGTGTGTTTCTTGTAAACAATCTATTGTTTGATTTTATTTTTTGATCCACTCTGCTATCTGCTTTCATTTTATGTGAGAGTTCAACCCATTCACATTTACAGTTATGATTATTACCTGTATATTTCCTACCATCCCATTCTTCCTTCTGTTTATCCTCTCCTTTCACTGTTTCTCTCTTCACCAGTGTTTTGATTCTGTCTATCATGCCCCCTGATCCACCCTTCCTTGTGTCAATCCCTAGCACATCCCCCTTACCTAATATGTCCCCTCCTATTTCTTTATAAGGTAAGATAGATTTCTATATTGAGCTGATTGTATATATTATTTTCTCAATGAGCCAATATTGATGAGAGTAAGATTCAAGCAATGCCCATTCACCTATTCTCTCATCTTCCTCTCCATTATAGTAGGTTTTTAAAGGTTCTTCATGTGAAATAATTTACCCCATTCTATCTCTTCCTTCCTACTGCATTTAGTGTACTTCTATTTCTCATCCCTTAATTATTTTGCCATTCCCTCATATTCCCTTATACCCACACCTTCTGTCTATATACATTTTTTTCTAGTTGTACTTTTAATTGTTCTACTTTTTAGGATTATAAGTATCATTTTCCAATGTGGGAACATTAAAAAAAGATTAGTTCTATTGAATCCCTTAATTTTTTTCTCTTTTCCCCTATTTATGCTGCTCTTGGGTCTTGATATTAAAGATAACATTTTTGGTTTAATTCTGATATTTTTTATGAAAGTTTGAAATCCTATTTTTTGAATAAATATTTTTCCCTTGATGTATTATGCTTAATTTTGGTGGATATGTGATTCTTGGCTGTAGTTTTAGTTCTTTTGCCTTCTGGAGTATCATGTTCCATGACTTCCAGTCTTTTACTATTGCAACTGCCAAGTCCTGTGTAATCCTGATTGTATGTCCTAGATATTTGAATTGTTTCTTTCTGGTCACTTGTAGTATTTTTTCCTTATCCTGATAGTTCTGAAATTTGACTATAATGTTCCTTGGAGTTTTTCTTGTGAGATATCTTTCCTGAAGTGATTGGTGGATTCTTTCAATGCCTATTTTCCTCTGAATCTACTTTTCAGGTCTGTTGTTTTACTCATGCAGTCTTTTGCATTTTGTCCATTTTTATCATTCTTTTGAATTTATTTGATTTATTTTGATGTCTCATAGAGTCATTAGCTTTTCCTTGTCCAATTGTAACTTTTAAGGAGTTGCTTTTCTCCACCAATTCTTGTACTTTCTTTTCCATTTGGTCAATTGTGTATTTTAGGGAGTTGCTTTCTTCAGTATCTCCTTTTCCATTTGTCCAATTCTACTTTTTAATTTCCTTTTTCAAGTTTTTGGCCTTTTTTCATAATTCCCTTGCATCACTCACATTCCCCCCCCCCAATTTTCCTTCTTCCTCTCTTATATGACTTTTAAACTCCTTTATGAGTTCTTTCTGAGCTTGAGATCACTTCCCATTTATCTTTGGAGTTTTGGTCATAGGTGTTTTGACATTGTTGTTCTCTTCTGAATTTGTCACCATAATAAACTTCCTATAATCAGATTCTTTTTTTTTTTTTTTGATGGTGGTGGTTTTTGCCTTTTTCCTTTCTTTTAAATTTGAATTGTCCTACTAGACTACTGTCTCAGTCTTCTTGTGTCAGGCTGCAGGCAGTGGCTTCGTACTTAATGCTGCACTGATGTTGCCTTGAGGATCTCTCAGGACCCTTGTGTCTGATATTTCATTGAGGGGGTTTGATGGAGGTGACTTACAACACTGGAGGCTATATGGGTCAAGAAGCTCACCAGATTTTGAACCATTGGGGCAGTAGTGAGATCTGGAATGTGCTGAGGCCAGTGGGATGCTTTTGCATTTCCCTGGGACTACACACTGTACAGTGGTCTGACTGCTGGCATCTAATTGTTTGCCCAGGGCTATGCTGAAGCACTTGGAGGTCTTGCCACTGGCAGTTGCCTAAGGGTGTGATGAAAGACTTGGTGAGGGTCCCAACAATGGCAACTGCTGGTTTGCTTAAGTACCTATAGGGTTGGTATTTACCTTATTACCCAGGGCTCCATGGAAGCATATGGAGGTGTCACCAGTGGAAGTTGCATGTTTATCTGGGCCTGCATGTGGAGGTTCTCAGAGCTGGATTCCACTATATGCTGAGGAAGTGGGGGATTTTGATGTTGGTACTGCTCCACCACACTGGGATACAAGATCTGCCATTAGTTTGCCAAGATGGAACTTGCTGCTGGCTTGCTGGAATGTTTCTTGTCCTGGACTGTAGTCCCCATTTACCCAAGTGAGAGAGACCTTACTTGCCAATCTTTCAAGATTTGTAGGCCCAAAGATTGTTTTACCCCATCTTTTTCACCAGTTCTGCTATTCTAGGATTTGTTTCACCATGCTATTTTAAGATTGTAAATATGAGAGAGTTACCATAATCATATATATATATATATATATATATATATATATATATATATATATATATATATATATATATGTATATATACCAAAAATAATGTACTGATGGAATTTGTTATCTTTCAAAATGGAGAGGAGAGGTAAATAAAGGTCCAGCCATAGACTCATTGTGCTCTTGCCCTATTTAGACCATTCCTGAAGAACTATACTCATTTGTTGACACATTTAAGGAAGAAAATTGACAATGTGGAAAGAATTCCAAAAAAAGATAACTCAATGACCATGTTATATAGTAATTAGTAGAAGGAAGTCAATTGATAAAACATTTAAGTGAATATTTTGTGCCCTGCACTGTTAGTGCTGGGAATTCAAAGAAAGGCAAAAAGATAAGCCTATATTCAAAGTGTTGACAGTCTATTAAAGAAGACAACATACAATCAACTATGTACAAACAAAATATATTCAAGATAAATTGAAGTTTCTCTCAGAGGGAAGGCATGAGCATTAAGGAGGGTTGGAAAAGACTTCTTATAGAAAATGGTATTTTAGCTGAAATTTGAAGAAAAGCAAGGAAGCCAGGAGGTGGCAATAAGGAAGGAGGAGCTAGACATATTTAGCCTTAATAATGAATGATTCAGCAGGGCCATGATAGTTTTCAAGTATTTGAAGGGTTGCCATGGGTCAAAAGGTTTAGACTTGTCCTTGACCTTGTAGGTAAGAAATAGGAACAATGAATAGATAGTAGACTTGGGCTTTCTCTAAAGAAAACTTTCCTAAGAATTAGCACTTCAAAAAGCAAACTGACAGTTAGAAAGTAATAAGTTCTCCCTCACTGGAGGTGTTCAGCTCACCTTGAATGATCTTGTATTAGTAATGGTGATGAGGCATAGGTAAAACTGGAGGAGGACTCTTCCATCCCTAGGATCCTGTGATTCTGAAAAAAAGATGAATTCCAACAAAAATGACTTATTGAAAAAAAAAAAAAAAAAGACATTGCTAAGCTCATTGCCAGAGGCAAAAAAACACGTACAAGCATATGTTTCCATCCTTTGGAGTCTTCCATTCTACCTTATTATCCCTACTCCACTTTAAGAAAGGCAACCTGTGGTTTCTAATCTTCTCAGCTTACATAAAATAATCCTTCAATAATAACTCTGTAAGGCAGTCAGTGCAGTTGCTATGTTTCCCATTTTAAAGTTGAGAATATTGAGGCTTAAAGTTTAAAGTCAGACCCAGCTCTACAACTCAAATCAAGTATTCTGTTTCTTAATGTTCTATTTTTAGTCAATAAGATAAAAGCCTGCTCATTGGAAGATACTTCTTCTGATTCCAGGTGATCAAATAGGCCCCTTCAATTAGTGGGAGACCCTGGTCCATCCTTGAGAGGCCTGTATCTCAGATAATGTCTTTACTATCTGTATATCAAGGCACTGTCAAAATCAGTCTAGTTCTGAGGTGACAGAATTTCTCTCAACTCTTTTAGTTCCCAAGGATAATATTGTCAAAGGAGTTTTTGTTCATACATATTTTATATTTACCAATGTGTTGCTTTTGATGATTTTAGTTTCTCGTTGTTTTAATATTCCAAACATTGATAATTCTAAGTTCCCTAATTATAAAGGAAAATATGGATGTGTCTAAATAGATACATACGTGTGTGTATGTATATACACACACACATACACTCATATGTATATACTATATATACATATATATTTATACTATATTAATACTATATATGTATTATATCATAAAATATAAAATTTCTTTTGCATTTTCTTCTTTTCCTTAAACAATAAAGATACTTGAATGACAGATGTTTGGTTAAGCTAATAAATTGAATCAAAGAGATTAAAAAGCAAAATTGTTCTAATTTCAGCTGGGCATTCCCTATTGATTATTTTATAAAAACAATCTTATTAAGTCTGCTTTAATACTAAATTACTGATTCTCCATTATCTTCCCCACAGCAGAGGCACATCTTTTTACAATATTCTGGTTTCCAATCTCCTTCCCACCATTTTTTCTTCTTTTCACATTCTCAAAGGATCTCACCTATTTTAGTGAAAACTTGCAAAAATTTGGTATCATTTCCTTCACCTATTGCTACTCTCCTGTCAAGTTCAATTTATCCTTGCTCACTGAGTCATCTCTTGCTTCCTTAGAGAATATGGTATTCATTCATCTTTTCAAAACTCTAAGTCAATGCTCTTCCCCTCTTTCTTCTTCCGTCTCTATTTCTCAGTCCAAATTTCTGTTTCTCCCCATCTCTGTCTCTCCTCACTCCTTTAATATATAAAACTATTAACCTATCTCTTAGCTTGAAAAAAAATTTCCCTTTGCCTCTGGACCCTTTCAAGTTACTCTTATTGCTTATGTAGGTCAAGTTGAAAGTTCAGAGAGATTAAGAGCTAGAAGACCTTGAAGACCTAGATTCTATTATTGAATCTTCCACTAAACTTTTCCTCCACTCCAAGATTTTATTCTTACATAACACAAGATAAAACATTGAGGGAAGAAGTGACTAGATAAGAACATTTTAGTATGGAAATCACAGTGAGTAGAACTTTTGATGGGTACACCCTTTCCAGAAGCAGGGGTGGTATTAATCTAGTTAAAGTTGAGCAAGTGGAGGAGAGAGTTGGAGATAGGTGTGAATTGTAGAAGAAAAGAGTAAAGAATCTTCCCTGAATTTGTTGTTTAGCCATTTTGACTCTTCCTGACTATTTAGGATTTGCTTGACAAAGAAAATACTTTCTTTTCCAGATCATTTAAAAAAAATTTTCCACTTAATAGTATTTCATTTTTCCCCAATTACATGTAAAGATCGTTTTCGACATTAATTTTTGTAAGATTTTGAGCTCTAAATTTTTTCTTCTCCCATCCTTTCCTTCTCACTCTGCAAGCTGACAAATAATCTGATACAGATTATACATGTATGAATATGGAAATATATTACTATATATTTGTCAGTTTGTGAAAGAAAAATTATAACAAAAGATAAAGGCCGCAAAAAAGAAACAAGAAAAAGTAAAAATAATATGCTTCAACCTGTATTCAGTCTCCATATTTATTTCTCTGGATGTAGATGGCATTTTCCATCACAAGTCTATTTTCTTCACATCATTTTACAGATGAGGGACTGAGGCAAACAGGGTTAAATGACTTGCCTAGGGTGATATGCTAGAAAATATGTGAGGCAGGCCAGACAAATAATATAGACTCTGACCAGTCAGCATGAATAGTCCTAGGTCAGAGGTTCTGGAAATAGCAATTTAGGAAGAATGGAAAATGACAGAGGTAAAAGAACATGTGTCCAATGTCATGCCTGGCCATTAAAAAAACTTGATTAAATGAATGTAGTATAAGTCTTCATAACCACAGTGCCATCCTTGTGCTCTCTGTTGTGCTTCCCTTGTCCTGATGAAAGTCCTCCAGAGGGCAGTTCAGGTTCAAAGTTTAAGGATCTTTCTTGTAATTCAGGGAAGAAATAAGGAAATTAGGTTTGTGTTTGCTTTTGTGGTATTGTTGGAACATTGCTATTAATACAGGGACAAAAAAGAACCTTCAAAAATCTAGAATTAGAGAGAATATCCTGCAAGATTCTAATACATTCTTAGCTCGTTCCCTTTCAAACTTCTTGAGTCCATCAAGCTTTCACCTTCCTCTCTGCCCAATGGACTTATCCCCTATATCAAGTCTATGATAAGTGACAAAAAGTTTCTACTAAAATCGCAAACTGAATGGAAATGGAAATCCAAAACCTTAGGCATTTGAAAATCACAGGGTTCTCTTGCTGTAGCATTAACACTGAGAGCGTACCAAAGTCCTACGGTGTCTGAAAGAGCATTTCACATGATTGCCTTTATCCTTTACACAGACAACAGGCTCACTTGCTTTATGAGCCAAATATACAGCCCTTTGCTAGAACCAACACCACCCACTGAAATCAAATAAAATAGCAGATGAGTGTTGATGTGAATTCAGTAAATCGCTATTCACAGCCAAGTTGTCCAAAAAAAACAAAACCCTCCAAGCTTTGAGCTAGCTGGGCATCCGGCATATACATTCTCCCAGCAATGGCAGTAATAAAGCTGACATAATGAAAGGCCCAATCCCAGTACATAGCTACAAATGTAGTTAACATTAAGTGTGTGTCTTTACTATCCATTTTGTGGGGATGAATAAAGGTAGAGGTATGTTGTGTTCCAAATAACCTAAAAAACTTACACTTTCCTGCTTTGTACTGTTTCAACCAACATTAACTAGGTCTTTATCTCCTTGAAATAAGAATTTTGACAGGATGATGGTGGTGGAGGTGGTGTTGATAACCATCCTCAGGGTTCTGTCCTGTGTCCTCTCCTCTTCTCCTTCTATACTTCTTCACTTGGTGATCTCTTTATCTCCCATGGATTTAATTAGCTACTATATATTCATAATTCTCAAATGTATCTTTCCTGCTTCATATTCTTTATTGAATTTCTCATCTTCAACTGCCTTTCAGATAGTGGATGTCCAGTAGATATCTTACACTCAATATATTAGAAAAAGAACTCATTCTTTCCCTCTAATTTCACCCCACTCCCATTATTGTAGAGGGCAACATCATATTTTCGGTTCCTCAGGCTTACAACCTAGGAGCCATCCTGGATTTCTTTCTGTCTCTTATCACCTTATCCAAACTATTGCCAAAGTCTGTCAATATCACCTTTGAATCATCTCTTCAATATGGACCCTTCTTTCTCTGTCACTGCCAACTCTAGGGCAGACCTTTATCTATTCTATTGCGATAACATTCTGGTGGGTCTACCTTCCTTAAGTCCCAACCCATTCCATCTATCCTCCCTTCAGTCACCAATTTTCTTTAAGCATAATTCTGATCGTGATAGTCCACTGCTCAATGCAAAATCTGTTTGGTTCAGAACCCTTTATAATCTACCTTCTGCCCACCTTTCCAGTCTTCTTAAGTCTTATTCTCTGCCACATATCCTTTGCTCCAATGTCACTGGGTTCCCGTCTATCCAACATGTCTGACATGCCTAGAATGTCCTTCCTCCTCTGCTCTTACTGATTTCCTCCTGGCTTCCTTTAGTCTCTATTAAATTCCCTATTTTACAGGAAGCTTTCTCCAATCCCTCTTAATTCCAGGGCCTTCATATTTGAGAGCTCTTTCCCCCACCCATTTGTTCTAAGTCCTAGAATTCCAAGCATGAATTATTCTACAGCCTTTTTTCCATAAAGTCCTCATTAAAATGTATATATTCTCTAATAAATGTTCACTGATACAGATTTCTTCTCTCTCTCTAAGCACAGAGTTGGTGGAATAGGAAACAAATTTTCTGAGATCCAAGTGTCAAAAAAGTTCAAGGAGTATGCATCCCTAATCCAATGGAGACTTGTGGCAACCATGTTAGTATCCTGGATACCTTAGAATCAGCTGGAGTCAGGATAAGCAAAAGTCTTTATTCTTGGTCTTTACCAGTAGAAGTGAAAGGAATGGCCACTTAGGATCCCAGACCTTACCTCCTTGTCTCCTGCCCAGAGTGAGTCTGGCTAGTCTCCCTGCACCTCTTAGTCCCTCCCACAATTCTCTGTGTACACCAAACGATTGGGCCAGCACAGGATAGTGGGAAGGGCCAATTTTCCACAAGTATTCCTACAGAGTATTGTCCAATCAGTAATTAGCCTCAAGTGCTCAATTATCTGACCTCAATGCATTGACTCAAGAGTTTCAGCCCTTTATGGGGACTCCCCAAGACATGAGGACACTTTGGATGTTAAACTCAATTTCTCAAAAGGGAAAGGAGGGGAACAGAAAGAGCCACAAAACCCAGCATCACTCTAGCCAAGGATCAGCCTCAACTATTTAAAATCATGGCACCTTAGCGCAGGAAAAGACTATTCACTCAAGTCCGTAACCTGAACTATAATTTCTACAACATAGATGTTGAAGACTTTTTGAAAGGGGAACTTCTGAGTTAAACCACTCTGGAACTATGATTAATTTCGTCTGGTTTATGGATCTATCAACATGTGGAAGTTGATCCAGCGAGGGAAGGTTATATACTATTCTCAATCATGATGATGCTACTGCAGTTTCAGCTCCTAGCAACCTTAGAATTCATCACTTTTCTCCAAAATTGCCTGATTGGTGTCAGGACCTACTTGCCTCCTAGAATGACTTTGTCCTTATACATATTTTGAATTCTGCTAAAAGCATACCAGATGGGATTTTGCTTTGTATGCTACTTTTATTCTGCTAAAGCTAATTTGCTTTATAGTCTTCTCTATAAACAATGCTTATGCTTTTATAAACAGAGTGTTCATTTGGGGATTGGAGTTAAACATCTCCTTTTAGGTGGGGGCAGGCAAAGAGGATTGGAGTTTCATTTCTGTTCTTGTCTTCCCTTGGATGCCAATAACTTAATTTATAGGAATCATTTCAAAATTTATCTTTAATAGGATACCATGGAACCCTGAAAGAGGCAAAGAGAAAGAATGAGAGTTGGCTTAAGTCTTTTTTAGCTCCTGACTACAGGACTTGAAAGCAATGACAGTAAAATGAACTAATTTATCTTATTTTGCATACTTATAGTTAGGGGCTATTGAACACAATATGCAAATGCATGTAAATATGCAAATGAGTCACATTTCCCAGATTTGGTGAGGGGGAAAATGTGGTAGCCTTATGTTAGATAGCTTTCCCTTATCTGAGAACACAACTTTTCAGCACTGCATGTGCAAGTAACTGTGCATTCAGAGTTGAGACTGTTAATTTGGAAATCCAGCAAAGGCTGATGGGAGAAGAAGGTATTTTTGCTTTAGTTTGCTGCACACTCCCTTCTAGAATTGTAATGTTACTATTTTTCCCCCTTGGGAAGTCTTTTTTTTCCCCTTACCCAGGTTGCAGCTTTGATGCTGAACAGAACTAGGAAGCAGGTGAATTTTGTCAGATGCCCTGAGTCCTGGCATCTCATAGAGTCCTTCTTGTTGGAGAAGGCATCTGCTATATTAATTCATATTAATGACTGTCTCCAAGAGATATTTATATCTGAAGAGAAGATATCTGGGATGACTGAATCTATAAAAATGAAGACAGTCTAGGAGCTGAATGGAAGAGACAAATTTGGACAGGGTCTCCTCCAATCAGACTGAACATGAATGACTCTGTGAACACACTGCTTGGAGGCTGTGACCCACTTCCTAATTTTGTTTAGTTTGGAAGCAAGGGAGTACTGCCCAAGTCAATTAAGGTCATACTCCAAAACCAGAGGGAGTAGAAGACCCAGGAAAGTAACCTGGATGAGTGTCAATTTTCAATTACTATCTCTTCTCAGTCAAGGAAATTATATACAATTACTCGAAATTGGTACCCCAAAATGTTTCAAAGAGGAGAATAATATGGCTGTGCTACCAGCAATTTGGTTAGTAATTTGGTAGTAATCTCTGGTAATTACTGTAAATGCTAACTAGTTCATTTCCTGAATCACATTTCCTTTTGGGTGTCACTTTACTTGGTACATTTTAACTGTCTTTTGTAAAACATCCTAATGATGCTTAACATTAGTCAGCCTTACCTGGGGATGAGAGAGAAGAACAAGAAGTCATCAATAGCCTTGAGGGTCTGTTTTAAGTACCTGCAGTCCTCGAGTGATTCCAGCTAATTTCTCTCTTTTTTTTTTGCTAGTTTGTATTCCAAGCTGGCATTTATGTAATGGCACAGAAGGAAGCTAGGTTACTTGGATGATGAAGGCAGGGGGCAGAGTTGGGAGGGCTGGGCCATAATTCATGAGACGTAGTGTGGTTGTGCTGGAAATGAGCTCCTGGACTGACTCTGGTTGAAGAGAGAGTGGAGCTAATTGATCACACATGAGCTGGATTTCTGCCATAACCTCTATGTGGTCATGCCCTCCACTCCACTTTGAAGACCACTGGAGTCCTGGAGTTTTTGGTTTGTTTGTTTTTTAAAATCTCAATAGTATTTTCTTTTTCCAAATATATATAGTTTGTAACATCTTCCCACAACAGCAAGCAATCTGATATAGATTAAATATATTTCCATATTTGTCATGTTGTGTAAAAAAAAAAAAATCAGACCAAAATAGGGGAAATAACACTAAAAAGAAAAAGCAAGCAAACAAACAAAAAGGCCTGGAGTTCTTAACCTGTGGTCCATGAAATTAAAAAAGAAACATTGATACATTTTGAGTATAGATAATTTCCTTTGTAATCCTAGATTACCTTAATTTATGTATTTAAAAACATTCTGAGTAAGAACCTGCAGCTTCACCAGACTACCAGAGGATTTCATTGTAGGCACGTGCACACAGACATAGGTACATAGACTATTAAGAATCCCTGGGGTAGAGGTTATAGTGAATGAAGAATATGGATAAGAGAAATGGGATTATGTTTCTTCAGTTCAATTCAATGAGCATTAATGATTTCTATATGCATGCTATATATGCAAGATGCTAAGAATAAAAAGACAAAAAGGAAAAGGTTTCTACACTTGAGGAAATTCCTTTTTATTGGCAAAATATAATGTCAACACAAAATCATATGAGATAAACTGAAAGAGAAAGCACCAATTGTGGAACTAACATTTTATTGGGAGTACATAGTGTGGACACACAATCAAAAAAGGTAGCACTGAGGGCAGGGATCAGGGAAGGAGGTCTCATGACAAAGGAAGCACTTAAGTTAAATCTTATAAGAAGACAAAGATTTTGAGAGGTGGACAAAAGAGTGCATTCCAGACCCTGGGAAAAGCTTGAGCCAGTGCAATGAAGCAAAAGATAAAAGTGCAGAGTTAAATGAACAGTTAATAGTCTGGTTTATCTGACATAAAGACTTTGTCAAGGAACTTCATATGAAATAAAATAGCAAAGGTGAACAGAGTTACATACAACTAGAGAACTTTAAGCATCATACTATAGAATCTGCATTTTAGCCTTTTAAAAATGAGGTGTCATTGAAGAAAAGTTTGTAAGCTAGAGATAAATGGTGAAAAGTAAAGACAATTTAGAAAATAATAGTGATATATAATTTAATATAATATAACATAATACAATATAATATAATAATAATAATGAATAGCCAAAATATATTATAACAATATAATGACATTATATAATATTATATGATGATGGTAACATAATAATAACTTTATGTCATACTTTCTATGTGCTTGGCACTGTATTAAATGCCTTACTACTGTTATCCCATTTGATCCTAACAATAACCCCAGCAAATAGGTACTGTCATTATCCTTATTTTAAGAATGAGGAAACTAAAACAAACAGAATTGAAGGAGTAGATCATAATAGCTAGAAAATTTATGAAGCTTGATTTGAACTCAAATTTTCCTGACTCCAAGGCAGAAAGTCCATTCACTATGCCATTTAGTGGCCCCTATATCTGGGACTTCAGTAAATATACAAAAAAGTTTAAAAAAAAAGAGGGAGAAGAGTAATTAACTCTTGTAGTTTCACTTTGCCCAGCATTGAAAGGAATTTTTAAACATCAAACTTGCCAAAAAAAGTTGAAAAGATTTATCATCATCATTGTCATAGTTAATATCATCATTATTATCATCATCATGATAGTAAAAAAGTTGTTACTGGAGCAAAAAGCTCCAATAGCTGTTGAAAAATTAGGGGAAGGAAAGTTATAGTTTAATCTCATATCACTTTTACTTAATTCCTTTTATTATTTCCTGCCTGAGAACATATAACTTGGGAGTCATTTACAAATGACTGCTCAGGCAAAAATAATTTCTAATGGTGTCCTGTGAATTCTAACACCATAGCTTGTTCTCACTCATTATAGTGCAACCTCCTTGTTCCTGCATTATTCTTTCTATAATTCTGACAAAATGAAATTTTCTTTATAGTCTTCCTTTCATTACTTCCAAAGCCTGACTTCTCTCTTATATGTACTCTCTTGTTTTGTGGTATTTAAGGTATAGAGTAGCTTTTCATTTAAAAGATTTGTAAACACACAGAGATACTTCCGTCTTTTCTGTTTTTATTTTATGCTGCTTTCTGAACCATTATAAGATAGAGAATGCCACAAATAGCTTTTTGACTTATTCTTCCTGTCCTGGTTTGACTGTTAACTCTCAGAGGGCAGAGACCTTGACTTTTTAACATCTTGTTTATGTACAGTTCCTATTACTGAAGTATATGCAGAGAGTGATCTGAAACTATGACTGGCAAATCTCCATAGCTTTCTCTCTGATGATAACTGCTGTAGAAAAGTCATCAGACAGAATGGATAGAGAGCCAGCCTTGGAATCAGAAAGACCAGGTATCAAGGCTTTTTTTGTTGTTGTTGTCACTTTTCAGTAGTATCCAACTCTTCACGACTATATTTGGGGTTTTCTTGGCAAAGATACTGGAGTGGTTTGCCAATTTTTTTTTCTAGTTTATTTTACAGATGAGGAAATTGAGGCAAACAGGGTTAAGTGACTTGCTCAGGGTCATACAGCTGGTAAGTATCTGAGGCTAGATTTGGAATGACAAAGATACTCATCTTCCTGACCTTGTGCACTATCCTCTGCACCAGATCCTCTTATTGGGAAACATAAATTTTACACAAAGTGTAATAAATATCACTGTTCTTCTTTGACATAGGAAGAATTCGATAAAATCAAAGGCAAGTGATTATAGCTGAGGAAATAGAATTGTTCTATGGCTACTGTACTTAATAAAAAACAATGTTATATATGTGGCAAGAGAATAAATGGATATTTATTAGAATAAATGGATAGGCTAAGGATCGTACTAGTTGATGAGGAAGGTTAAATTAACCAAAGAATGGCCTTTTGGCACATTGAACAAATCATCTATGGTCAGTTTGCCCTAAACCCCACAGAACAAAAAGGCAGGAATGGTTTACAATCTCTACTGAAAATATATAATACAAAGACATGAATCCATAAATTGATTTTAGAAGATGCAAATACACAGAGGCAGGAGTCACAAAGCCTTTTGGAAGAAGAAGGAAATTTTTAATTCTTCAAAAAATTTGTAAGAATAGCAAGATATTAGTAGTGGAGTGTGTTAATGTAAATAAGAGTACAGATAAGTCTCTGAATTTGTTGGGGAAAGAGAATAATGCTACCTTCTCCACACGGAGAATCTCAGAAAAATTAATGTATAGAATTTTTATATTGTTGACAGTCACTTGATGATTAATGAGAAGCACTTTTTAAAATAATGTTTTATTTTCCCCAATTACTTGTAAAGATTATTTTTAACATTCATTGTTTAAAAATGAGTTCCAAATCTCTTTTTCCTCACCTCCCCTGTTCCAGATACAGTAAACAATTTGATATGTTATAAACGTAAAATCATGCTAAATATATTTCTATATTGCTCAGGTTGTGAAAGAAAACAGATTCCTCCCCCCCAAAAAAAAGAAAGAAAAAATAAAGCAAGTATGCTTTGATCTGTATTCAGATTCCATCAGTTCTTTCTCTGAAGTAGATAGCATTCTTTCAGCATGAGTCTTTTGGAATTGTCTTGCATTATTATATTGCTGTGAATAACTAAGTCATTCACAGTTGATCATCTTACAATATTGCTATTATTATGTATGATGTTCTCCTTCACTTCACTCAGTAAGCACTTTCTAAACACCTACCTTGTGATATACTCTTTGTTCAATTGGCATGCTACGTAGGCAAGAAGAAAACATCCCCTTGCTTCAAGGGGTTAATATTCTATCTAAGGAACAATAACTACAAATAGTTATAAAATATATAAATTCAAAATAGGATATAAAGATTAGTATTGCACTTGTCATTCTTTTGGTCTAGGTAACTCCCAAAGGAAGAACCTTTCCTTTTCAGTGCAGGACAACACCTTTTCAACTTTTATAAAGAGTTTTCCTAACCTCAGAGATTGGTTAAAGTATCCGGGTCACATAGCCAGTGTGTGTCATTTTTTTATTGCTTCTTGTTCAGTTGTATCTATCTCTTTGTGACCCCTTTGGGTCACATTGGCAAAGATACTGGAAGGGTTTGCCATTTCCTTCTCCATATCATTTTATAAGTGAGAAAAATGAGGTTAAAAGGGCTAAGTGACCAAATTTGAACTCAGGTCTCCATGAACAAGGAACAGTAAGTAGCCCAGTTTTCTAGGAATGTAGAGCTGAGAGGCAGAGAGAGGGCTATGTAGTAAGTCTAGGATAATAGATTGGTGTTAGTGAAGGAAGGACTTTGGAAGACAAACAATGTGGTATATGAATGTAATGGAAAGGCTTTACATGGGCAGATGCAGAGTGAAGTAAAGTGAAACAAGAAAAGAAATATAAAATGATTACAACCATGTAAATGGAAAGGGTTATCACTAAACAATAAATAATACATGGCATGAAATTACAAAGAAAAAATATTCCCAAAGAAGAGATATTAAGAGAAGATATCCCCTCCTAATACATACACACACTCACTTACTCACTCACTCATATACACAGCTCTTTGCAAAAATGGAAAGAATCTGTAAATGTTTAATATTGCATGTATGTCCGATTTTTCTATTATATTAATTAGTTTTGCTAAATACATTTCTATCTTCGCCCCTTATCTTTTCTCTTATCTAAACTGTTTGTTATACATGATATTTGTCTGGGCAGGAGGTGGATGATGGGTTGTGGTGCATGGGAGAAATGCAAAGAAAAATGTAGATTTTATGAAAGCAAAATATATTAATAAAATTATTCTTATAGACAAACTAGTAGGTTTTTCTAATTCTATAAACAGTAAAGAGTGTCTTAGGCAAAGCTTTGAAATCTAAAAACCCTTGGTATAATATTTTTAAATGTCTACCTATAAACAAGCTTTTAAGATAAATAGAACACATCATTATTCCTACTTTATGAACAAGTAGTAGAAATATGGAAAATTTACTAAATTTACTAAACATAATTTACTAAATGTAAGGCTAAACTTGGAGTAGAATTCAGAAAACTGTGCTCTTAGCCTAGACTCTTTGCACTGAAATAATAGTTCCCAATTTTTTTCAAATATGAGTATTCTCAAAATTTTTTACAATCGCATGAAAATAATTGTTAGTATTGATATCGTTTGATAAGAAAGTAAAAAGAAACACTATGAATTGAGTAACACTTTTAGATTTGCATTATGTTCATCACAAAAGAATCTATTTATATGGAAAACAGCACTACATATGTGTTCTACATATTATTTATTCAATCTACAGAAGCTGTTTGCTTGTTTCTAAACTGAGTCATGTTATATATTTTTGTTTGGTCTAAATAAAAATTGAAATGATGATGAATGTTGGATGCCTATATGTATGTGAGGAGCCTTGATAATAACTCTGGGACTCTCTTCCCTGCCCCTAAACTTTCCTATAAAGAAAATACTGCATTCAAAATATTTTTATCAATATTAGCACGTCACTTATTGCATTGGTACCTCACTTATTTTCCTCTGACTGCCAAATAAGAATGATAACACTTTACATATGAAGCTTTACTGTTGTTGTTTTTTCTTTACTTTTTTTTTTTTAAATGTTGGGTTTTTAAGTTTAGGCCCTTCAATAAAAGGCTTTATATTGGTCAGCTTTACTTCCTGTCAATGACTGACATCATAAATGCTGACCATGAATTTCAAAACTGAATTGTTCACACATCTTCCTCAGGTTGTAAAGACTTATCTTACATTTTGCACATCCATCTCTGCAGAATGTGTCTGTTGCTTCTCACTTAGTGGAGTATAGATCACTTTTAAAAGGCTACCATCATTTCTTGGCAGGCTGAAAAGTGACTAGGTGGTTGAACCAGCTTCTGTCAGAGTTCTCCAAAGTCTGAGGATTCCAAGGCAAGACATTACATAATTCTTTTTGGCTGTCAATCAACATTTATTTATTGAGCGCCAGTTATATGCCAGGTGCTATGCTTTTACAAAGAAAAATCTAAGACAGTCCTACTTGGCCTACCTCCCATTAGGACAAACCCTACCAGTCATTGTTTTTTCTCCAAGCCAGGTTTGAGGAAATTTGGCATCTTTTTTTTTTTTTGCTTTCCTGAATCGACATTATGTAGTTTTACACCCCATCTTATTTGCAAATTTACATACATACATGCATACATACATATATATATATATACATATATATATATATATATATATATAATATGTGTGTGTATCTACTAAAGTTGTCTATCTTTTTTTTTCTTTCTGTCTAACCTATCTATCTATGGGTATATATAAATGAATGAATAAATAAATATCCAGTGGAAAATACACATAATGTATCCACTTCCACATTCTTCATTTAAAAATGCCTTTCTCCTAACTACTCTCCCAAATCTCTGCCTCCTGTTTCAGGCAAGGAAAGAGAAAACAGGAACACTCACTCATTCCTGGCCTTTCCAAATATCCCACCGTTGGCACATTTATATTAGATATTGATTTCTGTTTAATAGAATAAGCCAGAAAAAATCACACTCTTTGTTGGCGTTCAAAGGATAAACCATAAAAACCATTAAGAAGCACTGTAAGCATGAGGATGATTAATGGGACTTTAGGTGCCGTCCACCGACTATTTCCAGATAATGTCTTTGAGAGATCCCATTGCTTCTGGCTGCAGTTCAGAGCTATTTATTTGCAAGGTGAAATTCTGAGTAATGATGCTTCCAGGGCAGTCCTGACTGACAGTGTTAAAGAGACAAAACTGTACGTCCCTGAACTCAGATCTTGAAGTGTTTGCTCCAAGGAGTTGCTAGGATACTTTGAAGGTCGTGATCTGAAAGACAATATGTCTGCCCTCAGACTGCCTCTCCCCCAGTGAGCAACTGATACTCATCTCCATGAAGACCTGCTGGGTTTTTCGGTTTATCAGGAAGAAGTGTTTGTTAGGAACTATTGATTCCCCCTCTTCTCTGAAACCAGCAGGTGTTTTCCTTCCTAGCATTGGATTAGTTTGGACTTGGAAGGTAAGCTGCCTCTCAATGGTGTCTCACTAATGTCACAAAAGAGCTTCAGTTTGCTCTTGATTTGACAGAAACTTGTTCAAAGAGGACCAACCTGTATTTCTCTATCTCCCAACCCCCTTGTATTTTCCCTTGTTTCCAAAGTATTTTTTCATTGTGTTGCCAAAGCTTTTTCTCAGTTCTCCTCATGGCTTTGTACCTTTTACTACTTGCCAAGTTTAAGGTATTCTCTAGGTTCCATCTAGTCCGATTCAAAGCTCCCAGTCCTCACCAATCATTTCTATTACAGAACAAACTCAATAGAACATTAAGAACACAAAGCAATTAAATAGAACAGAGAAGTTAAAATATTTTATATGCAGAAGATAAGCTTTCGTACAGGTTTCCATGATGATCTTAAGGTTGCATCTCAGTTGAAATATCTCCTTTGGCTCAGTTGTCCAGTGAGCAAGCTACCTGCCATGTCACACAGTTGCTGCCCCCCTTTTGTGAAGCTCTCAAGTGCTGTTTTAAGGCAGAGCTACATGGGTTGCTGGGCTTCTTTTCTGATGAGTTAATGATCTCTGTTTCTTGGATGTTTTATTTCTTCTACATTCAGCTATTTTTATCTTTTAGAGTTGTTTTAGATTATTGAGGATATTTTTTTTCTTCAAAGTTAATGTGGGTGCTCTTTTGTATGACTGACCTAGCCAAAATAAGCCTAGAACTAATTGTTCATTTTCATCTCTTTTGTAATCCAAGTTCACAGTCACAAAGAAAAGAGACCATAAAGTAAAAAAAAAAAAACAAAAAAAACCCAAACCAAACGAAACCAAACCAAAACAAACAAAAAACAACCTTACTCCACCTTAAGCAAAAGTTCTCTTAGGCCTAATTATTATTTGGGGTGAAACTAAAACAAAATCATTTAATCTCCCATCATATCCCTGGTGTCCAGAATCAGAGCCTTGTAAATCATCCTAGAGCTTTCCTTAGTAATACTGCAATTATTGACTGTGCCCTGCATTCCATAATTATATGTATGCCCCTGTCTTCCTCACCTTTACTAATTCCAGTCCTAATGAGGAACTCAAAATTACTTAAAGATCCAGACTTCATTAATCAGAAGGATAACATGATGGATGAAAGAAGTGGGATCCCCCAAAAACTTGACAAACAGAAAATGTTTGCAGAAAATAAAAAGATAGAATTTATTACATTCACATGTAATTGTTTTCACCATGTTTCAATAAATCTATTGTACAAATTTAGCTTGGTGACATGGTTAGAAAACATCAAATTTCAAAAAGACTTAGTGGTCCTAGTAGACCATAACTCTCCGATGTCAGCAGTGTGCTGAAATGGCTCCAGACTCCAATTTTAGTTTGATTAACATTCCAAAAAAGTACAGTGTTTAAAATATGAAAAGTTGTCTTAGTCATTCCTCCTTTGTAGCACTGTGTTCACTTCTGGTAGTTACATCATAAAAAGAACATTGAGAAATTGGATTGTGTTCAAAGAAGGTCTACTAGGATGCTGAGTGGAATTGAAAGTATGCCATACAAGGATTGTTTAGGAGTGTTTAGGCTAGAAAAGAAGAGAAGACATGGGGGACACAACAGCTACTATAAAATATGTGTAAGTTATCACGTGAAAGAAGTATTATTTGCTATTCATGGAATCAAAAAGCAAGAAAGAGACCGAGGGATTATAGTGACAAAGAAACAGATTTGGCATCTTATGAAGAAAAAAAGAAGAAATTTCACAAAAATTACGAATATCTAAAAGTAAAATAGGCTAGTTTGATGAGAAGCAAATTCTCTGTTGCTGTAGGCTTTTAAGTATAGGTAAGAAATTTAGGATTAGATTTATCATTAGAAGTTATCTAGTCATAATATAGCATCAATGATATAGAGCTGAAACAATATCAAGAGTATGTGACTAAGACAGGGACTACATCCTGCAGAAAGACATAGCAATAACAATCACCACCACTGACAAAGATGAATGTTTTTGGTTTTGTGGTTGTTCTTGTCTTTAGCATTTATTTATGTACCTATTCAACTATTCATTTGTTTATTTTACCAGTTGTGAAAAGAGAATGTTTGCTCAAAATTAGACAAAATGGCTTCTGAGGTCGTTTCTAAATTTGACATTTTGTGGTTCCATGTTTTATCAATTTAAATGATAGAATTTAATTACATCATTGTTGATTTCTTATCCTCTTTAAATAAGGAAGTAAATAAATATATCCTAAATATAGATATATACAAATATAAATACTTTGTACCCCCCAATGCATATATGTTTAATTGTTTGTAAATTACATAATACAACATATTACTAATAATTATTTCATATATATTGCAAATATATATATATATATATATATTTTTTAATTATTATATATGATCCTAGTAGAGTTGAGTAGGGAGCCATGGGATCTTCTTGAGCAGGGAAATGACGTAATCAGACCTACGTTCTAGGAAAATTGCTGGCAACTTTATGTAAAGCATAAATTAGACAACGGCAAGACCTGAGATAAAACCAATTAGGAAACTATTTCAAGAGTCTAGGTAAAAGGTAGTTAAGGACTGAAGTAGGATGAATAGAGATAAAAGGCCATATCTGAAAGATATTAAAGAGCAAGAAATGATGAGATTTGGCTAATTAGTTGAATATGTGGGATGAGAAAATGTGAGGAGTTAAAAATCATATTGAAGTTGTGAGCCTGATGTGATTGGAAGAATTGTGATATTTTTGACAGAAACAGAGAAGCTTGAGAAAAGAGAAATATATAATGCAATGAATTCTGCAATGAAGATCACAAGCTCTACATGCCTAGAGGTAGAGCTCTGAGAGCTGCTTTTCCCTTACTACCCTGGAGAGCAAAACCCACCAGCTGCCTTTCCACAGCCTTTTCCCCTGGTGATCTGGGAGGCAGGTAATGGGTTTCCTGAAAGAGTGTGAAGTTTTCCCAAAGGAACATTGCAATATGCTGCTTTGGATGCCTATGTAGGTTAAAATTGTGCTGAAGGAGCACCACCTAGCTCAAAAGATGGAAGGCTGGAAGCTTATGTAGCAGAGAGGGAGGAAGAAGAATGGGGAGTGTTGGGAGATAAGGATAGGATATGGTTGTGCTGAAGATAATCCACTATATAGGAAACCAGTTGGGAACAAGCCATGCCTCCCACTTTCTAATTAAATGATCCTTGAGATTCCTAACAAGTCTGCAAATCTGATTCAATGCTCCTCCATAATTAAGAGCGGAGCCCGATTTCTAGCTTCAAAACTTATTTTGGCCTTAGTGAAGGGGTAGCTGTCGCACTTCACATATAACAACATCCTTCTCAACTTCTATAGGCTTGTCTCTTCACTACATATCTCTCAGTAAAGTTTTCTCCTATTTATCTCTATTAAGGAATAAACTCCAAAGCTTCCTCGTCCATCCATTGTTGTCTACCCAAAGCCCAAATATCTGTGGTTTAACTTGTCTCCTCTGATCAGTGGTGACAACTTGCTTTTCTCACAAGACCTCGAGGCAATGAAAGGAATAAACTGTTTCAAAATAATCTCCTGACCATCTCCTCGAGTATCTTAGAAGAGTGAGTGTGAATACATTTCCCCAAAGAGCTACTTTGGCCTTAAAAGGGGGAAAAAAGATGAGGGTAAGCTGTTGTCACTCTTCAGTTATTCTTTTGAATAGTTTCAGCTCTTATTTGCTCCTAAACCTTCTGCAGTGTTTTTCTTCCAAAGCAATAAAAAATACAGAATTGACAGACCAGAATAGGGCATAGATTTTCCCACAGAAGAGCTGAGCTCCAGGATATTTTGTTATTGAAAATAATAATGATAATGATAATAATAGCAAAAAAGAAAAACAAACAAACATCCCACCACCCCAATCATGATTGACAAAATGTCATGGGGAGAAAAGCGGGATATAATTGATTGTAGTCATTAAACATGGATTGGAACTCAGGAGGAGGGACCTGCAACAGAAATGGACATATTCTTCTTTTAACAGAGAACAACAAGGAACTTAACCCTCCGCTGGTGTGAAAATAAGGGCTGATCCACTGTGACAGAGTAATTATTTACTTCTTCATCAGCTGATTTGAAAATGATTCAGGGCCAAGGAAAAGAAAAAAAAATGTTTAGGAATATTTCTAGCTTGGATTTTTCCCTTTTAAACTGATACATAAAACTAAATTGTCAATGCTTTGGTCATATTTTAATTCTTCAATCAATTTTGACCCTTTTCCCTCTGTTTTGCCTTTCTCATTGTTCACTTTTTTTTGGGTTATATTTCTTTCCCCTGTTTTTTTTTTTTTACTTCTATTCCCAGTTAATTTTTTTCACTTTTTTTATCATCCTGAATTTGGCTTCTTCTAAGCCTATTTCTCCATCACTTTTCTATTTTTTCCAGTTCTTTTCCTCGAATAAACAGCCTCCCATCTACCCCCAAATTCCCTGGTCCTCTTTTATCTACATCTTTTTTTTTTTTTTGGTATTATCTTCTTACTTTACTTCCCCCCTCAGCCTCCAATTTGTTTTAGCCTTTCAGCCTTGATGTCCCTACTTCTGTCTACATGAAGCTTTCTTGTCATAATTTTCAGCCTCAACAAGACCTCTAATTAATAAATTCTCTCCTAATGGAGGCTTGTGAGATAAAGTGGTAATTGTGCTGAAAAAGTTTGGACATTAACCATTGTAAACCTGATCTATTGTTCTTTCAAGATTGCTTGAAGAAGCTTGATGTTTTCAATCCTTAAGATATATTTAGGACCAGAGGGAAATAGCAATATTCCCGGAAAACCCCAAGATATGAATAAACTAAGAATATATTGCCTAGTGTCTCCCTAATGAGCAACACTTAGGGATCACTTAATAAGTGTTTGCTGAATTTTGAACTTTAGAAAGGGGAACAGAGGGTATAATCATAACGTTAAGGAAAAATATGAAATGAAATCAGATCTTCCATTTACTCCCCTCCCAGATTTGTGGAGCAGACTCAAATTGATTTATATGAAAGGAAACATTTTGAGTGATTTGGTTCTAGAGCTGTGCATCTAAAATCACTTAACTCTATTGGAAAACATCACTCTGACTTGAAATCCCTCTATTTCTAACTTTAAAATTATTAAAGGAATTTAAAATATTGGCTATTGGGTTTAACTAGTGTTGAGACAATCAAAATTGCAACAATAACAATCCAAAATGCAAAGTGAGTCAAGAAAGAATCTTGAACCTTGTTGCTATTATCACACACACAAAAAGTAGCTTCCTCTTTTATGAAAAAGGAAGCCTAATAGTTCTCAGATTTGAGATGTGCACACATTAGAATGTAGGTGTGTGTGTGTATATATGTGACATAGATAGAAAGAAAAACAAAGATAGAGAGACAGACACAGAGATATACATAAAAATATAGAGACAGATAGTGAGAAACAGAAACAAAAGGAGGCAGGCAGAGAGACAGAAAGAGAAAGATATACACAAAAGACAGAGAGAGAGAGAGAGAGAGAGAGAGAGAGAGAGAGAGAGAGAGAGAGAGAGAGAGAGAGAGAGAGAGAGAGAGAGAGAGAGAGAAACAGAGACAGTGTTAGAGACAAAAATAGAGACAAAGACAGAGATATTGAGAAGCAGAGGCAGAGACATAGAGAGAAGACAAGGAAATATAATACAGAGGTTGGACTTATCTTGCAAATCCCAACTCCTGTGGCTAATAATACCATCTTTGGAGTGCCATCCTTCCTTTTCTTATCTGGTCTATGAGTTAATTGTCCTACGGTACTCCTAACCACAATATTTTTGAGGTATTGAAACTATTCCTGGAACAGAAGTTCTTTCAATGTAACTAAGAATAATGAAAGAATAGGCAAATAATAGAGTTGGGTAAGGAAGGAGAAATGAAGGGAGGTTAGTGGTGATAAAAGAAGATCAGCCATCAGTGTCCTTTTTTCATTTCTATTTGAAAACTCAATTGTTCACACAATTCATAAAGTGTTGACAATTCCAAAAGTAAAATGGGAGACTCCAATTGGATAGAAGAAACCCCAGAGCCATAGCTCTAAGAAATAGCCTGCCTCCTCCTGGTTTATCCTTTCTCTGGTCTCTGCTTTCTCTGGATCTTATCTTAAACTACACAGAGTGTCTGCCATCTTATGCCTTCAATGTCCTACTGGAGTCTTGCTGGACTTTGACCCACAATCTTCAACTTTTCTACTGAGATTTTTAAAATATTTTCTCCATTGTTTTCTCTCCTCTTCCCTGTTTTCAGGAACTTGTTAATAGTGCTTCATTCCTAGTGTATATTTTATTAGATTTGATAATAAAGTAATGAGGAAGGAGTTAATTAAGGACTCAGAATCTGGGGTTTTAGTATCATCTTTAAGACTTGCTTAAAGTGACTTTAAAGTGAGTTGGAGACATGACAACCCCTGGAAAATCTCATTTTCCTCAGCTGTAGATTGAGGACAATAATAGCCCTGAGACTACCACAAACTGTGCTAGAGAAAAGCCAAATAGACTAATATTGGCGATACCATAAAGTGCTAAGAAAATGCAGTGTTTTAAATTTGTATAATTATGTTACCAAACATAGAAGAATATAGACACAAAATGAAGGATTATCCCTTCAGAGTAGAAAATATGTTGGGAAGGGACATACTTTTCCTAGTAGTGCTGCCATTATGCAAATATTTTGAATTACCATTAAAATCATCTCTCTGGGATGGCAACTAATCTTCTTTCCTTTAGGACTTCAAGTAGGAGCTTAATAAATGCTTGTTGAATTTAAGTTAATTGATTGTGGCTTTGATGTTCTGAAATAGCCCAAAGACATTGGTATCCAAATGTGGTGAATAAAGTATACAATTAAATGGTAGTAATCCTCACTCTGGTCAGAAATTAGTTGTGAATGTGAAGTATGGAGATTAATTTTCTGATGAAGCTATTGAACTGGTTTTGAAAGCAGTCTTTAAAAACAGGACCTCTGGCAATTCTTTAAGCAATGACCATATCAGTCCTTGGTTTAGACTGCAACTTTTACTTGATTTCACTTAGAATAACTTTTTAAAATTCATTGAACTTTTTATATATCTACAGGGGAAAAATAAAAACAAAATCACAAGTTTTATGCCTCCATCAGGGGGCTATTATATAAAATTAAAAACATTTAATATCATAATTATAAGGTAACAATAGAGAATCCCCCCCTTCTTAAACTTGTAACATACTTTTCTACAAAAATACCATCCTTAAAGAGAGCCTTCCCACCAAAGAAATATATTTGGGAGAGTTCAAATACGGGGAATTCAAAAGGGCTGGGAACATGGGTAATTGTAGAAGTCTAATGGGCATCTCATCTAGTGATAACATCCTGCAATTTCTGCTGGGGTCTGACTTTGGCTGGTCCTGCTAAAAATATAATTTCCAGTTGTTGTTCCCTATTGGTGTCACATGGCCACAATCAGATATTACTCTTCTGTCTCTAAGATCACTGTTAGCCACAGCAAAGTGAGAGTTTCAATTGGGCACAAGTTCTCATTAACTTAACCTGGAAAGACCTCATAATGTCTGCTCTATGTCTGGTTTCCAAATGTACTCTTTTGTAAACATTTGAAGGTCTTCACTTTCAACAAAGAGCTAAAAGCTTCAAGTCCTGAGGCTCCTCTGTTTTCTCAACTTTAAGATTCTTTTTGATATCCCATGAAGATGAACAAGAAAGACTAAAGGCAAAAGAGCAAAAATGCTTAGGATTCAATTCAAGGCATTGATTGAAGAGAAATTATTTGTTTCAAATTTCTGATTCTATTATGTCTTCTAAAAGTCCTCAGAATTCCTACATAGCCTTCCTATATAACACCTAGGAAAGTGACAGGGTTTCTTTCAAAGTTTGAGTGATGGTCTTTGGAGTCCATTAACAAAAAAAAGGAGAAAAGTCCAAAAGCCAGCTATAGTCTCTGGATTTTTAAAACCATATATGCAATGGAGTATTATAATTTAATTAAGACCCAAAAGTATAAGGAATACAATAAATTTAGTTTTCTTTGAATTAATGCAGTAGGGAATAGGAGGAAGCAGAACCAAAATGGAACATGTAAGAATAGTATATACAATTATTACCATTACACTGAGAAAAGTTACTAGTAATGAATGGAAAAGGAATTTTGATGATGACATAGAGAAATTGACTTTAAAAGTGTTACTATACTTTATATGTTGGAATGAATAAATTATTATTAAATCATTTTAGTTGCTTATATTGATATTCAATGCTAACTTCCTAATAATTTTTAAATTAAAAAATGCCACATTGTGTTTAAACTAGTAGTTTATCTACACATATTTTTCCTGTCTTCATTAATAGTTTAAAGTTTGACTCTCCCATTTACTATTGATTAGCATGACCTAATTCATTACTTTGAGCCTCAGTTATCTCACAAGTAAAATGAAGAAATTGGATTAAATAATCTCCAAGGTTTCTTCCAACTCTAATAAGAACTATATAAAAGATTAGTATTCTGTGCAAGATACATTGACTATTAAAAAGATGGGTAATAATCTCATTCCTTATGGAATTTGTTATATAATTGAGGAAATAACATGTATATATGAAAAGACAGCTATCAATTTATGGTATTAAATGATAGATACATCATGGGTTGTATCTTTAATTGGTGATAAAGGACTTCAAATAAGTGGAAAAAACATTTCCAGTTAGGATGGGGGAAAGGTTTAGAAGGAAGGTAATGATCTGATCTTAGCCTTAAAGGATGAGGAGGATTTCATTAGGTTCAAAAAAACAGTAATAATGTTCAAGAGAGGGAAAAGAAATTCATGTTCAAGTAAAGTTGAAAGAACACTAGATTTGAAATCAAAGACCTTGAGTTTGAATCCTCAATTTGCTATTTACCACTTGTGCAAATTATCTTGGGCAAATTATTTAACAATTCTGGCAATAATTCCTTATCTGTTAAAAGACAAGGTGGCGCCTTTTCGGCCCTTTTTCTGTCTTCTAGAGTGATGGTGTGAAATTAAAATAGAAATAGGACTCATTAACCCATATATAAGGATCCCTGTGGGTCACATATTCACTTAGTTTTGAAATGTGTTGTAATTTATGTTTCATTGAATTTGTATTTACTTAGTTGAATATTTTCTAATTATATTTTAATTTTGTTCAGGGCCTCATTCAGAGAGAATTGTAGGCAACATGCCATTTGAAGAGCTATGTGAGGACCACCTGTTTGATACTTCTGTTCTAGAGGACAGTGATTAAACCAATTTGGCAAGAATAAAGATTTGGCATATGGGGCATGATAAGAGAAAATATCAGTAAGGCATTTCAGAATCAAATTGTATCAATATTTTAATTCTAATATGAAGAGTTTATTCTGTAGCCACTAGGAAACATCAAAGGTTTCATTAAGTGAGTCACATTATGCAGATCAGTGCTTTGTCATCTTAGAATACAAGATGAGTTGGAAGGGACAGAGGCTATAGGCAGGGAGGCTATTCAAGAAGCTAATTTAGTAGTCCAGGTGTCTTACTATTTAGGATTAGCATTAGAAGCAGTGGGAGAAAAAGTAAACAAATATAAACCATATACCAAAATAATTGGCAACTTGTCAGATCATTCAAGCGTCTGATATCTAATATCCTTGTAAGCAATTTAATTGGATTAAATAGAAGAGTAGTAAAAGCATAATAATTACTTGCATGCCATGTACACTATACATTCTATTCAATTCCCAGATACAGACTATTCCAAAAATACAAACTCCTTATAGGATGGAAGCTATACATTTTTTTCATTTCCTGAACATAGTAGTAACCTTGGGAAGTTCAGCGTCTTATTTTAGAATTCGTATTTCCCAGTGAAAAGAAATTGGAAAAATGAAGTTATCTCAAAGCAATTGTTTAACCAGATTAAAAATTCATCTTTTATTAAAGTAAATCCTAGTTGTATGTATTAAGTTGTATTTATTAAGAGATTTTTGTTGATTTTGAAAATTTTCTGAATTTATATTTTAGTGCTTAGTTTGGGTGTTTTTTATTTGTTGCTTCTTTAAAACAGGTTTTCTAATTGATTGATCTTTTATAACTAACTTTTGTTAATAAAGTATTTAAAGATAAACATTTCCCCACAAGGATTGCTTGGGGTCAAACTAAGTTCTGGTATTCTACCTTACTGTTGTCATTTTCTTTGATGAAATTTTCTTTTTTTTCTATGATTTGTTCTATGTCATAAAAATTCTAGGATTTAATTATTTAATTTCTAATTAATTTTAATATTTTCTTCAAAAAGCCTATATTGAATAAAAATTTGATGCAATCTGGATGGTGAAAGATATGTTTAATATTTCTGTTTTTCTTCTTTTGTTTGTGAGGTTTTTATGCCCTAACATATGATCAATATTTTAAAGGTGCCAAGCTCAGCTGGAATATATGTAAATTTCTTTTAGTTCCCCTTCAGTAATCACAAGAGATCTATAATGCCATATATTTGTGAAGTTCTGTTTAGATTGTAAACTTTTTTCTTGTTAGATTTTTATCAGACTTCCCTAGGTGTGAAAGTTGTGCACATTCAACTATTATTGTGCCCAACTATTAGAGTATTAAAATTTACTATTTCTTCCTAAAATGTCATTAACTTTTCCCTTCAGAATTCAGATACTATGCCATGTGGTACATATTTAGTACTTAAATCTATTTTGTACATTAGTTGTTTGCAGTTTTTTTCTTTGATTTCAAAGATTTTGACTTTGATATTCCTGTGAGTTTTCATTGTGAGATTTCTTTTACAAGATGCCAGTGGATGATTTTTACTTTAACTTTGCCCTCTGAGAAGTTTTCATTTAGGATTTCTTGATACTTTTATTTTTTAAAATCCTTTTCAGTTTTAAATGTTCTTTCTCCAGCCCTTTCTCTACCCTTTGAGAAGGCAAACAATATGCTACATTTTATATGTAAAATGTAAATATGTAAAACCTATTTCCACACTAGTCATGTTGCAGAAGTTGAAAAATAAGAAATGGAAGAAGAACAAGAAGAACAAGGAGGAGGTGCAGTAGGAACAGGAGGAGGAAGAAGAGGAAAAAGGAGAAGGAAGGAGGAGAAAGAGAAGGAGGCAGAGGAGGAAAATGAGGAGGAGGAGGAGGAAGAAATGGAGCAGGAGGAGGAGCAGAGTAAAAGAACAAGTAGGAGGAAGAGGAAGAGGAGGAGGAGGAGAAGAAAGAGGAGTAAGAGGCAAAGGAGGAGGGGGAAAAGGAACAGGAAGAATAAAAGGAAGAAGAGAGGAGAAAGAAGAGGAAGAGGAGGAGAGGCAGGAGGAGGAGGACAAAAGAAGGAAGAAGAGTAGGAGGATCAGGAGGAGAAAAAGGAGGAAGGAGAGGAGGAGGAAGAAAGGAAGGAAGGGAGGAAAGAAAGGAAGGAAAAACGAAAGGAAATGAAGAAAGAAAGAAGGAATAAAGGAAAAGAAGAAAGGAAGAAAAGAAGGAAGAGAGTGAGGAAAGAAAGAAAGGGAGGAAGGAGGAAAACAAAAAAGGAAGGATAAAGGAAGAAAGGAATGTGGGAAGGAAGAAAAGAAAATGGGAGGGAGAAATAAAGGAAGGAAAAAAGGAAAGGAGGGAAGGAAGAAGGCAGGAAAAGAGGAAGGAAAGAAAGAAAAATAAAATATGCTTCATTTAATAAAATATGTTCATTTGTCCGCTCTCTGAATTTTCTCATATGATTTCTTAATTGATATATATCACTGTTTTGATCAGAGTAGCTAAGTATTTCACAGTTGTTATTACAAAATTGCTTTTATGGTCTACCGTGTTCTCCTAGTTCTGCTCACTTTAATTTGAATCTTCTTATATGTCTTACCAGACTGTTCCAAAGACATTCTCTTTGTCATTTTTTTGCAGCACAATAGTATTCTATCATAATCAAATAACACAATCAGGTCAATCATTCCTCAGTTGATGGATAGGATAGCCCATCGGTTTCCAATTCTTTGACATACAAAAATTGCAACATAAATATTTTTGTACTCGTGTGTAGTGTCCTTTTCCTTTGATCTCTTTGGGGTACAGACCAACTAATGTTACTTCTGGGTCAAAGGTTATTAACAGTTGTATAATCCTTTGAGCATAATTCTGCATTGTTTTCCCAGATAGTTAAACTAGTTCACAAACCCTCTAATATAGTGCAATGGTATATACTTATGTTTTTGTTTTGTTTTTTTTCCATATCCCCTCTAGTATTTATCATTTTTCTTTTTTTTTTTTTAAATCATGTTAACTCATCTAATAGGAATTAAGGTAATATCTCAGCGTTGTTTTAAAATTTGTATTTCCCTAATTATAAATGGTTAGGACTTTTTTTCATAGCTATTGATAGTTTTGATTTCTTCTGACAACTGCCTATTCAAATTCTTTGATCATTTCTCAAGTGGGGAGTGCTTCTTATTTTTATAAATTTGGCTCAATTCCCTATATATTTGAGAATTGAAACCTTTATCAGAGAAATTATTGTAAAAATAATTTCTTCCAGTTTCCTGTTTTCCTTCTAATATGGAATGCTTTTTGTTGTTGTTGTTGTTGTTGTTTTGTTTGTTTGTTATGGGGAGGTTTTTCTGTTTGTTTTTGGTACAAAGCCTTTTTAATTTAATGTAATCAAAATGATCATTTACCTTCTGTAATCTTCTTCACTCTTGATTGGTTAGGAATTTTCCCCTTATCTATAGGTTTGATAAGTGATTCTTTTCCATGCTTCCCTAATTTATTTATTTATTTTTTAATTTTTATTTTATTTTATAATTATAACATTTTTTTGACAGTACATATGCATGGGTAATTTTTTACAACATTATCCCTTGCACTTACTTCTATTCAGATTTTTTTCCCTTCCTCCCCCAACCCCCTCCCCCAGATGGCAAGCAGTCTTATATATGTTAAATATATTACAGTATATTCTAGATACAATATATGTGTGTAGAACCGAATTTTTTGTTGCACAGGAAGAATTGGATTCAGAAGGTAAAAATAACAGTTTACATTCATTTCCCAGTGTTCCTTTTCTGGATGTAGCTGGTTCTGTCCATCATTAATCAATTGGAATTGGATTAGCTCTTCTCTATGTTGAAGAAATCCACTTCCATCAGCATACATCCTCGTACAGTATCATTGTTGAACCTAATTTATTTATGATACCACCCACCATAATACATGTTTCTTTATGAATCATGTTTGGAGAGAAAAATCAGAATAAAAAGGAAAAACCACTAGAGAGGAAAAAAACCAGAAAAAACAAAACAAAACAAAAAAAGCCAAAAAAAACAAAACAACAACAACAACAACAACAACAACAAAAACAAAAACAGTGAATATAGCATGTGTTTATTTGCATTCCGCCTCCTTAGTTCTCTTTCTGGATGCAGATGGCATTTTCTGTTCAAAGCTTATTGGGACTGCTTTGGATCACTGAACCACTGAGTAGAACTAAATCTTTCATAGTTGATCATCACACATTCTTGCTGTTATTGTGTACAATGTATTCCTGGTTTTGCTTGATTTGCTCAGCATCAATTCATGTAAATTTTTCCAGGCCTTTCTAAAATCAGCTCATACATCATTCTTTATAGAACAATAATATTTGATTATCTTCATACAGTATTTATCACGATCTTTTCCTGTCATCTTAGTCAATCTGAGAAATGTGAGGTGGTATCTCAGAGTTGTTTTAATTTGTATTTGTCTAATCAATATTGATTTAGAGTATTTTTTTCATATGACCATAGATAGTTTTCATTTCATCATCTGAAAATTGTCTGTGCATATCCTTTGATCATTTATCAATTGAGGAATGTCTTGTACTCTTATAAATTTGACACAGTTCTTTATATATTTTAGAAATCAGACCTTTATCAGAAACACTGGCTGTAAATATTTTTCCCAGCTTTGTACTCCCCCTTTAATCTTGTTTCTGTTGATTTTGTTTGTGGAAAAGCTTTTTTTTTAAATTTAATGTAAACAGTTGTTCATTGTGACTTTCATAATGTTCTCTAGTTTTTCTTTGGTCATAAATCTCCCTTCTCCAAAGATCTGATTGGCGAATTATCCCTTGTTCTGCTATTTTATATTATCCTTTATGCCTTTCTGGCCTTATTTTGGTATGGGGTGTGAGATGTAGGTCTATGCCAAGTTTCTGACATATTATTTTTTAGTTTTCCCAGCAATTTTTGTCAAATAGTGAGTTCTTATTCCAGAAGCTGGAGTTTGGGGGCTTATCAAATACTAGATTATATTAGGTTTTGATTATTCTTGTATGTATCTAATCTATTCCACTGATCCACCACACTATTTCTTAGCCAGTACCAAATTGTTTCAATGACTGTGACTTTATAATATAGTTGTAAGTTTGATAATCCTAAGCCATCATCCTTTGCATTTTTTTCATTAATTTCATTGATATTCTTGATTGTTAGTTCTTCCAAATGAATTATGTTCTTCCAAATGAAAAATTCTTTTTTCTAGTTCTATGAAAAAATTTTGGTGGTTTGATTGATATGGCACTGAAAAAACAGATCAATTTAGTCAATCATTTTTATTATATTAGCTTAGCCTACCCATGAGCAATTGATGTATTTCCAGTTGTTTAGATCTGACTTTATTTATGTGAGAAGTGTTTTGTAATTGTGTTCATATGTTCTTGGGCAGCTCCTGCTTTCTATAGCAATTCCTCAGTTTGGGTTCAGTCTTCTAGTAGCTTGACTTAGATTTTGGCTTTGGCTCTTTCTCTGCCTTCTTGTTCTCCCATAATCCTGAAGCCAGAACTGATTCTAAATTCTGCTATGAGTCTGACGAGCCACATTTTAAAAAATTCCCAGTAGTAAGCCTTTTATAAAATACCATCTGCTTTTCTTCCTCGTGCTGCCATGATATCATGGACCTTTATTTTGCGGTGGCTCTTGCTGTAACTTAGACACAGGCTGCTTGATGCTCAGGCAGTGGTTTGGTCTTGTCTCCCATTGTCAGGAACTATCAGTTGGTTCTATACTGAACTGCCACTGACTGGCTCTGATTCCTACTATAGTTCGAGTGCATGGCTGCTTGAAGTGCTTTTTGCTATCTCCTGGAGTAGTTCAGGTAGATCCACCCAATTACTGTGCTGCTTGAATACATATTTAGTCCTTTCCCATGTTAGGTACTACTCCTGCTTTGGTTCTGCATTGGGCACTGGTCTAGTGCTGCCTATTGCCGTGGCTCTGCACTCTCTATGTAATTGTATTCTGTCTGTCTTGGCTTTTCACCAATCTGTTTTCCCAGGAGTGTGTGTGTGTGTGTGTGTGTGTGTGTGTGTGTGTGTGTGTGTGTGTGTGTGTGTGTGTGTGTGTATGTGTCTGTGAAAGAGAGAGAGAGACAGACAGAGACAAAGAGAGAGACAGAGACACACAGAGAGAAATAGAGACAGAGACAGAGAAACAGAGGCAAAGACAAAGAGACACAGAGAAAGAAACAAAGATAGAGACACAAAGAAAAACAGAGACAGAGACAGAGAGACAGAAACAGAGATATGAAGATAGAGAGAAATAGAGAGACAGAGAAAGAAATAGAGACACAGAGAGAAACAGAGAGATAGAGAGATACAGAGACAGAAATAGAAACACAGAGAGACAGAAGAAGACAGACAGACAGAGAGAAACAGAGAGACAGAGACAGAAACACACAGAGAGAGACTTGTGAATTGGGTATAGAGGGTTAATTTAATTTTATACCTTGATTATAATATTTGTAAGGGATCTGAGCTCTTTTAGGTCTTAACCTGTCACTGCTCTTTTCTCAGTTCTCCTTCATAATTGATTGGGCAGAGATCTGAGAGTGCTGTGGCAGCTTTGGTGATTTTAATGGTCAGCACAGGAAAAGGGAATTCTGCTCTCATCTCCAGAAGTTTTCGGGCTATTTGTCTGCCTCTCAAACCCTAGCACTGAAACACATTCTCAGAGATTGGTGAACATGCAGCACTACCTGAAAACCTCAAATCTAATAGCAACAGAAGGAAATAGTACCTTTCTCTGGGCCCTTTCTTTCCCTTTCAGATGTATTTGGGAACATGAATCCTAGGTGTGTTACAGACCAGACCTGATTCAGGCCATTTGAGTTGTTCAGTGTTGTAATGAAATGAGAAATGCCTGGATCTTTTAACAATTAGCAAAAGGTTCACTTAGCTATGGCATGGAAAGTCCTTAACAGTGATACACACTCCTTCAGATAAAGCCCTTCTCCCTTTTGTCTGATAAACAGAATGTAGTGCAGTGACACAAGTGACTATGAGACATCTACCAATCTGAAGTGCACTGGAAGTGCACAGATTGGTCACTTTTATGTCATCAGGTGACCAGAAATTATACTACTAATGGCTTGAGCCTTGATTACTGAACCAATCACCTCTTAGAAACAGTTTTGTTTTTGTACCCATTAGAAGAAAAACTAAACAAACAGAAAAACAAACAAACAAACAAAAATCAGTCTAACTTATACGTTTATACATTTATGACCTTGACAGATATTGGTCCTAAGATATCATCAACAATCAATCTGAGAGCTCATTATTCAAATCCAACTCCATGTTTTCACTTGCTATATCTAATTGCAAATTGGTCCAGCCTAAAGTGAAGTCATATCCCCTATTTTCTCCAGTTTTTAAGAAATGACATAGGTTACAGGTTCATAAGGATATTTACATAATCACCATTTCCTTTATAAAAGAGCAAGAGAAGAGCATGACTGTATATTGAGATTATTGTCAACAGTAGCATATAGAACAAAAAAAGTGGTCAAGCACAGTGAAGAATGGAAAATAACTGAGATTTTTGTAGAAATTATTGACTTTCTAACTAGTGGTTTCAATAGTAATGGGACTAGAGTCCTATTTGCAGGGGATTAAAGAAAGGATGGGAAGTGAGAGAATAAAACAATGAAAGGGTATAGACTACCCATTTAAAATGTGGAAAATGAGAAATGCTACCATAGCAAGAAAAATAAAAAAGGCATCAGGGTCAAATGAAGATTTTTTTGAAAAGGATAGAAACCTCTGAATATTTCAAAGCAAAAAAAGATGGATTGAGAGAAAAAGAAGTATATTGAAGATACTGGACAGAAGTGAATAAAAGAGTAGTTTGAAACAAGAAGGTAATTCATCTCCTCATAGTTTCAATGTATTTTTTACATCTTCAGCTTCCCTTTGACTAATGTCACTACATTTATCATTTCTCATCTCAGCTATCTACACAACACTCCTATAAAGGACTGGACAAGAATTATAGCTATGAAGAAATGATCAAATCATTTTTTCTGTGCTATACTTTTCTTCTCTGTAAAATGGGTATAATGGAATTTCCAAGATCCACCTCATAAGGTTTCTTTAACAAAGAGTTCTGCAAATCTTAAAGTGTCATATAAATCTGAGGAATTATTTTATTTTAATTGAAAAGATAAGGAAACAAAAGTATAAAAGATTGGCTATCTTTCATAACACTATCAGTCCATGACTTAATCTGGTATAGGATCCAAATTCTCTGATTATGCATCTTATATTTCGTTCTCTCCCTAAATCTTCTGTTCCCAGTACATTGAATATATAGTACATTTACTCTAATCAGAAGGATTAGTCATGTTCTTAGAAATAAAAAGGGATTATTTCATTGTTAAAGGAAATGTGTAGAAGCCAACAATTTCCCTCCTCCCCTTCTGATCACAGCTTTATTGCCAGATTAAGTGAAATTGAGAAAAGTCATTTAACCTCTTGGTGCCTCAGTTTCTCCAGTTGTGAAATTGGCCTTAATGACATTTAACACCTAGCTGCCTCCCACAGAGGTAGGGGGATTCAATAAGTTAATGTTACCAAAGCACTTTGATTGAAAGGCACTCTGAGAGTACAAAGTATTACCATGCTTATTATTAATAAATAGAATTGGTCTGAACACAGAGCCCCCAGAGAAATCCTTTGTCCCTTCTCTACATGCAGATTCAGTGCCATTTTCCATGACCCTCTTCACTTTGCCTGCCAACAGCCAGGTCATTAACCTACATAATAACACTGTTTTGCACTTTTATAAGACTTTTCATTTAAAGAACTAGAAATGCTTTACTAACATTATTGAATCAAACATCATGACACATAGGTGAAGTACTGCATGCATTATAATACTATCCAAGCAGGTGGATCAAGTTTTCTGAGAAATTTAGGGGCCAGGCAGAAAACCTAGGAGTCCTGACTCCTTGTATGTACCATCCACAAATGAGGTGAAAGGCAATCTTTCTGACCTAAATTAATATGTTCTCTCTCTCTCTCTCTCTCTCTCTCTCTCTCTCTCTCTCTCTCTCTCTCTCTCTCTCTCTCTCTCTCTCTCTCTCTCTCTCTCTCTCTCTCTCTCTCTTACTCTCTCTTTCTCTGTCTGTCTCTGTCTCTCTTCCTATTTTTCTCTCTTCTTTTCCTTTCTCCTCTTCTTTTCTTCCTCTCTTCTCCTTCTTCGATCTTGTTCCGTTCTTCGAGAGGGGAGAAGAGAGCTCTCGTCTTCTCTCCAAACCTATGTTAAAACATATGGGGATTAGAATAGATTCAGGGCTATCGATTGATTATACGTCAATTCAGAAGAGAAATCAATTGAATTTGTTGGACAATCTACTTGTTGGATGAAAGGGTGGGTGTATTATAGAAGTATTTAACTTTTCATCATCCACCTCAAACCCCAAAGCAAAAGGACTATTTGATTTTATCCTTGACAAAAATTCCCAGTATTTTTCCTCATCAGGTTGTTATACTACTTAATTTGTAGTCACTAGAACATCTCTCATTTTTCTCAGCTCCATACTGACTATTGCCTCTTATTGTCTGAGGCAATAGGGAAATGCTATCACTTTATTCAACAATGCACTCTTCCCTGCCTACACCTGACAACAAAGGTTAAGGTACTCCACCCATTAAGATGTCAAATGGCAATTAAAAAACATCTCACAGCCCTTCTATGAGGAAGGCCACTTTTTCACTCATTGAGTAAGGACACTGTATATGACCTTTATAATCATTTCCTCTATCTCATTCATTCTGTACCTCTCTTCCTTTCTAGCCTCAAGATTTCCCAACAATAGAAAGTAGTTGGGCTCCTTTTTGTATGAAGGACGAGAATTTACCTACAGAAACCATTTTAATCTGGTTGCTTTCAACAGGAATGTTTTATCTGTCATATTCTAACTTCAATTCATGGTCAGGAAATGCAAAATAATTTTAAATATTAGTCAAAGTCAAACAGAATTAAAAATTTCAATCCATTGAGGAAAAAAGTAAGTATACATTCCAAAGCCAGATGGAAATGCCTTTTTGATTATCCACAATCTTGACTTCTCTATCTCATGCTTTCTCTCTATTGAGATGGGTAAATAGGTGGAAGGTTAATTATTATTTTATATTGCAATCAGATTAATTTTAGTCTTGCTCAGATTTATTCTATAACTTATACTTATAAATCTTCAGGGACTCCCTTTTGCCCACTGAATTAAAATCACAACAGATGACATAGTGGAGGGAGCCTGGAATCAGCAGGACGCCTCTTCTTGAATTCAGACACTTATTAGTTGTATGATCCTGGGCAAGTTACTTAACCTCTTTGCCTCAATTTTCTTATCTGTAAAATGAGCTGGAGAAGGAAATGGCAATTTCTGTGCCAAGAAAACTCCAAATGGGGTCATGAAGAGTCAGCCACACATGACTGAAACTACTGAACAACAAATCTATTCTGGTCTTCAAGGCTCTTCACAACTTGACACCATTTTACCTTTCCAGTCTCATCTCATCTTAAAAAGTCCTCTTCCCATTCATTTAATGAGCTACCAAAACTAACCTACTTATTTACCTGAGGCTACAACTTTCACTAACTCTTAACTTCCATAGTTTGCTTTTGCTGTCTCTTAGATGCCTGAAATAAATCTTTCCTCTTTTCCCACTTATGAATTTATATCTCTCTGTTAAGGACCAAAGCCCAATTCAAATGTCACATCTTACATCAAACCTTCTCTGGTCTTTTCTTCCTCCAGCCTCTACCATGGTTTATATGTCCAAAATATGCATCATCATGATAGAAATTGTATCTTGTTGTCTATGTTTGTCTTTTATTCCCTTTCTATTTTGTACACTCCATAAGGGATAGGCATACCTAAAATTAATACCCATTCACCCCATCACTTAATAAATGTTTATGAATGAGTGAAAGTAACAAAATCCAAAGAGATGGACTCTGATCTCCCTTCTGGAAAAGAAATCCTGTAAAACAGGTGACCCATAACATAGAAGTCCAAGTGAATAAGAAAAGCACAGTGCTAAGTATACCCTAGAGAATGAATAATATAAATACTGAATGAGCAATTTTTCAATATTGCCTTGATTGGGTGAAAGCTTTGGCTCTGCTGCTCACTATATAAATGAATTTAACAAGTTACCTAACAGTTTTATATCTTATCTCTGACTCAGTGTCATCCTTTGTATAAGGCAAAGATGTGAGCTAAGGAGAAGAATTTTGATTCCAACACATATTAGCTTCCACTTGTGGTGAGTCATGTTACCTCACTTAATATCATTATTCTCATCTGTAAAATGGGGATTCTAGTAGATACTCCTATTACAGCACTCATAGTATTTAGCGGGCACACAGTAGACACTTTTAATAAATGCTTATTGACTAAATGACTGATAATATTGTTAGGTGTTAGCTTCTATCCTTAGGACTTTTCAGAATATTCAGAAAGGTCACTCAATTTGGAAATTTGCATTTAGAATTTGGATTTAGACTTGTCATTTTATTAGAATAAAAACTGCCCTAAAGAAAATCTTCTGGCATCCTGTCATTATCAAGGTGGTAGATCAGCTGCTATTATGCCATTTTTAGACTTAGTGAGTTGTCTGATAAATGGAGAGATAAAGTGACTTGGCTGTATGCACTACATCATGCTTCCTCACTCTTAAGAAACAGTCTTTTATTTGGTGTATTTAAGAATCAGCCCTATGGCAGCTTAACTTCCTGGATCATTCTGTGCCATGTCACTTCTATTTAAACCATTTCATCTTTTTCCTTTCCACAGGAAATCTACACTCCACCTCTGGGGTCCTCTGTCCTGATATAGCAGTTTTTGTTTATCTCACTCAGGCCCAGGCTTTGCTATCATTTCTGTACCTGATCTCCATCAATGATTCTTAAACTTTGAGTTGTGATCCCATATAGGGTCATGTAACTGAATGTGAGGGTTGTTAAATTATGATTTATCATCAGTAAATGTTTGATTTGTATACTTATATAATGAAGTATCTGGGGTTGCACAAATGTTTCTTAGGCAAAAAGGGGTCACGAGTGGAAAATTTAAGTTCTGATATACACTATATACAACATCGTGTCCCCCTTCCAGCTTCTTTTTATATTTTTTCTTAGTCCATTAAAATTGTCTTTGAAGGCAAAGACTTAACACAATGCCTGGCAAGTAATAAATGAGGAATAAATGATCTATCTGTGTATTTATACAGGAATCCAAATGAATAGAGCACTGGGCCTAGAGTTAAGAATACTTCAGTCTTTTATTAGTTGGATGACTTGGGCCAATCATTTATATTCTGCCTCAGTTTCTTCAACTATTAAATAGGAAATATGATAGCACCTAGCTCTCTAGATTGATGTGAAGATTAAAGGAGATAATAATTTGCAAAGCTCTTAGCACAGTGCCCGGAAATATTAAACACTTATATATGTTTGTTGCTTTCCTCCAGATCCCCTTTGAGTCTATCTTTGTATCTATTTTTATCTATCACTGAATATACAAAAAGGATGCACAGAAGAGAAAGTACAAATATAAGAAAAGGGCAGCCTTCTCACTCCCACGTTAGGGCCAGTCTAGACACATTTAAACTAGGACAACTGGCTCCTCCTCAGCTTCCACCCCCATTAAACCAAATTAGGAAAGGAAGAGAAAAGGGCTAGAGGTCTGAATAGCTCAGGTGTTTTATAGGGAAAGACCAGATTCACCTCCAGGCAGATCTGTTATATCCTCTCTCCTCCTCCCCAAGGTAGGGAGGGAGATATCTAGGTCACTGTAAGATTATTGTTATAGGTGATTCTAGATACGGGAAAGACAGGTGCAGAAAAGTTTAAGGCAACATGTCTGAGGCACAAAAAAATTGTGCAGAGTAAAACTGGGTCCAAAGATTTAGGGACTGTAATGTGAAGAAATCTCTATATAAATATGAGGAATTATTGTCTGTTAAATGAGGGCTAATACTTGTTTTATATACCATACAGGGCTATGGCAAGACCCAAAACAGAAAACCTATGTTAAAAAAAAACTTTGAAATCTCCTCCCTCTAAAACCCCTGAACCTATGTGATTATTGTTGTTGTTGTTTCTGTGATTTGTAGTTGCTGTCTTTTTCATTACCAGAGCACCAAGAATGAAATAGGTGTGTCTGTCTGCAAAGATGGGTGATGCTAGGAAATGAAATTTTGTAGAGTAATAGGATAAAGCTGAAATAAGGAAAATATCAGCTGACCATCGGGGGAAAAGCAGATTCCTGGCAATATCCATTACATTGTGGAATTGCTTCTCTCAGGAAGTGGTAGAAACATTTACTGCTCAACTGGATAAAATGCTGTCAGAGGCTAGATGACCTACCATTTCCTTCTACATTATCTATGAGGGTCTTTTACAATAAAAGAAGGACCCAAATGGACTCCAATTCTGTAATCATCCAGGTTTTGCTCCACATCATAATTATAGATTGTCGTGTTTGGAGATAATTGTTCCCCATTTGGTCTTGGTCTTGACTGCTCCCACATTCTATTTGCCACCAAGGCTGTATCTACACTGCCTGCATTAGGATCTAAATTGTCATTATTCAGAAAGCTTGGAAAAAATCTACCTTTTAATTACAAGGATGTATTCAAGCAATTTCAATAGCACAATTTCAGGTATAGTTTAGGCCAGGCACTCTTTCCATTATATCAGACTATATTTAATAATACTCATGAGAAGAGATAAAAGAACTTCAAAAAGGGACTGAATGATGACTTGTCTGGGACATTATTACAGGAATTATTTTAAATCTATGTATCATTTATATGTATATTTTAAAACTATATACACACACACACACACATATACAGGTATCTAGCTTGGACAAGATTACTTCTGAAATCCCTTAATAAAAAAAAAAAAAACAATAACAATGGCTATTATTATATCTCAAATTTAGATAGAGCTTACTATGTATGTGCCATAGAATCATGAATCCAATCTATTCTTTTTACAAATGAGGAAATGGAAGTACTTCTAAGATAAGTGACTTGTTCAGGGTCAATTGATTTGTAACCAGGGATATAAATATCCAAATTAAGATTTAAACTCAACTCTTTGTGACTCCAATCTTTTTAGGTTATTGTTTATTTATTTTTTAATGATTTCTATCAAAAAGATTTTACATATTGGTAAATAGTAACTGAAATCTTCCTAGTAGTCTTTTCAAATAATTCCTTCCTATATTTCAGGTATTTTGAGTTTTGATTTCCATGGTCATTCTATTGGCTCTATAATAGACTATATATCTATGTCTGTATACATATATTTAGTCTGCTCCATCTATCTTGATAATCATTGTTTTTTTTTGGCACTATTTTTGCTTTCTCATGAAACATATAGATACTGCTAGGTACTGTAAGAGTCCAAATGAGGCAGCTCTACTGTTATCCATGGAGGAAATTATTTGTTTTAGACTTCAGGAAACCAAATTCATCTTTTTACCATGATGAGGTCCTAAAATAGGACTTTGGGAGAAGCATACATACTCATGCTCTTCTTAGATTTGAAGCTCAATAAGTCAATGTCACTACTGTGTTTTGTTTTTGAATCACATCTCTTGGGCTTAGAACAGAATAACACTTATATATGCTGACTTAGTTCAAATGTTCTAGCTAGTTAAAATTTTTCCTGTTAATAGGACTTTGCAAACCAAAAAACAATTGCTAAAGATAAAAATGGCTGCCAGATGGCAGAGCACTAGGCTGGGAGCCAGGAAGAACTGAGTTCAAATGCAGCCTCAGACACTTAAGTGTAAGTGTAATAGCACCTATCTCTCAGAATTATTGTAAGGATAAAACAAATTAATATTCATAAAGTTCTTTGTAAATCTAAAAGAACTATACAATTTTTATCTATTATCATTACTATTGTTTTTATTAGACTAGATGATCTATAAGTCCGAAACAATCTGGAGTGAAAATATCATGAAGAAAAAGAAAGACGAAACGAAGTCAAAGTATATGGTTCTTCCCAACTATCAGAAGGAGCATATAGTTAAAAAATATATTTATTCCTTGAATGCTATGATTTTGAAAAATTGCAGTGTCCAGATGACCACTGACTTTAGGGTCAGTTCTTTCTGGTTTCTTGGTTTCTTTTTCACACTTAGGGCAAAAATCAATCAAATCACAACCTTGGAAAATAGATGAACTAAAAGTGCTTGTTAAGACAGAAGACTATGATTAGCATTTCACTTAAAATGCTCCAGTTTAGTAATATAGTAGTTTAATATTAACTTTTTATCTAACTAAAACAAGAAAAGGAATCTTTCACCTAGAAGTAAGAGTTAAATAAATGTTAACATTTAGCTAAAGTTGACTAGTTTTTGAAACCAAATAATTATGTTTAGATACTGTATATCTTAAAAATATTATCCCAATCCTACTATATGTTGTTTACAGGAAACACACCTGAAACAGGATGAGACATTCAAACTAAAAGTAAAAGGGTGGAGCAGAATCTATTATGCTTCAGGCAAAACCAAAAAAGCAGGAGTAGCCATCCTCATCTCAGATCAAGCAAAAACAAAAATTGATCTAATTAAAAGAGATAAGGAAGGGCATTATATCCTGCTAAAGGGAAGCATCAATAGTGAAGCAGTATCAATATTAAACATGTATGCACCAAGTGGTGCAGCATCTAAATTCTTAAAAGAGAAATTAAGAGAGCTGCAAGAGGAAATAGATAGCAAAACTATAATAGCGGGAGATCTCAACCTTGCACTCTCAGAATTAGATAAATCAAACCACAAAATAAATAAGAAAGAAGTCAAAGAGGTAAATAGAATACTAGAAAAGTTTGATATGATAGATCTTTGGCGAAAGCTAAATGGAGACAGAAAGGAATATACTTTCTTCTCAGCAGTTCATGGAACCTATACAAAAATTGATCATATACTAGGGCATAAAAACCTCAAAATCAAATGCAGTAAGGCAGAAATAGTAAATGCATCCTTTTCAGACCATAATGCAATCAAAATAACATTTAATAAAAAGCCAGGGGAAAATAGACCAAAAAATAATTGGAAACTAAATAATCTTATACTAAAGAATGATTGGGTAAAACAGCAAATCATAGACATAATTAATAACTTCACCCAAGAAAATGACAATAATGAGACATCATACCAAAATGTGTGGGATACAGCCAAAGCAGTAATTAGGGGAAGTTTTATATCTCTACAGGCCTACCTGCATAAAATAGAGAAAGAGAGGGCCAACGAATTGGGTTTACAACTAAAATTGCTAGAAAAGGAACAAATTAAAAACCCCCAGACAAACACAAAACTTGAAATTCAAAAAATTAAAGGTGAGATTAATAAAATTGAAAGTAAAAAAACTATTGAATTAATTAATAAAACTAAGAGTTGGTTTTATGAAAAAACCAACAAAATAGACAAACCCTTAGTAAACCTGATTAAAAAAAGGAAAGAGAAAAAGCAAATTGATAGTCTTGAAAATGAAAAGGGTGAACTCACCACTAATGAAGAGGAAATTAGAACAATAGTTAGGAGCTACTTTGCTCAACTTTATGCCGATAAATTCGATAACTTAAATGAAATGGAAGAATACCTTCAAAAATATAGCTTGCCCAGATTAACAGAGGAAGAAGTAAGTAGTTTAAATAGTCCCATCTCAGAAAAAGAAATAGACCAAGCTATTAACCAACTTCCTAAGAAAAAGTCCCCAGGACCAGATGGATTTACAGGTGAATTCTACCAAACATTTAAAGAACAACTAACTCCAATGCTATGTAAACTATTTGAAAAAATAGGGATTGAAGGAGTCCTACCAAATTCCTTCTATGACACAGACATGGTACTGATACCTAAACCAGGTAGATCGAAAACTGAGAAAGAAAACTATAGACCAATTTCCTTAATGAATATTGATGCTAAAATCTTAAATAAGATATTAGCAAATAGACTTCAGAAAATCATCCCCAGGATAATACACTATGACCAAGTGGGATTTATACCAGGAATGCAGGGATGGTTTAATATTAGGAAAACTATTAGTATAATTGACCATATTAATAATCAAATTAATAAAAACCATATGATCATCTCAATAGATGCAGAAAAGGCATTTGATAAAATCCAACATCCATTCCTACTAAAAACGCTTGAGAGTATAGGAATAAATGGACTATTCCTTAAAATAATAAGGAGCATATATTTAAAACCTTCAGTAAACATCATATGTAATGGTGATAAACTAGAACCTTTCCCTGTAAGATCAGGAGTGAAACAAGGTTGCCCACTATCACCATTACTATTCAATATAGTACTAGAAACTCTAGCCTTGGCAATAAGAGCCGAGAAAGAGATCCAAGGAATTAGAGTAGGAAATGAAGAAATCAAATTGTCACTTTTCGCAGATGACATGATGGTATACTTAGAGAACCCCAAAGACTCTGCTAAAAAGCTATTAGAAATAATTCAGAATTTTAGCAAAGTCGCAGGATACAAAATAAATCCACATAAATCCTCAGGATTTTTATACATTACCAACACAATCCAACAGCAAGAGATACAAAGAGAAATTCCATTCAAAATAACAGTCGATAGTATCAAATATTTGGGAATATATCTACCAAAGGAGAGTCAGGAATTATATGAGCAAAATTACAAAACACTTGCCACAAAAATAAAGTCAGATTTAAATCATTGGAAAGACATTCAATGTTCTTGGATAGGCCGAGCGAATATAATAAAGATGACAATACTCCCCAAACTAATCTATTTATTTAGTGCTATACCAATCAGACTCCCAAGAAACTATCTTAATGACCTAGAAAAAATAACAACAAAATTCATATGGAAGAATAAAAGGTCGAGAATTGCAAGGGAACTAATGAAAAAAAAGTCAGAGGAAGGTGGTCTAAGTGTACCTGATTTAAAGCTATATTATAAAGCAACAGTCACCAAAACCATTTGGTATTGGCTAAGAAATAGACTAGTTGATCAGTGGCATAGGTTAGGTTCACAGGACAAGATAGTGAATAAAAATAGCAATCTAATCTTTGACAAACCCAAAGATCCCCAATTTTGGGATAAGAATTCATTATTTGACAAAAACTGCTGGGAAAACTGGAAATTAGTATGGCAGAAACTAGGCATGGACCCACATTTAACACCACATACTAAGATTAGATCAAAATGGGTCCAAGATTTAGGCATAAAGAACGAAATCATAAATAAATTGGAGGAACATGGGATGGTTTACCTCTCAGACTTGTGGAGGAGGAAGGAGTTTGTGTCCAAGGGAGAACTAGAGACCATTATTGATCACAAAATAGAACATTTTGATTACACCAAATTAAAAAGTTTCTGCACAAACAAAACTAATGCAAACAAGATTAGAAGGGAAGTAACAAATTGGGAAAAAATTTTTACAGTTAAAGGTTCTGATAAAGGCCTCATCTCCAAAATATACAGAGAATTGACTTTAATTTATAAGAAATCAAGCCATTCTCCAATTGATAAATGGTCAAAGGATATGAACAGACAATTTTCAGATGATAAAATTAAAACTATTTCCACTCATATGAAAGAGTGTTCCAAATCACTATTGATCAGAGAAATGCAAATTAAGACAACTCTGAGGTATCATTACACACCTGTCAGATTGGCTAAAATGACAGGAACAAATAACGATGAATGTTGGAGGGGCTGTGGGAAAACTGGGACACTGATGCATTGTTGGTGGAGTTGTGAAAGAATCCAACCATTCTGGAGAGCAATCTGGAATTATGCCCAAAAAGTTATCAAAATGTGCATACCCTTTGACCCAGCCATACTACTACTGGGCTTATACCCCAAGGAACTACTAGAGAAGGGAAAGGGTCCTGTATGTGCCAAAATGTTTGTGGCAGCCCTTTTCATAGTGGCTAGAAGCTGGAAGATGAATGGATGTCCATCAATTGGAGAATGGTTGGGTAAACTATGGTATATGAATGTTATGGAATATTACTGTTCTATAAGAAATGACCAACAGGAGAAATACAGAGAGGCTTGGAGAGACTTACATCAACTGATGCTGAGTGAAACGAGCAGAACCAGAAGATCATTATACACTTCAACAATGATACTGTACGAGGATGTATGCTGATGGAAGTGGATTTCTTCAACATAGAGAAGAGCTAATCCAATTCCAATTGATTAATGATGGACAGAACCAGCTACATCCAGAAAAGGACTGGGAAATGAATGTAAACTGTTATTTTTACCTTCTGAATCCAATTCTTCCTGTGCAACAAAAAATTCGGTTCTACACACATATATTGTATCTAAATTATACTGTAATATATTTAACATATATAAGACTGCTTGCCATCAGGGGGAGGGGGTTGGGGGAGGAAGGGAAAAAATCTGAATAGAAGTAAGTGCAAGGGATAATGTTGTAAAAAAATTACCCATGCATATGTACTGTCAAAAAAATGTTATAATTATAAAATAAAATAAAAAATTAAAAAAAAAAAAAAAAAATATTATCCCTTTCCTCTCTACTTGTATCTTTCCTCATAGACAATCACTCCACCCCCATAGACATTTTACCCTTGTGATGTCATTTGTTCTCTTTGAGAACAAAGGACAAATAATAACACTGATTCAAATGTGCCTTTTCTCAATGACAATATTTTGGAAAATAGGCAAATATATTTTCACTTCATTAATTCATTTAAGAAGTATAAATTGAGTACCCTCTGTGTGATAATTTCTTAAACATTAAACTGAGACATTTTTATCAAGTAATAATTACCAAAGAAAACGTGCTTTTTGAAATTTACCGTATTTGTTTGGGATGGACAAAATTATGAGAATAAAGATTGTGGAGATGAACTCACATTCAACCTGAATGATTGCTTATTTTAACTTATCCTTGGTGAGCTATATGCTTATGCTACAACTCAAATTTTAGCTTTCCTTCTGGCTCCACTCTTTGAGTCAAATAGATCTTTTCCTCTTAGGGTTTTAAATGCCAAAGTTTTATTTTTGTCAAAACTACCTATGGAAATGGATAAAATAGATTTGGCTATGGATCTTCTCTTTAAGCAAGGTCTTCTGGGAACTTGTCTGTCCCATTACCCATTTCAATAGACAAGGTAATTTAATAAGGTTATTATATTTTACCCTTACTAAAAGACTTAAGAATACTTTTTTTTTAAAGAAAAAGGTCTTGTCATTTGTTGTTCTTCTTAGGAAAGAATCAGTGGAAAAGACAAATAAGACTGAAATCAGATGTTGAGTCACTTATATGAATCAAACTTTGAAATTTATGTGGACTCTTCTGCTTGAATTTTGGGTAATATTTGTTTCCTTCTTGTACATTAGGGTCAAAAAAAACTTCAGGAATAATTGTGGGAATCTCAGAAATAAAGTCTATGTTAATAGATAGCTTTATTCTAGTTGGGGCTTACCTCTCAATTTACCCAGATCTTACCTTTTATGCCTCACTTTTCTTCTTTGACCTTCCTCTCCCTCACCCTTAACCCCCAGTTTCTATATAAAATGAGGAGATTAAATTAAATAAATGTTTCTTAAAGTTTGTGCTAGGTACTCTATGGGTCTCTGAAGTTAAAAACAAAACAAAACAAAACAAAACAAAACAAAAACTATTTTCCTACCAATATTCAGATGTTTTAATTTCTAATAAAGCAGATTATCTATAGATATGACTTACATAAAAAAGGAGCTCTTGGAGGAGGGAACTCCTCAATAATTTTTAACAGTGCAAAGAAATTTTAGGATCAAAAGTTTGAGAACTGCTGGATTAAATTATCACTAAAGCCCCTTTCAAATTCCCTAACACTGTAATCTGTCCTAATAAATCATTTCTGCAGGATACTGATTCAACCCTAGAAGATAGCTTAGTAGTTTCAGGGTGAAAGAAGTCTTTGTGCTCTGCAGTCTGCACAGGTTTCTTAATCATTGTAGAATTTATTTCAGGGTGGTGAATTTAATCTATACAGCTGTATATGGTTTGGGACCCAGTTAACTTAGAAATTGATTCTCTTCCTCTGCACAGTCAAGGCAATTGGAATCAGTCAGGATGTGCATCCTTGCATTCCATTCCCCTAAAAAAAAGAAAAAAAATTGCCCTAGGTGAGAAGAGAGACCATAAGCTAAGGCAAGCTCTAGGGCAAGCTCTGTCAGATTTTCCTATCTCTTTAATAAAGGCTATCCTCCAGCCCTTGAGGAGGAAGCTTTTTTATTCTGGGAATGAACTAGTATATGAGGGAGTGGGATTTGTGTGTAGTTGGGAGCTGGTGCAGATGCCTTTGAGACACAGCTGGGAGATGCTTAGGGCCCATCATCAAGACGCTCTCTATATTAGAATTTCAAGGACTAAGATAGAGAGGTACTTTTTTTTTTTTTTTTTTTGGAGAACTCTAATCTTTGAAACTCCATTAACTTCTAATCAGGTCACTTGGCCTACTTGAGGGTTTCATAATCTGATGGTCCACAAAAGTTCATGAATAAGTTTCAGGAGCCATGAACTTTTATGTTGGAAAAAAAAAAAATATATATATATATATATATATATATATATATATATATATATATATATATATATATATATATATGTATATTTTGAGCATCTTCAGATCCTCAAAGCAATCCATGATGCAAATAGATTGGTGGACCTCTCAGATAGACTACAAAGCATATTTTCTGTTGTTGCTATTAAATTTAACATACTCAAAAAAGCAAGATGTGGTGGATCAGGCCTATAATCCCAGTTACTGAAGACACTGAGGTTCATACATATCTTATTAAGAACTGTCAATGAACTTGGGAGTTTGAAACTGACTTGGGAAATCTTAAATTCAACATTTATATGGTGACCTCCCAGGAGGGGCAGAGCTACTAGGAAATCTAGAGAGAAAAAAACCATCTGGGTTCGCAATCTGTGAGCACTGAACAAATATTTTTTTCTTAGCAGAGAAATAAAGATCTATCCTAAGATCAATTTTTTCTTCAATACTTACAGATATTCAATCAATAAACATTTATTAAGTGCCTACTATGAGGCAGCTAGATAACCCAGGGGATGGAGCAGTGGGCCTGGAGTCAGAAAGAGCTGAATTCAAATTTACTAGTTGTATGATTTCTGGCAAGTTACTTAACCTCTGTTTGTCTTAATCCATAAAAGAAGGAAATGGTAAACCACTCCAGAATCTTTGCCAACAAAACTCTTATGAACAGTATTTGTGTGCTATAATCCATGGGTTCATAAAGAATCAGACATGTTTAACATACCTGGTAAGGAATTCTGTTAAGTACTGGGGATCCAAAAGAGAAGAAAAAAATACCCGCTGTCTTCAAGAATCTCATAATCTAATAGAAGAGATAACATGTAAATTAACAGCATAAAAGAGAAATAGGGAATGATTAATAAAGAGAACCAACTGGAACGAAAGAGGTTAGGTAAAATAGAATAAAAAAGGCTAGGTTAGCTTAGGTTAGGTTAGCTTTCTGGAGAAAGTAGGATTTTATCTGGGTCTTAAAGAAAGCTAGAAGGCAGAGATAAGGAATACTTACAGTGCTCCTGGTTTGAGGGAGAGCCAGAGAAAAAGATGCAGAGGTGAGAGAGGGAACATGTGTTTTTGGAGATTGAAAAATATGCAAGTGGGAGTACTATTAAATAAGACTGAAATTAGGAGGTGGCTAGGCTGTAAATAGCTTCAAACACCAAAAAGAGAATTTTGTATTTGATTCTGGAGATGACACAAAGCCATTGGAGTTTATTGACTTGCAAATGTGTTCTAGAGAAAATCACTGTCACTAAATAACTCATGGATTGGGGTTAGGAGAGACTTGAGGCAGAAAAACTCACTAGAAGGATTTTATAATAATCCAGGTGGGAGATAATGAAGGTCTGGAGTTCATGGATGACAGTGTCAGAAGAGAAAATGAGCCATATGCAAAGGTGGAGTGGACAGGCCTTGGCAAAAGGTTAGATGTGAGAGGTGAGAGAGTGAAGAGTTGAAGATGTCTATTAAGTTTCAAGCCAAAGGGATTGGTAAGATTTTATTGCCCCTCTGCAGAAATAGAATTTAGGAATAGAAATGAATTCCAATTTGGACATATTAAACTTAAGATGTCCACTGGACGTCCATTTTCTGAAAGGTTGGTCCAAGATTAGAAGTTAAGAAGAGAAAAAGTAGATTTGAGAATCATAAGCAAAGAGATGGTATTTAAATCCACAGGAGCTGATGAGATTATCAAATGAAGTAGTATAAAGAAAGAAGGGAAGAGGGCCTGGGACAGAATTCTGTGGGAAACCCAAAGTTAATGGACATAGTTCAATGAATACCTAACAAAGGACTCTGAGGAAGAGCAGTTTGATAGGTAGGAGGAGGACCAGGAGAGAGTGGTTTCTCAAAAATCTAGAGAAAAGAGTGTCAAGCAGAAGATGGTAGTCAAGAAGGTAGAAGGCTGTAGAGAGTTTGAGGAGAATGAACATTTAGGAAAGACCACCAGATTTGGCAATTAAGACATTTAATTTTGAAAAGAGCTTTTTCGACGGAATGATGACATCAGAAATGGGTTTGTAAGGAGCTAGGAAGAGAATGAGAAGAAAAGTAAAACAATCTCTTATAGATGATATTTTCAAGGACTTTAGCCTCAAAAGGCAGAAGAGATATTGAATGATACTTAACATGGAGAGTAGTATAAAATGAAGATTTTTTTAAAGATGATAGAAACATATATATGTTTGTAGGTATTAGAAAAGGAGATCATAAGTTAATAATCTAAGAATTGGTAGAGATCTTAGATATTGTCTTCCTTCACAGAGGCAGAACTGACATTCACAGAGTTAATATCACTTGCACAAGGGCACACACACAAATCCAAAGCCAGAACCATAATTTTAACCCACAACCTTCAATTCTATATTAAACACTCTTCACTGTACCATATTGTCTCCATTAAAATTTTGTGATGTAAGAAAAATGCCAAAATTAGAATTGAGATCATCTCTATCACAAATGGACAAACATTAAGTTCTAATAGTATTGTGACTGACTGGGTGGAAGGAAGTTTCCAACCAAAAAAAAGTAATAAAATTAAACATTCTGCCCTAATATTTAGCCTAATGACAAATTAATAATAACTAGAATGATAAACCTAGAATAAGAAGGCTTTGAAGTTTTCTCTTTTGTATCCATTTTTCTCCCATCTACATAATTATGAATTTAGTATATAAATATGATTTGGAAAATTTAAGTGGCTACACAATTGAAGGCAATAGAGTAGAGAAAAAAGTTCTAAATATAGAGTCATAAGACCTTAACTTAAATCCTGATTCTTTTAATGTTCTGTATAACTTTGAATAAGGCATTTTACTCCTTGTGCCTCAGTTTCTTATTCTGTAAAATGAGTGGGTTAACCTAGATGACATATTCTATGATCTGACGTGAAGCACCCTATTATATTATATGCTTTATATAGAATCCTGAAATTTCAGGACTATTAGGATGTTTGATTGCATCCTAACATGCCTAACCTAAGGGACAATTGTGTTTTTTTCAACATAATAAAAATAGCAACAATTCAATGGCTGTAACATGTTACCTTTAAAAATACTTTGATGAATTTGTGATCTTGTAGTGTTGATACATTTTTACTTGATGGAGTTAACAAGCAAATCTTGCCTTAAATTTTTATGTGACTCTTGTCCAATTCTTTCCATAAAAGGACTGTGTAATGTTCTTAAAGATCTTCTTTTTTATTTTTAGATATTTTCCTAATGCAACATTTGGATATCTAACTGCAATCCTTTTAAGCAGTCAATCTGCATTTTAAAAAGTAAAGTACAGTGTTAGTCATTGGGGATACAACAACAAAAAAGTGATTCAATCCCTGCTGTCAAGTTGCTTATGTTCTATAGGAGGAGAAAAATACACACACAATAGAGGCAAAAATGCAGGTAGGGTAATTTGGGGAAAAGAAAAACACTAATAGTTGGGAAAATAAGAAAAGATTTCATGTAGAAAGTGATGTTTGTTATCATTATATAACTGATCAAATCTCTCTCCTTGATCATATATCCTCAAGTGATGGTTTTGCTGAGAATCTTCATACCAAACTTATCCTGATTATTTCATGGGGAATATTATTTCCAATTTATCAGATGAAAAAACAGATCCTTAGAGAGGCTGACACAGGTCCAAGGCCACAGAGTCAAGAGTCTATCCCAAACCATAATCCAGTTTTGTTCTTAGTCTAGTGCTCTGTCCACATCTTGGCTGTAATATCTCTCATCAAAACATTAAGAGGAACTGAATGACTTTTTAGATTTCTATTGCTTGTTTCTTTTTGTTAGGCCTGCTATCCTCAGCATGCTATCTTTTCTCCTCAGCAGTCTCATGCTTTCTTCATGGGATTCTCCTACTCTTCTCATACTTCCTACCTACTTTTCCCCTCAAGAACCTATGACTTGAAACTATCTCTTCCATGTTCCCCCTACCCTGCCATTTAAAAGGATGCATTAAATTAACTCCAAGAATATTAAAGCTTAATATGTCTATTCTCATGGACATTATCATCATAATAGGAGACAATGCCTAAACTGAAAATAAACCATTGGCCACATTTTAGGCAGTTTGACAGATCTGGGTAGGGACCAATTTGTTTCTGTCAGTTATAACTACTAAGTCTATCTATTTATAAAGCTAGACTCATGTCCTTATTTTCCCTCTCTTCTTTGACTTTATGGGATGTCCCTTTTATTCCTATCTCTGTCATCCTCTCTATCTTAATTGTCCTTTTGTTAAGAGATAAAGAGAATGTTATAGATTCTGAAAAAGCTACAAGATTGGAAAGGTTGTATATATTTTTAAAAAGGCACTGAAATTATAGTCAGGAGCCCTGGGTTAGGGATTCAATTCTGCTGCTATCTGATTGCCCTTAAGTAAGTCACTTATTCACTCATCTTTATTTTTTCATGTGTAATATAATATTGATGGTGATAATGAGAATGTAATAACATTATAATTTTATACAATGTATTTATATACTATAAGTTTTTCAAAGTGCTTTAAAATTATTATCATTATTTTATCATCACACCAACTCTGGCAAGTAGATGCTATTATTATCCCTGTTTTGCAGATGAAGAAATGTACCAATATAATTTAACTAAGGTACTCTCCATGGTCCTTTCCAGCTCTGACTAAATGAATTTCTGATAAATTTGGAAAGGATACACAGCTTAAATTATTCTTCTTGGTTGCTATTATGTGTATTCATTAGATGATTGCTATTTCTTTCTCTAAGTTTATGCCATTGTTGGCCTAGCCTTAAAGAGAAGAGGAAGGAGGTAAACTCTGTTTAATTGCAAATTACAAAGTTATAAATAAAAGCCCTTTCTGTTTATTCCCTACAAGAATCGCTCACTCTCTGTGGGTAGTTTCTGCTCCAATCATGGATTGAATTATACCAACGACACACTTGAGTGATTTTAAATCTGAAGTGAAATGTAAACACATACAGACCCCTTTTCCATGGTGTGGAGTCCTATGATAGGCAAATTGTTTAACTTCCACACACCCTGTCTAGCCCTAATTGATTCTTCTAACCCAACTGTGCGTTTTAACATGTTCCAAGTTGGAGAAATCTACCAGCACTAATTCGACACGGCAACTGCTTATGGGCCTTTTAATGTGCAAAAGGGGATCAATCTAATTTCTCAAGTTAGCTAGGGAATAAGTTAAGTGTAACCTGATTGGTGCTTGGGGGAGGGAGCTGAGAACTGAGGTAAGCATAGGCCTGCATAAATATTAGAATTGGAAAGGGCTAGTTTGGATTCCATAAGAACACAGCCCCAACAGAGAGCCCTAGAGAATGTAATCATAAAGATGACCTTATAGCAAACATTTCTCCTCGAGGATTTTCCAATTCCATTATACTGGGATAACATAGACTTAACTCAGATCTGACCTTTTTTAGATTTGTATAAAATGAAGAAGTTGGACTAGTTGATTTGTGAGCTCCTAATCTAGAGTTCTTTGTATACTTCCTGCCTTCGACTACAGGGGCAACTAGTTGATGCAGTGGATAGAACACTTATTCTGGGATGTTCAAATCTGGCCTCAGACTCTTACTATCTGGGAAAGTCACTTAACCCTATTTGCCTCAGTTCCTCATCTGTAAATGAACTTAAGAAGGAAATGGCAAATCACTTCAGTCTCTTTGCCAAGAAAACTCCAAATGGGGTCACTAAGAATCAGACAAGACTAATAAAACAAACTAAAAGAATCTTTATCATTGCTCTGTCAAAGAAATGCAGATTTATTAATAGGACAGAAAGGTTATTTCTCTTTAAAGAGAAATAGTAAAGAACTTCAGAACTTTTGTATAGCTTAAATGAAACCTGACAAACTAGGTTAGAAAGGAATCTCATAAGCACAAACTGTGATATCCCTGAGTGATATTTATTTTGTAGCTGTGTGATACATATGTATATATACACATTTACATATATACATATATGCACAAAGGCATATGCATATATTTGTGTGTGTAGTTACGTACATGTACAAATCATATACATATGTATGTGTATATATGTGTGCATAGATATTGATATTTATTTATCTATCTATGATATTGCTGCCAGTTCTCCACCACTGGAGATGTATTGGCAGGATATGGTTATAAATGGCCAAATGATTGTAAAATTTTAGAACTAGAAAGTACTTCCAGATCATAACATTCAGCCCTCTTATTTCAGACATTAGCCATTATTTTCACCAATTTCAGAATGATGATAACAGAATTATTTTCATTAGATTAGTTGGCCCCTGAGGTCCCTTCCAACTCAGATATTATATGGATCCATGAAGAGCTCTTAAGCAGGATGGTCAGACTTTGTCTCTTCCTGCAGTCAGGATATAGGAAGAAACATAAAGCCAAATATAGATTAAAACACAGCTAGAGTGACTAATGAATTCATCAGAGAATCAGTAAGCATTTAATGACTATTATATGCTAGGAACTATGTTAGGCACCAAAGATACAATGGGAAAAAATGAACTAATCTCTAGTCTTAAGAAGTTTATATTCCATCATGGAAGATGTGTGTAAGTATACATAGAGAAGAAATGCAAAATAAATTAAGGACATATACAAATTGAGTAGTTAGGAAGGGGTATTAGCATTTTTGAAGTGATGGAAATAGGAAAGATGCCATATAGTAAAAGGTGATGCTTGAGCTGCAACTTAAAGGCACGCTAGGATTTCAAGAGGGATAGTTGAGAAGTGACATCTAGGGCAAGGGCACAGGGATAGGGCATGGAGTATTGTGTGTGAGCAATAATAAGAAAGCCAGTTTGGCAAGACCTTTGAGTAATGGAAGCAGATTTATATATAGTGAGTCTGTAATGTTTGAGTTCTTATTTCATGAAGTTATACTTTCTCACAACCACTCTGGACCTGCAATCAGTTAACAGTGAAACTATCTCTAGGGAAATGAGGATTATAGATATGTCCTCAGATGACTGAAGTTGTCAGGAAACTCCTGAGCACCTCAGATCCTGAAAAGGTTTTAGAGAATACTTAATGTCCGAGGCATGAGTGTCCAACAGCAATTCTCACTGCATCATAGATGTAACTTCAGTCTAAGTTAAGTGGATCTTTATTCCATTTCCTAGGTCTGTGGATATCCAACTAGAATATATGAAGTCAAGCACAGTTCTGGTTCCTGTGCATTCTTTCTTATTGACTCCTATATTCCCACATAAATTTGTGTGTTCAGTCATTGGAATAGGGATTTATTCAGGAAAGTGGAATTATCCCAGAAAAACTTAGGCAGGTCTAGCATGTGATATCTTGGTGATTCTCTCTGTGGATGTGCAAACTGATGTAAATAGTCTTTTCTGCTCTAAGACAGTAAATAATGAGTTCATTTTGTTTTTTAACACATCATTCTACTACAAGTATTCAAGATCAACACAGAATCCAGAAAGGAGTGATTGGATTTGCTGGTAGATAATAGAATCTTTGAATTTTTGAACTAGTAATGACCTTGGACCTCAAAGTTTTGCCTGCTCAGTCTTCAAGCTCATTGTTGTCAGTATGATGCCCTGTTTCTGGTTTGCCCAGATTCCCAGAAAGTATTGAAACCAGTAGTGACGGCAGCTTCTCTATATACCACAAGCTATGGAAGGATCTTTCTTCCAGTTCTTCCCATCTTCCGTGTCTTTCTTCATTGCTGCCTCCCTTTCTCTTCAGCACACACTTTCAATGTAATCTCAAAGCTTGATGAAAAAACAAAGATGGTTATTTAAAAAAAGTTGTCATATAAGTCCTGTCCTTGTGATCTAAACATTCCAACACTGTTTGGTTTGCTTAGGTATGATTCTGATTTATGCTAAAGAGCTAAGATTAAAAGAGCATTCCCTCTTATGCTTATGCCCATGGGGCAGCTCGGGAGTACCATAGTACATAGAGTGCCAGGCATGTAGTCAGGAAAACTCACTTTCCTGAGTTCAAATCTGGCCTTATATACTAATTAGCTCTGTGATCCAGGGCAAGGCACTTACCCCTGTTTTTTTTTTTCTTATTTTTTTTTCTTCTGTAAAATTATCTGGAGAAGAAAATGGCAAACTCCTCCAGCATCTTTGCTAAGAAAACCCTAAATGGGGTCACAAAAATTGGACATGACTAAAACAACCAGATAATAACAAACATGCTGAAAATATTAACAAGATCACATAGCTAAAAAGGACCTCAAAGGTCTCTGAGTCCAACTCCCTCACAGATGAGAAAACTGAGGCACAGACAGCTGAAGTGATAGTTCAAGGAGATAGAAAGTGGTAGAAACAGTATTTAAACTCAGGTACACTGGATCAAAATTCAGCACTCTCTCCATTCTATCAGGTAATCTCTCATCTTAGGCTCTTTTGAAATTCATGCAATCATTAGTGTAGAGTTAGAGATCATTTATTTCTCTTCCCTTCATCTTATAGATGCAGAAAGGGACACTCAGAAAATGGGAATGACTTTCCTCAACTAATATAGTACATAGTAGAGAGCCAGGATTTGAATCCTTTGACTTTTAATCCATTGTTTTTTATACTATACTTTGAACTGCTACTTTTTCCTCTTGAAGATGAGGGCAGACTTAAAAATATAAGAGCATCACTTATGGGAAAAAAATGAAGGGAAAACTCCAGAATGTTTGCTTTCAAGTTTCTATCTATTAGATCAAAACAGATTCTAAAGTTAAAATTGTTACAATTTTGGATTTTTTCATCTCTGATGGTGCCAGTGTATAAAGATGAGTTCATCTTTGTGATACCAGATCAAATCTTATAGTTATAGCATGAATTCAAATGCAATTTATTTTTACATAGAGTGTTTGCCTATCTAACAGCAGAAGCTTGACTTCTATCCTCTGGCCTAGTCTATCTTTCTATTTCCTTGGATGATCTTGCCCTATGTCCCCAATGGGGTCTAAGTAATGTGCATGTATTAGCATTCCTGCCCAGCTATCAACATATTCTTTGAGTGTAATCAGGGAGCTAAGACTTGGAACCTCTGATGATAAGCAGATATGAATTAGAAATCATGTTCATACAATGTTATAACAAAGTCTACCACAACAGAAATAACTTCAATGAGTGAAAAAAATAATTATGAAATGAGACAGGAGAAAGGAAATAAAAAGAATTATCCAAAGATTATGCTGCAAAAGTTTAATTTCAGATCCAAAAACCCGACAACAAATAGTCTTTCAAATGCTTTCTCAGATCCTTGACAAAAAGTGAATGACCAAGAAATGGGGGTTCAATTATGAACTTAGTCAGTTAATAAACATTAAGTTCTGACTATGTTGCAGAATAGTGTAGTAACTAGAAGGTTTCTTTCAGAAATAGCTAGATTTGGGATCAAATTCTGCCTCTGATGTAATTTGTCTATATGATTCTGGCAAAGCAATTAATTTTACACTTCTCTAAGCAATTCTTTAGGATTACAAATTAGAAAGAAAGAGTATGGCTTATATGGATATAGTAGGGTTCCTCTTCTGGGAGCTCTTTATACCAGTGGTTTAGTCCCTGTATGTGCTAACCTAACTACAAGCTAATAAGAGGAAACAAAATGTGTGTATAAAAATATATAAAAATAAAATGCAAGACAAAGCAACTAGGAGTAAGAATGGGCAAGGAAAACTCAGAAAAACTCATTCAGAAGATGACACTGAATCTGAGCCCCTTTTCTCCTGCCTCTAACACTGTACAGCCTTTAGAAAGTCAATTAACCAATAAACATTTTTTAAAGCAACTACTATGAGCCAAGCACTTCACTTAGTGTTGGGGATACAAAAAAAGGCAAAAGGTAGTCCCTGCCTTCCAGGAGTTTACAAGCTAATGAGGGAGAAAATGTGTAAATAAATATATGTAAAGCAAGTTATATACACCATAAATTAGTATTAATTAACTAAAGAGAGTCTCTAAAATTGAGAGAAGGCTTCCTGTAAATTTTTTTAAAGTGGATTTTAAATGGGAATTAAAGGAAGCCAGTCAGGAGATGGAATTGAGAAGAGTATACCAGGCATAGTGGATAACCAGAGAAAGCATCTAGAGCCAAGAGATAATTTTTTTTTCGTGAGATCAGTGTCACTGAATTGAAGAGTACTTTGCAGGAACTAGAAGAAATCCTATAAAGAGACTAGAAAGGTAGGAAGGAGCTAGATTATGAAGGGCTTTGAATGTCAAACAGAATATTTTGATCCTGATAGTAATAGGGGGCCACTAGAGTTTATTGAGTGTGGGACAAAAGGAAGATGATGTTGTTGCATCTATATTTTAGGAAAATCACTTTGATGGGTGAACAGAGGATGGACTGGAATTAGGAGATATTTGAGACAGGAAGACCCACCATCTTGAGGGTCTGGAAAATGGTTTTGCTCTGTTTAGTATTATTAGTATTAGTATGAATTATCAGTATTAGTATTATTTAGTAATTAGTATTAATATCTCTTCAGTATTAGTGTTAGTATGATGAAAGGTAGGAAGGGGAAGGGATTTTAAGGAGAGAGATAATGGGTTGGATTTTGGAAATTGAGGGTTGAAGATGTCTATTGGGCATCTATTTTGAGATGTCTGAAAGGCAGTTAGAGATGTAAGACTGGCAGTCAGCACAGTTTGGGGTAGGATGTTTAGATTTGAGACTCATCAGCATAGAGATTGTAATTAAATCCATGAAAGCTGATGAGAACACCAAATGAAGCAAGTAATTTTACTTCTATAATCTTAAAGTTCCTAACATATAAAATGGAGATTATACGTAATACCTATTGCCCAAGGTTGTTATGAGACTCACATGACAAGATATTACATTTATTAAACACCTTCTATGTGCCAGGCGCTGTTCCATGTACTGAAAATACAAATACAAAATTAAAAGTAACTGCATACAAGCTTGTAAAGTGTTTTGAAAGATAATACATACAAAATAAATACAAAGTAATTTTAAGATTGGATGGATGAGGCATTCACAGATGCAGCGATCATGAAAAAGCCTTCCAGACAAGGTAGTCCAGGGACTGAGTTTTAAAGCAAACTACATATTTTAAGAATTGAAGGTGAAGAGCGACTGCATTTTAGGTATAGAGTACAATCTGTAAAAAGGCACAAGGATGGCAGGTGGAGAGCTTTGGCGGCAGAACAATGAGGAGGCCAGTTTGGTTAGACTATTGAGCTTATGAAGAGGAGTAATTTTTAATAAAACTAGAAAACTAAGCAGATCTTGAAGACCATTAAACTAGCTTATACATTACTCTTGGAGAGAAAATTATTACTTATTTTATGGATAAAGAAGCTGAGGTCCAAGAAGGTTTTATTATATGCCCAATGTCATACAGGTAGTAAATGATGGTTCTTGGCTTAGAGGATCTGTATTCAAATCCCATAAAATTCAAGAATGAACACTCTTTTCATGGCACCACATTGTTTCTTAAAGGTATGTCAAAGTCAGAGTATGAAGGGTTCTAAATACCAAGAGACTTTGTATTTGAATCTAGGGCTAAGAGGTAACAGCTAAAGTTTATTAAACAGGAGAGTAAAATGGTCAGACCCATGCTTTAGGAATGTGGCATTGACAACTGTAAGCAATTCACAAAGTTAAGGTCAGTTATGGTCATCATTATTATTACTCCTGTAGTATTAGGTCAATGATTGTTTTCTGGAAATGCTATTTAGACTGGTAAGCTAATCAATATCAGTCAATACTTACTGAAAATATTCACCAGAATAAGAACTTTATATCACCCACGGAAAATATGACAACTGAAATGTTGCTTATAATGTCAGTTTTTTTCAATATATTGATTAGTTTTGTTAAGTTTCTGCCTTTAATATTTCTCTATTTTCTTTTAAAAATGTATTTATTATAAGGGATGGCTCTCTAAAAGGGGTAGAAGTATAAAGGAAAATGTAGGTGATTCATAAAAAAATCAATTAATATTTTATTAAATAAGAAAATATTGGACATGAAAATTTTCATCTTCTGAATCAAGAAAGACAAATGGAAAGATACATAGTGCTTTATAAAATGGGTCATAGGTATGAGCAAATGTAAGAAATAAATATTTATTCACATTCTACTCTTATATTTATCTATTATAAATACTTTGATTAGAATTAGCACAGGACAGAGGGATTACGCCAAGCTTAAGTCTTTTTGACAATTATAGGAGCTATTAGTTGGTCAGCCTAGTTAAAATGTCTCATAACAAAAAAGAGTAAAAGTAAGGCTTCAGTTTAGTTAAAATAAACACAAAACACACTTTTTAGCCATGATTGGGCTATGCACTTGGCATTTTGCTTCCATTGTTAGAGATAAGAGGAGTTTTGAGAAAAACCATCATTTTTTTTTTTTACATAGAAGTATAATTGAATCACCCATGAGACATATTTATTATGGATTATATACTCTAATGACCTCTAGGTGATCATTATCCTGTGCCACCATTCTTTTTTTTTTTTTAATAGTTTTTATTTACCAGATATATGTGTGGGTAATTTTACAATATTGACAATTGCCAAACCTTTTGTTCTAATTTTTCCCCTCCTCCCCACCCCCCCCCCCGCCCCAGATGGCAGGTTGACCAATACATGTTAAATATGTTAAAGTATAAATTAAATACAATATATGTATACATGTCCAAACAGTTGTTTTGCTGTACAAAAAGAATCGGACTTTGAAATAGTGTACAATTAGCCTGTGAAGAAAATAAAAAATGCAGGCGGACAAAAATAGAGGGATTGGGAATTCTATGTAGTGGTTCATAGTCATCTCCCAGAGTTCTTTCGCTGGGTGTAGCTGGTTCAGTTCATTACTGCTCAATTGGAACTGATTCTGTTCATCTCATTGTTGAAGAGGGCCATGTCCATCAGAATTGATCATCATATAGTATTATTGTTGAAGTATATAATGATCTCCTGGTCCTGCTCATTTCACTCAGCATCAGTCCATGTAAGTCTCTCCCAGCCTTTCTGAAATCATCCTGTTGGTCATTTTTTATAGAGAACAATAATATTCCATAATATTCATATACCACAATTTATTCAGCCATTCTCCAATTGATGTTTCCAGTTTCTGGCCACTACAAAGAGGGCTGCAACAAACATTCCTCTGTGCCACCATTCTTGAAGAACTATCACTTGTTGCTTTTGAGGGTAACAACAGAACAGAACCAAAACAAAATTCCCAAATCTACTTTGGATGGTATTCCTACATCTTCCTTTTTGTTTTGCCTACCTCATAATATTTTTAATTATTTTAAAATTGAAAAAATATCAAGAAACATTAAAATTTCTTTATACAAAGAACATGGAAAGTGATTATGTATGATAGCATGGATCTCAATTATATATAGCTTGCTCTTTAAAAAGCATATATTAAATTTGACTCAGTAGCTCCAGTATTACTCTGCTTATCTGTGTACCCTTCTGAACTCCTACTTTCCTCTGTTTACTTTTTAAAAGGTTTCATTAATATTCTTTTCTTTCTTTTTCTCCTTTTTTTTTGAGGAGGAGAGAAGGAACACTATCACTATACCCTTCCTTAATCCTCTCTTAACTTCACCCCATGGTAAGGGGGGGTCAGATCTCTCTTATAACACAAATATTGTCAAGTAGAACAAAATATAAGATTCTCTCCCCTCTCCAAATTTGATGCTAGAAAAAAAAGTGCAACTTTCTATATTGTTCATTTGTATATAGACTAGAATTTGTCATGGTGATTCCTAGATGAAATGTGGTCAGCTCCTACTTTTGATATCTTTTCGGCTTCAATCAGATTTCAGAAGGCATAATAGATAGTGCACCAGCCCTAAAGAAAGGATGATCTGGTTCAAAACCAGGTTCAGACACTTAATACTCATTAGCAATGTGAACCTAGGCAAGTCACTTGACCTCAATTACCTTACCAAAAAATGTTTCTTTGTCTTGGGGGATAATTTGGGGGAAATAGGCAGAGGGGAGGCTGAAAGGGATACATTTTTTTAGTGTCAGAACCACTAGATTTTAGAGTAATCATTGGGTTAAAACCAGTAGGCATGTACCTACAACCAATGACTAGCAAAATGAAGTCCTATATCTTAAAATCAGATACTAGTTTGGGGGATGCAGACAGGGTCAGCTAGCACAGAAGTCTGGAATTCTGTCTTTGTAAATGTATTAAGTAAGAGGGACCATGCCTCAGTGCTCTGAGACTATATGCAATGTGGCCTTTTAAGTGCTTCTGTTTTCTGGGAATTGGTTGTATCCCTAGAAAGAAGACTCTGGCTAAGGTAAATAGATTTTTTTAAGAGACTATAAATGAGTTTGACCTGGGAAATATGACACTTAAAGTAAATGAAGTGTTCTGGTCTTTTTCCATACAATCAATTCTTTATAATTCATGCTATTGTAAGGAACTAGTGATATGATTCTCTCTGGCCTATTAACTTTATTAAAACAGAAAGGCTAATGAAATCAAGGTCATGAATTCAATGCTCTGGTAGTACAATTAATTGTGCCTCTTGCCTTTGGTCACCTATTGAACCAATGGCCTAGTTCACTTGCTTTGAAAATGTATGCTCTTGGTCACAAGAAGCCTATGTGAGAAAGTCTAGGTAAATGGGGTAAGAACATATCTTACCATCGCTCAAAATACATTTCAAAACACATTCTTTTTTGATAGTGGATTAGTATCATCCTCACTTTATGAAATTAGCCAAATGATACATACAATCTATAACGTCAAGCAATTTTACCAAGTATATATATATGTACACATATATGTATTAAATACCAGATACAGTTAGTATAGGTATATAATGTGCATATATCTGTATGGTGCATATGTATATGTGTTCATTTATAATATATATATATATATTATATACATACATATATATGTATGTATAATACACATATATATGTATGTATATATATATATACATATACATATATGTATATATATAATACATATTGTGAGTTTTGCAATCTCAGAGGCATTCTTGACTCATTCTGCTTTGTCACCTTTCTATCCAATCAATTGCAAAGTCTTTGGTGGTATTGCTTCCACATTTTAATAGTTTAGCCCCATATTTTTCTTCCAAAATATGCTGTGCTTAGACTGATATTAAAATAACTTTCCATTCCTTGAGCACAATTGAACTCAGGTGACCCAGAATCATACTTCATAAAAATAGAGAAGTAGTTTGGGATTTAAAATTTGCCACAGATAATCCACAGAGAGGTTATTGCAATATGGATATTCAAGAATTGGCTGTATTGGGGAGGAAAGGTCTCAAAAATTATTTTAGTGTAAGTGAAAGGCAAAAGAAGACAAAATGAAAATCATTATGAAAAGTGTAATGATTTTAAAGTTAACTTCTAGTTATTTTATCTTCTTTGTTAATTATCAGTGATTATCTGAGTAGGATAATTCTCTTCTTACCCTTTCCCCCAGTGATGCCCCAGGCTACTATCAGTAGTGTTCAGTAAGGACTCTATCCTTGTATCAAGAGGCAATCTGGTGTAGTGAACAGAGTGATGGACTTGGAAGATCTGGATTCAAATTCTTTCAGACACTTAATATCTCTGTGACCCTGAGCAAATCAAATAATTCCTTTGAGAGTCACTTTCTTCTTTTTGGCTAGAAATGGAGAGGATGATAACATCTACCTAATGAAATTCTACTGCTCAGAAGAAAAATATTAAAAGGTCTTCATGGATCTTAAAGTGCTTTTTAAATGCTAAATACTATTGTTGCTCTCTTCTTATTTTGTTTTTGGAAGAAATACATATAAAGATGTCACTGGGAGTAATTGGATTCTACAACATTTGACACTATTGACTTTCTTTCTGGGGACTCTCTCCTCTCTTGGATTTTGTGATGCTATTCTGGTTGTCTTACCTATCTTGTTATCTCTTTTCTTTGGATTATCATCTGTGTTAAAACTCTGTCAGTGACCTCTTCTCTTTTCTTTCTTTATTTTTTCACTTAGTGACCTTATCAATTCATATGAGTTTATTAGCATGTCTACAGAGAAGATTTCTGGATCTATACAGAGTATCCAGCTCTACTGTCTCACCTGACTCCGGTCTTGTTATCAACTACCTATGGGACATTTTGAACCACATACTCATATTTATCTCAAACTCATCATGTTCCAAGCACATGTCTGAGCACCAATACTCTCTCTCTCTCACTTTAAAAATAATGATAGTTATTGCTTCTATGTAAAGTATAAACTCCTCTGCCTGTCATTCAAAACTATTTAGAACTTCCCTATTTTCCCAGGCTTTTTGCTTATTACTGCTCTCTGGTCTGGTCATATTGGACTGGATCCTTTCTGTTCCTTACAAACAATGCTCCACCTCTCATCTCTCTCTCTCTCTCTCTCTCTCTCTCTCTCTCTCTCTCTCTCTCTCTCTCTCTCTCTCTCTCTCTCTCTCTCTCTCTCTCTCTCTCTCTCTCTCTCTCTCTCTCTCTCTCTCTCTCTCTCTCTCTCTCTCTCTCTCTCTCTCTCTCTCTCTCTCTCTCTCTCTCTCTCTCTCTCTCTCTCTCTCTCTCTCTCTCTCTCTCTCTCTCTCTCTCTCTCTCTCTCTCTCTCTCTCTCTCTTTTTTTTTTTTTTTGCATTGGCTGTCTCCTTCTTATCCCTACACCTGGAATACTCTTCCTCTTCATCTCTGACTCTTAAAGTCTCAGGTCTCCTTACAAATTCAGTTGAAATGGTACCATTTACACGAAGCTTTTCCTGATTCTCACCTCCCAAAGCTTTTGAAGTGTTTACTCTCCTATATTCATTTTATATATATTCTGTATATATTTTTATATATGCATGTTATCTTTCTATTAGAATATGGTCTCTCTGAATGCTGGTCATGTTTTACTTTTGGTTTTTTGTTTTGTTTTGTTTTGCTTTTGTATTTTCAGTGCTTAGAGCAGGACCTGATACATAGTAGTTGTTAATAAATTCTTGTTGCTCATTTTTTATGCCAATGGACCTATTATGCAGGTTGATAAAATGCACTATTCTTTTTTCTGTTTTTAAAAACATTGGTATTAGAACATGCTTTCATTTCGTAGCACCTTTCACTTCTAGCATTCTATAAATTAGCATGTGTTAAGTTGCAGAATTTAGAGGATCTAGGTTCAAATCTCCTATTCCCTACTTGCATGAACTCAAACAAATCATGTTACTTTTCTGGGCATCATTATTTTTACAGTCTATAAATTAGAGAGTAGGACAAGATGGTACATAGATGGATTTAAGCTCAAAGTCTATGATCCTGTAAGTAGCATCACTAGGTGACACATCCAATACAGAAATGAAAATTCTTCCAGATTATGTAGAAGTAGTATAGAGATTGGAATTGGATGGATACTTTTTTCTTTTAAGGAACTCCTAAATGAGGAAATTTTCTTTGGTAGAGGGAATTCTCTAGGGCAGTGATATCAAACCCAAATAGAAACAGGATTGTTGCTGCATATTGACTTAGAAAATTAATATTATTTTATGCTGTATTTTTATTTCTTTTATATTTCTAATATATTAAATATATTTCTCAATTATATTTTCATCTGGGTCAGGCAGCATTTGGGAGCTTTTGTGTTTGATAGGTGTGGCTTAGAGCACTGAAAGGTTAGATAGCTTGCCCAGGGTTACACAGATATTATATCTTACTGGAGTACAGTCCAGCTCTCTAGCCACTATGTCCTGCTTCATCTCTCATGATTTTGAGAGGTATCACACTTAAATGTTTGGCAGGATGGGATATGACACTTCTTTACTATTGGCCTGGGTTAGATTTGGAACCAAGGCCTAGAGATGGAAAACAAAGTCAGCCAAACATGAAATTGCTGAGCCATTCAATCCCCCCCTTTTCTAAGTCTTTTCTTAAATTCTGGGATCAGCAGGGTTCCCTCCTCAGGCTGCCAGTGCTGCTGCCTTCCTAAACCCTGTGGTTAATAATAGCACAGAGGCAAATTGCTTCAGTTACTTCGTCCCCAAACCAAGTTTGTTTAGCCCTTAAGCTACTGTGAATATTGCTGGGAAAAGGGAAAGAGAAAGGGAGAGAGGAGCTGGAGCAACATAGCGACAGCTTCAGTGTCTCTCTGCTAATACAGATATCATTTGATCAGTATGATCCTCTGCCACCTCTTGCAAAGATTAATAATGGTGAATCATTCTCTCAAGTGAAATGCTGCACAGTGTGCATAGGAGGCTCTCCAGTGCTAAAGCTTCTGCCCATGGCTCTACAAGCCCACTCTAGATTGACAGGCTTTGGAGAAGGGAGAAAAACAAAATGCAACAAACTAAAAACCCATTGCAAATGGGTTTGCAGATTCTTTGACCCTAGTTGGGATAGAGACAGTGAACAGAAAGATATAAACTGAGAGATGTTTTAAATCTCACAATTCCACACGTTTCTTCTTTCTTCCTCCCCTTATGTCATGGAATAGCTGGGGGTTTTTAAAATCTTCTTTTAGAGAAGCTATGTTCAATGGGACTGGATGGCTAATTATGGTTAACATAGTACCCTCCTGATCAGCTATTCCCCAACTGATGGACATCCCTACAAATGTCAGTTCTTTGTCACCACAAAAAAAAAAGCTATATATAAACAATTTAAAACATGTAGAATCATTTCCTTTTTCCCTAATAATTTTTGGAAATAGACCTAGTATTGGTATTGCTGAATCAAAGGGTATAGGAAGATTAATAACTCTTTGGGTGTAATAACATTGTATATAGTAATAGAAATATTGTTTTAAGAATGACTTGGAATGAATAAGTCACTTTATCTTTTATAAATACCCAAAATTACTATAAAGGACATATATAAAAAGACATTACCTGCATCCCAAGAAAGAGATGAAAAATACAAGTATGTATAAGATAATTTTATACACACACACACACACTCACTCAGACACACATACACATATACCTAATAGTAGCCATCTCTTGGGTGGGGTGGGGGGAGGACAAAAAGAAATTTATAGAAGTATTTCATATTTAAAAGGAATTGCAAATTGTATAAGACAATTTGCAGTTTCATAAGAAATTTTTATTATATTATGTTATAGAAATGCGTGTTTTATTCCATAAAATAAAATAAACAGTATCCTATTTTACATGAAGAAATTGAAGTTTCTTCCACTTATATCCTTATCCATTGATCCCCGCTTCCCTCTTGTCCCATTTCATAGGATTGAGATTTGGAAGGGATTTTTAGATATTATCTTATTTAACCCCCTCATTTTAAAGCTAGTGAAATTGAAAGCCTGAGAGATAAAGAAATGTGCATGAAATTACATAGGTGGTAAATGAAAAATAGGAGTTTGGAATCCAAGTCTTTGGACTTCAAATCCAGTACTTTTCAGAGACTCAATATCCATTTTAGTGAATAAAATGAAAGAGGATAGGCTTTTTGTTTGGTATTCATATGCCTGTGGCAAGATTAAATTTATCAATTTTACATGCCCCCATCACTATACTTGTGACACATACAAGAGACACTATCATTTTTAAGGCTAAAGATATTTTAAAAAATAATAGCTTTTTATTTTCTAAATACAGGCAAAGATAGTTTTCAATATAGATACCTGCTAAACCTTGTGTTCCAAATTTTTCTTCCTCTCTTTCTCCAACCCCCTCTCCTAGATAGCAAGCAATCCAATATATGTTAAACATGTACAATTCTTCTATACATATTACCACATTTATCATGCTGCATAAGAAAAATCAAATCAAAAAGTTTAAAAAATGAAAAATAAAGAAAAAAAAGCAAGCAAACAACAACAAAAAAGGTAAAAATACTATGTTGTGATCCACATTCAGTCCCCACAATCCTCTCTCTATCACAAGTCTATTGGAATTATCTTGAATCATCTCATTGTTGAAAAGAGCCACATCCATCAGAATTGATCATCCATAATCTTGTTGTTATTGTGTACAATATTCTCTTGGTCCTGCTCATTTCACTCAGCATCAGTTCATGTAAGCCTCTCCAGGCCTCTCTGAAATCATCCTGCTGATCACTTCTTATATAATAATATTCCACTACTTTCATATACCATAATTTATTCAGCCATTCCCAAACTGATGGCATCCACTCAGTTTCCAATTCCTAACCACTAAAAAAAAGACTGCTATAAACATTTTTACATATGTATTTCCTTTTCCTAAAGATATTTTTAAAATATTTTCTAATTGATAATTCAAAAGTCATATTTCAAAAAAAAACAATATGCAGGCTATAGAGCAAGATAATCTCTTTTTTTTATACTTATCCCTTAGTAATAGATAGTCACAAACTGTGTGGGGTGAGTACTCAGCTCAGTGCCTGGCACTGATAATCAGGTACTACTGATCTATTCTTGGTCAATAATAAACAATAAATATTTATTTACTTGAAACTCATTTTCTCAATATGGTTTTCTTTTTTTATTCTTTGACATTTGTTGCTAAAGTACTGAATCAGAGAATAGTATCCTTTATGTCACTAATAAATGAATAAGATTTTTTTCATGCATAGAAAAAAAATAAGCAAACTCTTTACCTGCAACTCATTATAACATCAGGTATTTGTATTCATTGGTTGTTCATCATCATCATCATCACTGAAAACATCATTATCACCATTGCCAAATCTTGAAACTATTATCACATTTGTAGACATATTATCATATTCTTTTCTCCTTTTTGTAGATGTATTAGTTGAAGTTTTATAGACAGACATTATTCAGTCTATAGAAAGTTTTTTAGTCTAAATTTCCCTATTTGTGAGTCAAAAATAAGGTAATATTTGTAAAATCCTTTGCAAAACTTAATATAAATGCTAGTTTTATTAATATTATGAATTGGGCCTAGGACTTTATTCATTTTATTAAAAGGAATAGGTAATATAGTAGTAAGAGTTATGGCCTTGGGAATTATGAAAAAAGCAAGTTCTAGTCTATCTCAGATACTTTTTTATCTATGCAAACCTGGACAAATTACTTAAGTATTTTCAACCTGAGTTTTCCCTATCTTTAAAATGGGGAATAATAATAGCACCTTTGGATTGTAAGGAGAAACTGAGCTCCATAGAAGCATATTTCAAGTTATGGTGCTGAACAATACTTTTGAGAGTCTCAAACAATAAGGAGATCAAATCAGTCAATACTTAAAGAAATTAATTCAGGGTATTCATTAGAAGGTCAAATGCTGTTGCTGAAGTTTAAATACTTAGGCCACATGAAAAGATGGAATTCATTGGAAAAGATGCTTGGGAAAATTTGAAGACAAAAGAAGGAATTGCAGAGAATGAGATGGATAGATAGTATCACACAACCAATGAACATCTACCTTCTAGACATGAAGGTGTAGAAGAAGGCATTCTTCTAGAAGAGGAGAGAAGGTCTTGATGTGCAATGGTCCTTGGGGTCATGAAGAGTTGGACATGACAAATGACTGAACAAGAGCAACAATAATAGCGCCTACTCTACCAGGGTAAAATGAGAGAATATTTGCAAAGCACTTATTCCAATGATTAGAATATATTAGATACTAAATAAATGCTTTCCCTCTCCCACCCCTTGAAGCGGCATATAAAGTGAAATGACATATGTAAATTGCTTTTCATACCTTACAATGCTATATAAAAATCAGCTATCATTATTATGATTATCTTACCTAGTTAAGCCTGTTTCTAATAATCACTTACATTTTCATTTTAATAAAAGGAAAAATTAGCATTGTTTCTGGAAGCCCCATGTCATCTGGCCTGTAGATAGATTTACCATTCCACTGATTACCCAAACATAATCTTTTAACTCAATTAAAAAGACTGATCAGTCAAAGGATATGGACAATTTTTCGGATGAAGAAATTGAAACTATTTCTAGTCATATGAAAAGGTGCTCTAAATCACTATTGATCAGAGAAATGCAAATTAAGACAACTCTGAGATAAGATTACTCACCTGTCAGATTGGCTAAGATGACAGGAACAAATAATGATGAATGTTGGAGGGGATGTGGGAAAACTGGGACACTGATGCATTGTTGGTGGAATTGTGAATGGATCTAACCATTCTGGAGAGCAATTTGGAACTATGCTCAAAAAGTTATCAAACTGTGCATACCCTTTGATCCAGCATTGTTACTACTGGGCTTATATCCCAAAGAGAAATTAAAGGGGGGAAAGTGACCCACATGTACAAAAATGTTTGTGCCATCTTTCTTTATAGTGGTAAGGAACTGGAAACTGAGTGGATACCCATCAATTGGAGAATGGCTGGGTAAATTGTGGTATATGAATATTATGGAATATTATTGTTCTGTAAGAAATGACCAGTAGGATGATTTCAGAACGGCCTGGAGAGACTTACATGAACTGATGCTGAGTGAAATGAGCAGGACCAGGAGATCATTATACACTTCAACAATAATACAACATGATAATCAGTTCTGAGGGACTTGGCTCTCTTCTTACACAATGAGAGGATCCAAATCAGTTCCAACTGATTGTAATGAACAGAAGCAGCTACACCCAGAGAAAGAACACTGGGAAATGAGTATGGACTACAACATAACATTTCCACTCTTTCTGTTATTGTTTGCTTGCATTTTTGTTTTTTCTTCTCGGGTTATTTTTACCTTCTTTCTAAATCTGATCTTTCCTGTGCAACAAGAGACTGAATAAATTGTGTGTATATATATATATGTGTGTGTGTGTGTGTGTGTGTGTGTGTGTGTGTGTGTGTGTGTGTATTGTATTTAACATATACTTTAACATATTTAACATGTATGGGACTACCTGCCCTCTAAGGAAGGGGAAAAGTTGAAACAGAAGTTTTTACAAGGGTCAGTGTTGAAAAATTACTCATGCATACGTTTTGTACATAAAAATCTATAATAAAAAAGACTGACCAGTCATTTATTAAAAGACCCATTTTGCATCAGGTCCTATATTGGGTGCTAAGAATATGAACTTGAAAAAAAAATCTCTGACCTCAAAGACTTCACAATCTGTATGAGGTGCTATAAATAACTAATGGCCTATGATTGACTAATAAAAGATACACTTTTTAGAGGAGCAAAAAGGTAATCCAGGCAAAATACTCAAGGAAATATGAGGAGAGAAAGTGATTGGGCAAATTTTCATAGAGGGGCTTTGTCTGAGATGATCATTTGAAATTAAACAAGAATTTCAACAGGCAAAGATGAGGAGGGCATACATTACAGGCACGGGAAAGGGGGCAACAATCACACAGGTGCTGATGCTGGAGATAGAATAAAATTAGGGAATAGCTTCAAGTCCCATTTGGCTAGAATACATGATAGACATTAATCTAGGGTAAAATTAGGAAAAGATTTTGAATCATTTAGTGCAGCCCCAAAATTTGCATTTTATCTAATAGGCAATAGAGATTCATTGAAGCTTTTTTTCAGATGGGGATTATGCATACATTAGGGAGCATTCTTTTGAAAGACCTGTCTTCTTAAGCTATCTTTCTTATACTCAAAATTCTAATTTTGTGTTTTCTCATTCCCTCTCTTTTTTCCGTTATAATACAATGAAATATTTCCTTTCGTTCTACCTGGATCTTTCCCTTTCTACCCTAAATTCTAAATTTTTCCAATCCTAGACTCTTTGGCTATCCCTTTGATTTCATTTTTCTGCTCTCTTTCCCTTTTCATTTTCTCCTTTATGCCTTTCATTCTCACTCTAAACATCCTTTCCTCTCTTCAGTTCCCTCCTCCCATACCCCCAGGCCCTTTTCAGAATATGTCATGATACACAGAGATAGCAATCCAGAACAGACTGTTTACAAAGCAAAGTCAGCTAATGGGACTGAAGAGAGCCAGTCCACAAAAGAAGAAATCTTTTACTGGGGAGCTGATGAAAGAAGACTGAATTGGAAATGATTTTATTTCAATTAGATTTTAATTAGTTGCTGTCTTGGAACCATCAGTTTGGTTGCCAAATAATTGAAAAGCCACTACATTTGCATCTGTTGCTCCTAAGAATAGCTATTGTGCAGCATCTGATCCATATTTTATCTTGGGGGTGAAAGAGTAGAGGAAGTAGCAGAAATGGAAGGATTGTAGATAAATGATGAAGGTCAACAAAATATTTGTTGGTGGGTCAGCATAGTAGATAACATAAACCACCCTCTGTGGTCTTGCACTCATTTTTTTTATTGAATTAATATTGAGCTGGTCATAGAATGTATTTAATTAGCCACCAATGCAAAGTTTTTATGTACCTTTGGAAACCCTCTTTCATGCATGATTGCAATCTGATTAAAAGCAGCCTGGCAGTTTGGAGCCCTGAATATAAGGGAGAATCAAGCAGTAGATTTTAGAAATGAGATCAAGTTTACACCTGGCCCTTAATTCTCAGTACTTGTGTGGTTGCTTGCAATACTTATCTTCATTTGGTTTTTAGTAAAATCTAGTCTCTGAGAGACAACGAGGTAGCACAGTGGATAGAGCATTGGGCTTGAATTCAAATTTGGCTTCACATATTTTACTAGATGGGTGACCCTGAGCAGGCCACTTAACCTGTTTACCTTGGTTCCTTTAACTATAAAATGGAAATAATATCACCACTTACCTCTCAGGATTATTGGAAGGATCAAATAAACTATTATTTGTAAAATGCTTAGCATAATGCCTGGTAAATAACAAGCACTTAACAAATGGCTGTTTCCTTCTTATTCTTTTTGAAGGTCATGGATTCTCCTCTGGCCCATCTCTGTCTCTCTTACATTAAAAGAGTACATTATATAAATTACCTTATAGCTATTTTACCATCTTCTCTCCCTCTCTCATCTACAATCCACCTTAGATTTCTTCATTTTATTCCTGGGTCATTCATGGATTTTGACCATAGCTTTGATGTTTCTTTTTCTAATATCATGTGGGAAATTTCTCAGACTGTGAAATTGATGAAAATTCTTTTCTTATAGGAAAATGTTCATGGATTCCTCAGTAGTTTTTGCTTTTTGAGAAAAAAAAAGTTCTGTGATTAGAGTCAAAACAGTTCATGTTCCTTCTTTTCTCTGGAGACTAGCTTTTGTTTTCACTGAGAAAGTATTTCAGAAAACACTTTCAACTTCATATTGTTTTTTTTCTGATGATATCTAGGTGAAAATGTTTTTTTTCTCATCTTTTTTAATTAATCCTTCCCTCTTCTTCAAGTCAGCAACTATATATTTTAGGTTTTTTTGTTTTGTTTTATTTCTTTCCTTCCCTTAAAGACACCTTTGAAGAGTATGAAATGACCAAAGTTCAGAACAAGGAGATTCCTTATATACTCTTCATAGTACCATTATTTCCTGTCATTGTAAATTTAAGGAAATCACTTAGTCTTTCTGATCTTCAGCTTTCCACTGGTAAGGATATTTCATATATGAAAGAATTTTATCATAATTTATTATCATATGAATTCAGATATACCACAGGCAAAATTACCTTTTCCCAAATGCTAACAATTAGGTGAAAAAAAAAAGTTACATACAGTAGTTAATATTTAACACATTAGTCTTGCATATGGCATTCAAAGGCTGATTTAGTAAACAATTATCAACATCAGTTTTTAAATAATTTCACTGACCTGACCTCTATCTCTTAAGGAATGTTATTGACCTTTTACCCAATCACAAAATACACAATTCTTACATTGTATAAGCTCTTTGCAGGCAGAATCTTTTCCTGTATATTATTGTACCCTAGATGATAATATACAACTTGAGCACTCAACAAAATGCCTCATTTAATTAAACCTTTTTTTTCAGTGCCTATAATGTGTAGGACACATAATAACTAGATAAAAAGATACAATCCTTTCCTTCAACAATTTTACCAATATATAATATTTTACCAGCATAATAGGTAATAATGTAATGAGGCAGGGTCAAGACACATATACAAGGTAGGTAGAATGCTATATTATAAGTATAAACAAAAGTTAAATCTAGGCAAATTGCCATTATAAAATTTGAGAAAGGAGAGATTGCATTTAGTTGAATAGATTCAAGATAGAGAATGAATTTTTGTGGGGAAGTTTGGCAAGAACAGAATATAATTTTTGATGCTTGACCATTTAATTTTGTTATAAGAATTTTGGATATTTTTTTCTTCTACTCTGGGAAAGGAGAGGAAGAAAATAAAGACTTGTTAATTATAAAATAAAATGACATGGAAAAAGTAAATGAGAAGAAATTAGTTGTATTTCTAAATGCCTGTTATTAAAAACTCTAATAGAGAAATTCCATTAAGAAATCAAATTAGAATTTTTATAAAATATGTTTGAAATGGAAAAAACAGCATCAAAAAAGATATAACCTGAGGTAGTCCTTAAACAAAATGGATTTCACTTGGCAAAGATGTGGAGAGAGTGCACTGTATGTGTTAGAAGGACTGGGGAGAAGAAAGGTAGTCTATGTGAATGCACAGAATTTGAAGAAGCTATTACCATACCATAGAGTACTTATTGGTACCATTTGGGTGAAGAATACCATGCATGAGAAAAAAATAGTATGGAATAAGGTTGGAAAATTAGTTTGGAGTTAGAGTATGGAGGGTCTTGAATGCTGTGATAAAGAGTTATATCTTAGCCTCTAGGCAATAAAGAGCTACTAAAAAATTTGAGCAGGAAACTGACATGGTCAATGAATTAGGATAATTATTTTGGCAGCTCAGTGAAGAATGGACTGGGCAGAGGAGAGACTGGACTCAGGAAGATCAATCAAGAAGCTATTATCATTGATGGGAAAGATGATGAGGACCTGAATTAAGGTGACAGCAATATGCCAGGAAAGGGAGAGACAAATGTTAGAAATGATGTACAGGTGGAATTGACAACTAATCAGAACTAAGTACTGAGGGAAAGTGAAGAGCCAAAGATAATTCTGCAGAATGTAAACTAGATAAAGGCAGTACCAGCCACAAAAATAGAGAAGTTGGAGAGAGAGGTAGGCTTTGGAGGAAAGATGATGACTTCAGGCTTGAATATATTGAATTCGAGGTGTTAGCAGGCATCCAGGTAGTGTCAAGCAAAGTGTTAGAAAAGAGAGATTGGAGACTGAGGAGACATGGGGGCTAGAAATATAGATTTCAGTGTTAACCATGACAAGCTGATAATTAGTTGAGGTTTCTTATGGAGAAGCTGTAGAGAAAGTAGAGAAGTCCAAGGATAATTTTAGGGGATGCTCACACTTAAAAGTAGAAGGGAGAAGATGAACCAGAAGAAAAGACCAAAAAGCAATGAATCAGATAGATAAAGAACCAGGAGAACATTTTGTGACTCAGGTTGAAATAGGACATATTGTCAAGAAGTGGAGAGTGATATAGAAAGCTCAATAAGAATGATGACAAAGAATGGCCAACTGGATTTAATAGTTAGAATTTAATCATTGACTTGTAAAAGAGTAGTTTTGGGAGTGGATTGAAAACCAGGTTTCAGAAAGCTGAAAAATGAGTAAGACTCAAGGAAGTAAAGGCAGTGACTTAGTCTTATTTCTAGAAGTATAGAAATGATGAACATGAGAATTTGTATCTTAGCTTACTTGATAGGGAGTTTATTAATTAAAAGAAGGGTATATTTAAGCCCTTATTAAATATCAAGACAGCTGCTCCTAGACAAGAATGTGAAAGTGAAAGAGTTCTCAGTGGAACAAGGTATCAAAAAAAATGGGAAGGGATAAGATCAAGAATACCACTGGAGAAGTTAGTATTGAGGAAAAAAGAAAGATCACTTCATGCTCTTGATACTGCAAAAAATAAAGGAAGGTTGATAGTAATTGCCAGGCATAAATTATACCATTACACATAAGTGGTAGTAAACTTTTTTTCTCTTTGGAAGTGACTTTACCATGTTCATGCTTGGTGATAAAAGAATGGGATCATGCAAGGCTTTGGAGATGATGCTTGAGCAGAGCTTTGATGAAAATTAAGGTTTCTAAAAGACAGATGTGTATGTATTCTTCCCATAATTAATTGATTCATGTCCTTTTTCTTTTTTTTTATTCATGTTCTTTTTCAAGTCCAAACCTTGCTATAGTTGAAATCCATCTTAATTCAGTGAAAAAGATCTCTAGATTTGAAGTCTTAGGACATCAATTGTTTCCTTGTTCAAATAATCAACTGGTATTTATTAGTACCTCCTATAGGTCTGTGTAAAACTCTGGGAATGCAAAGAAAGACATAAAAAAATCCAACTAGCCAGCAAAGAGATCACAGTCTATGGGGAGAGATAATATGCAAACAAATATATACAAACAAAATATATACAAGTTAAATTGGAATTTGGTTGGTTGCTGTTCTTTGTTCTCAAAGGGGACCAAAATGATATCTCTATAGTAGAGTCAAGTTGTCATGAATCTGATTGCAGCTGCTAAGACTCAAAATAAATTTGAAATCTCTACCACAGGTCGGGCACAAATGGTGAACATTTTAGGTAGATTTTAAAACATTTACAGATTTCATATTTCTTTTGCACTACTTCAGCTCTGCTTTGCTCATAGAACATAGTGACTAAATTAAAGATAATCTCAGAGTAAAAGCATAATGATTAAGGGGAACCAGGAAAGACTTCTTAGAGGAGAGCCATTAAATGAAGCTTGAAGGAAATCAGGGAAGCTATGAGTTGGAGATGAGAAAGGAAAGGATTATAGGCATGGAGAACACCTTCAGAAAAACTGACCAGAAGCAAGTATGATAAAGACCTGAATGCCTTGCTTCTAGAAAATAGAGAGCAGGGAGAATTTTGTGGTGACCTGAATAATGTAAACATTTATTTTTTTTTATGAATACTGTTAATTATGACAGATAGGAGGTCCTTTCAGAAGAAGGAATAACTGTTCAGATTCCAATTCAAATTAGTATCTAAAGATAATCTCAGATGAGAGACCATTCAGTGAGGGTTAAAGGAAGAGATGAATAGTGATTGTCAATGAATCCCTGTTGAGAGATTACCAAGGATAGAGTCCCCCTGTCTTCTTTAGAGTTTTTATCTAAGAATGACTAGTCTTAATGATTTGAGGTCCTGAAATTCAAAGGAGAAATTAATAAAATAGAAACTAAGAAAACTATTGAACTAATAAGTAAAACTAAGATTTGGTTTTATGGAAAAAAACACAAAATAAGCTTTTGCTTAATTTGATCAGAAAAAAAAGAAAGAAAAAAAACCCCAAATCACTAGCATTAAAAATGCAAAGTGTTAACTTAATAACAATGAAAAAGAAATAAAAGCAATAATTAGGAGCTATTGTACATAACTGTATGGCAGCAAATCTGACAATCTAAATAAAATAGATGAATATTTACAAAAATACAAATTTCCCAGGTTAATAGAAGAAGAAATAAATTACTTAAATAGTCCTATTTTAGAAAAAGAAATTGAACAAGTCATTAATTCCCTAAGAAAAAATTTCTAGGGCCAGTCGGGTTCATAAGTGAATTCTACCAAGCATTTAAAAAACAATTAATTTCAGTACTATGTAAACTATTTGGAAAAATAGGTAAAGAAGGAGTACTGCCAAATTCCTTTTATGTCACAAATATGGCAATAATACCTGAATCAGGAAGAGTCAAAACAGAGAAAGAAAATTACAGATCAATCTTCCTGATAAACATCAAAGCAAAAATTTTAAATAAAATATTAACAAAGAGATTATAGCAACTTATCAGCAGGATAATACACTATGACCAAGTGGGGTTTATACCAGGAATGTAAGTCTGGTAAGTCAGGAAAACTATTACCATCATCAACCATATCAATAACAAAACTAAAAGAAATCATATGATAATCTCAATAGGTAATTAAAGATCTTTTGACAAAATACAACACCCATTCCTATTAAAAAATACTAAAGAACATAGGGATAAAGGGAGCTTTCCTTATAATAATAAGCAATATCTATCTAGAAGTTACATCAAGCATTGTTTGCAATGTAGAGAAACTGGACACATTCTCAATAAAATCAGGGGTAAAACAGGGATGTCCATTATTACCATGATTATTTGACATTGTACTAGAAATTCTGGCTTTAGCAATAAGAAAAGAAAAAGAAATAAAAAAGAAATAGACAATAAGGAAATAAAACTATCATTCTTTGCTGATGATATAATGATGTGCTTAGAGAATCCTAGAAAATTATCCAAAAACAATTTGGAAACAATTCATACCTTTAGCAAAGTTTCAGGATATAAAATAACCCCACATAAATATATTACTGACAAAGCCCATCAGGAAGAGATAGAAACAGAAATACCATTTAAAATTACAGTAGACAAAATAAAATACTTGGGGGGTCCACCTACCAAGATAAATCCAAGAATTATATGAACACAATAATAAAGCATTTCTCATAAAAATAAAGTCAGATTTAAACAAATGGAAAAATATCAATTGTTCATGGCTAGGGTGAGCTAATGTAATAAAAAAAAGAGAATTCTGCTTAAATTGATTTACTTATTCAGTGTCATACCAATCAAACTGCCAAAACATTATTTTAAAGAACTAGAAAAAAATTCATCCAAGAACAAAAGATCAAGAACATCAAGGGAATTAATGACAACAATACAAAGGACATAACTTAGTAGTACCAAACTTAAAACTATGTTATAAAGCAGTAGTCATCAAAACCATTTGGTACTGGCTAAGAAATAGAATGGTGGATCATATGAAATAGATTAGATACACACAACACAATAATCAAGGCATATAGCAATCTAATATTTGATAAATCCTTAAACTCCAGCTTCTAGAATAAGAACTCAATATTTGACAAAATTTCTTAGGAAAATTAGAAAATAATATGTCAGAACCTTGGCATAAACCTACATCTCACATTCTAAACCAAAATAAGATCAAAATGGAAACATGACTTGGGCATAAAGGATTATACCATAAACACATTAAGAGAACAAGGAATAATTTACCTATCAGAACGTTGGAGAAGAGAGGAATTTATGGCCAAAGAAGAACTAGAGAACATTATGAAAGGCACAATGGACAAATTTGATTACATTAAATTAAAAAGATTTTGTACAAATAAAACCAACAAAAAACAGATTAAAAGGAAAATATAAAACTAGGGGGAAAGCTTTACAGCCAGTATTTCTGATAAAAGTCTAATTTCTAAAATATATAATAAACTGTGTCAAATTTATAAGTATACAAGTCATTCCCCAATTGATAAAGGATCAAAGCATATGAATAGACAATTTTCAGATGAAGAAATTAAAACCATCTATAGTCATATGAAAAAATTCTCTAAATCATTATTATTTAGAGAAATGAAAATTAAAACAACTCTGAGATATCCCCTCAAACCTCTCAGATTGGCTAAGATGAAAGGAAAAGATAATAATGATAAATGTTGGAGATGATGTGGGAATACTGAGACACTAATGCATTGCTGGTGATTGTGAAATGATCCAAACATTCTAGAGAGCAATTTGGAACTATGTCCAAAAGGCTATGAATTTATGCATACCGTTAGACCCAGAAATGTCATTCTTGGGTCTGTATCCCAAGGAAATCATAAGGGAGGTAAAAGGACTCACATGTGCAACATTGTTTGTAGCAGCTCTTTCTGTGGTACCAAAGAATTGGAAAATGAATGGATGCCCATCAATTGGGAAATGGCTGAATAAGTTGTGGTTTATGAAGGCAATGTAATATTATTGTTCTATATAAATTATGAACAAGCTTATTGTATAAAGGACTGGAATGATTTGCATGAACTGATGCTGAGTGGAAACAAGCAGAACCAAGAATACATTGTACACAATAACAGCAAGAATATGCGATGATCAACTATTAAAGACTTGGTTCTTCTCAGTGATTCAAAACAATCCCAATAGACTTTGGACAGAAAATGCCACATCCAGAAAAAGAAGAATACTGCTTATAAATCAACACATGCTATGTTCACTTCTTTCTTTCTATTTTTTCCTTTCTCCCATGGTTTTTCCATTTTGCTCTGTTTTGCTTTCCCAACATGATTCTTAAAGCAATGTGTGTTAAAATACACAAACAAAAAATGGCTTGAGGTCATTTTGTAAGGACATCTCTAATGGAGTGTCACAGGGATCTCTGTTTCACTTTATAATATTTTATATTTTAATCAATGACAGATATAGATCATATTCTTGTAAAATTTGCAGATAACTCAAGTCTGGGATGAGGTATAGCTGACATGGTGAATGACAGATAAGATTAAAAAATATTAAATCTGAAATGTAATTTAATAGGAATAATGCAAAGTCTTGATTCCAAAAGTCAGCTCCACAAGTATTAAATGAGGTAGTCATGGCTTGGTTTCAGTTACTCTGGACAAAACAAAGATTTGCAGCTATGAAGACTATAAAATAATATGACTAAATGGATCACATGCAGCCAGCGCGAATTTGGATGGGATTATAAATTACATGAAGAGAGGCACAGCATCTAGGACTAAGATGATGCCAGTTCTGTCAGACACTACACTAGTCAGAGTATTGATAGAGTTCAATAAGTTCTGAAGAATTATAAGTAAATTATGTTTTGTTTATGAGATATTGGGAAGAATATTGATAAACTGTAGCATGTTCAGAATATTGATAAGCTATAACATGTTCAAAGAAAGCCAACCAGAATGGAAAAGGACCTCAATATCATGCCATTTGAGAATCAGCTGAAGGAGAAGAGTTCTGGAGAGAGAGCAATGGACAGAGTAGGAATGATAGAAGGACTAGTCCATGGCATATTTGTTATGCTTTAGCTCAGAAACAATGAATAGAAGTGGCAAAGTGGTACATTTAAGCTGTTAACAATAGAGAAAAAAACACACTTTCTAATAATAATACTTTTTGATGATGGAATGTACTATTTCTGGAAATTGTAGGTTTCCCTTTAGTGGAAAATTTCAAGCAATTAACTGGTCAACCAGTGAACAAGAATTTATTATTGTTTTGTTGAGTCATTTAAGTGGTATCCAATTCTCCATGACCCCTGCTGGCATTTTCTTGGTAAAGATACTGGAGTAGTTTATCATCTCTTTCCCATGCCCAGATCACTACACTACTTAGCTGCCAAGAATTTATTAAGCACCTACTATATACTAGGTACAATGTGAAATGCTGAAGATAAAAAAGACAAAAGAATCCCCTGCTCTCAATAGTCTAATAGAGGATATCACATGTAAAAATTAGATATAGACAAGCTACATGCAAGGTAAACTGGAGATATCTAATAGAGGAAAGCATTAGCATTATATGAGTTTGATAAAATCATCTTGTAGAAGCATCATCTGGATGATACTCCTTTTCACTGTATCATAGGGGAAATACTAGTTTAGAAAGATTATATCACTTATGGTCTCTTTCAACTCTGAAATTCTTTGATTCTGTGAATGAAGTTTTTGAAATTTCAAATTCTCTTCCATCTATCTGTAGAATTTCATGATCCCTGTACTGTAATTTTTTCTTGATCCCATCATAAGTCAACAAGCTCTCCCTCCTTATTCATTGCTTTTTGCCTTTGACATTTGTGGTGCTAAATGCCTGATGTTGTCCCTCCTCTTTCATCCCTGTTCCACCTTACCTTAACATAATTCCTTTTTTCCAACAATTATCTGTACAAATTTTATAATCTTTTCCCTATTATGGCTAGTATTCACTCTCATCATTTCTGTGGTTTTGCTGTTATTCAGAAGTCATTTTTTCTTTATCACAAGGCATCCTCCTTTCCACCAACAAACACTTGAACTTCATCATCTACAAGCTTTCATGTATAATCATGATCTCATTCACATTATAAATTTCCATTGTCCATTTCTTTCAATCACTCTGTGCTTGCATTATGAGAAAGAAATATATGATGCACTTGGATTTGTTTTTGTTTTATGTTTTTTATTATTTTTTTCTAGTTAAACATACACATTAACTTTTTAAATATGCATTTTCTTATGAATTATGGTGGGAGAGAAAAATCAGAACCAAAGGGAAAAACCATGAGTGAGAAAAAAAAAAAAACAGAAAAAAGAAGTATACATAGTATGTGTTGATTTACATTCAATTTCCATAGTTCTCTATCTGGATGCAGATGGCATTTTCTATCCGAAGTTTATTGGGATTACTTGGATCACTGAACAACTGAAAAAAAAAAACAAAACAAGTATTTCATAGTTGATCATGACACAATCTTGCTGTTATTGTGTGTAATGTATTCTTGATTCTGCTTGTTTCTCATCATCAGTTCATGTAGATCTTTCCAGGTCTTTCTAAAACTAACATATCCAAATTATTTTAGGTGCATTTTCAAAAAAGTTTGATATAATCAATTTTTTCATGTATACATATACAAAACCCTAGCTACATATCTTCCCTACCTCCTTTTAAAGGTGATAGATAACAGTCACAGAAGTTTAAAGTTTAAATAAACCTCAGAAACCATCTAGTCCACCCCATATCTGTACCCATCCCCCCCATGACACCTCTGACTAATGGTCTTTCATTTTTTATAAAACAATAATATTCCATTATTTTCATATATCACAGCTTATTAAGCCATTCTCCAAATGATAGGCATCTACTCTTTTTCCAGTTCTTTGCTACCACAAAAATAGCTGCTACAAACATTTTTGAATGTGTGTGTCCTTTTCTCTCCTTTATCGTTGGGATACAGACCTAGTAGTAGCACTTCAGGGTCAAAGGATATGGACAGTTTGATAGCCCTTTGGGCATAGTTCCAAACTGCTCTCCAGAATGGTTGGATTATTTTGCAACTCCAACAACAGTACATTTGTGTCCCAGTTTTCCCACCTCCCCTCCAACATTTATCATTATCTTTTCCTATCATTTTAGCCAATCTGAGAGGTGTGAGATAGTACCTCAGAGTTGTTTTAATTTGCATTTCTCTAATCCGTAGTGATTTAGAGCATTTTTATATGACTCTAGATGGCTTTAATTTTGTCATCTGAAAATTGTTCATATCATTTGACTTATATGATTCATTTGGAAAGAAAAGATTAATTATGTTGTTAAGGTTTAACAGGGAATGGGGAAAGGAATAAATGAATGTTTACATAGTGTTTCCTATATGCCAGACTGAGGGCTAAATGCTTTACAAAAATTATTTCTCAACAACTTTTTAAGGTACATGCTTTTATTATGCCCATTTTGCAGTTAAAGAAAATGAGGCAAAAAATGTTTGTGGCAGCTCTTTTTGTAGTGGCCAGAAACTGGAAGATGAATGGATGTCCATCAACTGGAGAATGGTTGGGTAAATTATGGTATATGAAGGTTATGGAATATTATTGCTCTGTAAGAAATGACCAGCAGGAGGAATACAGAGAGGCTTGGAGAGACTTACATCAACTGATACTGAGTGAAATGAACAGAACCAGAAGATCGTTGTACACTTCAATGTTGTATGAAAATGTATTCTGATGGAAGTGGATATCTTCAACATAGAGAAGATCCAACTCACTTCCAGTTGATCAATGATGGACAGAAACAGCTACACCCAGAGAAGGAACACTGGGAAGTGAATGTAAACTGTTAGCACTACTGTCTATCTACCCAGGTTACTTATACCTTCGGAATCTAATACTTAATGTGCAACAAGAAAATGGTATTTACACACATATATTGTATCTAGGTTATATTGTAACACATGTAAAATGTATGGGATTGCCTGTCATCAAGGGGAGGGAGTAGAGGGAGAAAGGGGATAATTTGGAAAAATGAATACAAGGGATAATGTTATTTTTAAAATTACTCATGCATATATATTGTCAAAAAATTTATAAATAAAAATTTTTTTAAAATGAGGCAAGCAGAGATTAAGTGACTTTCCCAGGGTCACACAACAGTTAAGTTTCTGAAACTGTATTCAAACTCAAGTCTGACTCTGGGCCAGAACTTTATCTAATGTGTCACCTAGTTGCCTCAAAACTCAGAATTTACATTGGTACATACATATATATATATGTATATATACATATATACACATATATACACATATATATATGTACATGTATATACATATATATTTGAATGTTATGTGACCCTAATAAAATAAACAATCATTTAAATGATATGAATCTTCAAAAGAAATATCTGGCTCATCCTACCTAATATATTATTAAACTATCATTTCAAAAAAGCATTAGTATCACATTTTTGTGAATGAGACACTTGTTTTCATGGAAAATTCTAACCAAACAAGAGTCACATGATGTTACTTCAGCAGACAACACTACACAGAATGTTCACTCACTATACTGTAGACAAAATGGAAGAAGCAATCACAATCTTAGTTCCTTTTACACAGACAAGACTCTTTAAATACTTCGAGAAACATTTTGGCCATTTGTTTGGCAAAATTCAGCATAATATTTGTATCTGTGGCTAAAGTTTCAGGTTCTATAAGAAAAATCTAAGCAGGTCTGTGTTTCTGGCTCTCTGCCTATTCTAGATTAGAAACAACTATATCCAAATTAATTTATGTACATTTTCAAAAAGGTTTGAAATAATTAATTCTTTCATGCATACATATACAAAACACTAGCTGCATGTCTTCTCTACCTCCCTTCAAAGGTGATAGGCAACGGTCTTAGAAGTTGAAAGTTTAAAGAAACCTCAGAAACCATCTAATCCACTCCATATCTGTACCCACGTCCACGTGATATCTCTGAATAATGGTCTTTCATTCTCTACATGAAGACATGTAGAAGGAAACACCATCCTAATTCTTGAGTCAACCCATTCCTCTGTGAAAGAACTCTTAATTACTAGGAAAAATTTCCTTATATTGAAGCTAAATCAATTTCTCTATTCAGTTCCCAGTTATTGTCCCTTTTTCTGTTTCCTGGGATGAAACAGAACATGTCTGATCCTTATTCCACAAGAGAGACTTTTAAATATTTAAACAGAGCTATTGTGTCTGTCTGTCTGTCTCTCTCTCTCTTTCTCTGTCTCTCTGTCTCTGTCTGTCTCTCTCTTTCTCTGTCTCTCTGTCTCTCTCTGTATGTGTCTCTGTCTCTGTCTCTCTCTTTCTCTGTCTCTCTCCCTGTCTGTCTCTCTCTCCTCCCCTCTCCTTCTCCATCTGACCTAAGTCAGAATTTAGAAATAATCTTCTTGAGTGGACACACATGTGCATACACATTCGGCGCACATGTGTGTGTATGCGCACACACATACACAGAGAGTTTGAGAACAAAGGCAAAGTCACTAGTTAGACTAATAAGAATTCAAAATAAATGCAGCTTCCCTCCAAATCAATTGGGAAACTGATTTTCCCCATTCAGAATTTCCATTCTCCAATCCTCAATTCTGCCATCCCCCTTCCATTAATCAAAAGGCATTCCAAAAAGTATTGCTTATAAATTTATTTCTTCTTAATAAACTTAAATGGTAAATTCCCTAAAACCCAACCAAGATACCAATTTCAGTAGAAATTATGCTAAATAAACATTTTCTTGGTTTGTTTGTTTTATTAATTGATTCATTTGGTTGTGCATTTCTTTCATTCATTTATGTGTGTATTTATGCTTATATGTTTATGTGAATTATTTATTTGTTGACAGGATCTATGATTATATTGATCTGAGATGTGAAAACTCATGATACAGATTGGCAATTGTTTAAAACTTAGTTTTAAAGGATTGTCTGAGAAGGCAGTTTTAAGTACTATAACTTAAAATAATAAGTTAGTTCAAGATGGGCATAGAATCATCAACTGTAATTTTTTTTTAAGTTGGAAGATATCCATGATTTAGAATGTACTTTGCCATATTTTCACAATCCAGATCTCTAAGCACTGCAAGCTGATCCACTGTAAGAACCCTCTGGTGCCTTTACACTGAAGCAGCACCCTTAGAAACAGTATCTTTTCACTTGATTTGCAACTAAAGCATACTGTATGTTTTATCTCTAGCAAATAGATTGTTATTCATTCAGTAAACTTTTGTTAAATTTCCTCTATGTATCAAGATCATGCTAATCACTCAGGATCCAAAAGCATAACTCCTAGCTTTTGAGCTTGAGTGGATAGAGTTGCCCTCAATAGTAGTAAGGCAGTTAGAATCTGAGAGAGTTTAAGGAGAAAGATGATGTGAATTTCTTGAGAGCAATGACTATTTGCAACTTTTCTAACTTTTTGTGTCCCCATTCCTGTGTGTGATACATGAAGAGTTTGCAATCTAATAGCAAAGACAACAAGCAGACAAATGTGATATATAAAAGATAAATAAGGAAATAGTTAAAAGAGGCAAATAAGCAGATTTAGAAAAGGGGAAATTTTAGTTGGAACTTTAAATCAGGATAGCCAGTAGGTGGGGACGAGGAAAGAGCATTTCAAGCATGGGGAACAGCCAGAAAAAATGTCTGGAAATAAAAGATATACTGTCTTTGTTCATGGAACAGCCAGGAGGTCAGGATTACTGGATTGAGGAGTACATGGCAGGGAGTTAGGTGTAAGAAGATTAGAAAGATAGCGATAGGGAGGTCTAGGTAATAATGGACTTTGAATGTCAAATAGAGTATTTTATATTTGATCCCGAAGGTACTAGGGATCCATTTGGAGTTTATTGAAGAGGACAGTGATATGGTTGGATCTGTGCTTTAAGAGCATTACTTTGGTGGCTGAAGGGATGATTGATTAGAACAGGGAAAGAGTTGAAGTGGGCAGACCCACCAATAGGCACTTGCAACAGTCAGGAAAGGAGATGATGAGGACTGCCCCAGAGTGATAGCAGTATCAGAGGAGACAAGGGTTCACATTGAAAAGATTTAGCATGTGGCAAAGGTGAAATTGATGGGGTTTGGCAACAGATTGAATTATGGACATGTGGTGGACATAGTAAGGAGTTGAGGGTGATCACGCCTAGATTTCAAGCTGAGGGACTGGGAGTATGGCACTGCCCTCTATAATACTGGAGAAATTAGGAGCAGGAAGGATTTAGGGGGAAAGATGATATGATTCTGAGAGCAGATACTGTTTCTCTTTCCTTTCTGTACCCTTAGCACTAGCACTAGTTCTTAGTATCTAAGAAATATTGCCTTTTTTTCATTCAATCATTCACAAATGTATAGCCAGTACAAATCAGAGACTTTATGTGAATTCAAGTCATCTTGATACCTACTCTTAACCCCTGTATCAAACTCAGATAGAAGTAGAAACTCAAATAAGCCTCATGATGATGCAAAAACCCACACATTAACATTATCCACATTTTAATTTATTTTTATTTATTTATTTATTTTTAAGTGACTTACTCAGGGTCACACAGCTAGGAAGTGTTAAGTGTCTGAGATTAGATTCGAACTTGGGTCCTCCTGAATTCAAGGCTGGTGCTCTATCCACTGCGCCACCTAGCTGCCCCACAATTTTATTTAAATCTGCTTCTGGTTACATTTCAGATTGGTTCCCATGAGTTTGATATCTCTTCATGATACCACTCTGTCTACATAAACTTTAGTTTTAGAAATTTTTACATTAATTCATTAGTATTATTAAATAAGAAGTGTTATGGCTAAAGCAGATATTTTTGATCACATGAAATTTAAAACTTTTGCACAAGCAAAATTAATGCATCTAAGTTGAAAAGTGAAGAGGTCAACTGGATAAAATATATCAACTATCTATGATAAAGATTTACTATCTAAAATATAGGTGATAGATAAGAGGGATAAAAAATAAATATATAACAAAAGCTATTTCCAAGTGAAACAAATAAATGGTTAAAGCATGTGAACAAAGATTTCTCAAATGAAGAATTGCCAATTATTAAAACTCATGAGAAAGAATGCTCTAAAATACTTGTAATAAGAGAAATGCAAGTCAAAACAAGCCTGAAGTTTCACATTTCACCCAGAAAATTGACAGCGATCAAAAAAACCCCCCAAAACTGCAGGTTTGGTGAAAAGACAGGTACAGTAATGTGTTGTTAGGGCTATAAATTCTGGAAAACAATTTGGAATTATGCAAAGTGGCTAAGTGCCCAAATTCTCTAAAGAGATCATTAACAAAATTATACACCAAAATATTTACAGCATCACTTTTCATGGTAGGAAAAATAAATAGAAGCAAAATAGATATTTATTGATTGGTAAATAGGTAAACAAATTGTAACACATTAATGTAATGGAATATTACTCTACTGTAAGAAATAATGACCATGATAAATACAAAGGATGGAAAAACTAATATGAACTAATGCAGAGAGTAATAAGTAGAAGCAAGAAAATAATACACACATCAACTGCTACAACATAAAAGAAAAAATTAACAAAGAGAACTTACAGAAAATGAATGTTGTATATTTTAACATATTTAGCATGTATGACTACCTGCCATCTAGGGGAAGAGATAGGGGAAAGAAGGGAAAAATTGGGAGGTTTTGCAAGGGTCAATGTTGAAAAATTACCTATGCATATGTTTTGTAAATAAAAAGCTTTAATAAAAATGAATGTTGAAAAATTACAAAGAACAAAATTTTTCCCTAAGAAGAGATATGAGAAGATATCTCCCTGTACTCCTTTATAGGGATATTATTTTTATGGATGTGGAGCATTATATATTAGAATTTTTTGATAAATTGTTTAATTTTGCTTATAATGAGGTACACCTGTTTTGGAAGGAGGAAATATACATGGAAAGTTCAGACAATTTGAAAACAAAAGAGATCAATAAAGATCAATTTTTAAAAGAAGAGTTAAATATAGTAGATATTCTGAAGGAAGAATTGACAATATGTGATAGCTTGAATAAAGTTGGGCAGGGAGGTAAACATGTTTATTTTAATATTTGTATAAATTTTATTCAACAAATTCAGTGTTTTTAAAGAAGTGATGAGATAATTTCATGAAATCTAAAGAAAAAAAGAGGGACTTTGTCAATGTTTTTCCAAAATTTTTCTGGAAGTAGGGAAGTAGTATTTTTTGAATCATACTCAGTTATTTTCAGTTATTTAGGTAGAATTATCACTAAAAGGTAAGAGGACAATTTGTTAGATTGCCATAGCTGGATAGAAATGTCTATTTAAAAATACATCTCCTTGTGATTTATTTTAAGCTCACTAAACAAAATTATTATCTGTAATTTGTTTTTTGTATGAATAAAAGTAAAGTGTCTAGGACATCATAGATATGTCTAACATTATGAATTTGTAGATTTGTATTTTGGTTTATGTATCAGCCTCTTCTCCTCCTTTTCCCCCTCCCATCTCTTGACTATACCTATTCTGTAGAGACTGATAGTTTTGTCTTTCTGAACATGTGAAACGAGCCCCTATTTGGGCATGTTTTAACTCTACCAAAGAAGATTATCCCACCCTATGAATTCCACCTAAAAAACAAACCAAAACGAAATTCACCTTTTCTTAATAATTTAATTACAATACTTCACTTTAATGAACTGATATTTCTGACCTTATTTGTAATTCTTATTCATCTTTATTTTGTTTTTTGTATATCTGTTTGTTTGGTCTGGACTAATTTAGACAGCTTTAATTAGGAATTATAAAACCTAGGCAATCCAGTGGAACTGGGTGGAATGAGTTGAAGGCAGGTGGTATTACTATTGGACATAGTCAGACTGGATTGGAGACAAAGTTTCTCAGGTTGGAGGCCTTTGAGCCCAGGTCATTAGAAGAGGTAAAGGAATATGATGCAGGACACTGAACTTATTTGGGAGGAGAGAAGGTGATGTAGAGGTCCAGAGATGACAGGACAGTAGAAAGGATCAGAGCAGGATGATATAAATTTTAAAGGAGGAGGTTTGGTTGCTGGATGATAGAGTTAAAGAGTCTGAAAAGATCATTGGTGAGCCAGGAGTGTGCCTTATGGTCCTGACTGCTAGGAAGTGTAATAGAAGGAACAGCTGACCTCAGAGAGGATCACAAAAGATTCTGTGTTTTCATTCAATAGTTCCTGTAATTTTTTAGGGATTTTTTTTTCTGAAATCAGCTTGCTCATTATTTTTTATAACACAATAACATTCCATTACATTCATATACCACAACTTATTCAACCACTCCCCAATTAATGGTTATTCCCTCAATTTTCAATTCTTTACCCCTACAAAAAGAATTGCTACAGATATTTTTGTATATATAACTTCTTTCCCCTTTATTATATATTTGGCCAATCCTCTGATTTGAAAGATGAAATGAGACAGGATATAAAACTTGCCCAAGGTCACAAAGATAGTTAAGGAGCAGAGCCACATCCTCAGACTTTAATTCCAGTGATCTTTTCCCTACATCACATCAAAGGAAGTCTCTTAGTAAGCAAAAAAGAAAGGGAGGGTAAAGGAAGATAGTGATTGGAGACTGAATCAGTGATATCAGTGTCAGTCACTGGAGATAGTTGTAAATCATTGTAGCAGATCACTTTTATCCCTGATATATCCAGTTCATCCTGCATTGATCCCAGACATCCAATGTGAAATTGATCCCCAAGCAAGTGGTTTTGCTGGGACAGGAAGGCAGAACTCACTCAAGGGGAAGATCCCCTAAGAGACATCAGTGAGTGAAAAATCTCCTCACCCCTCAAGGAATCTGCTTCCTGAATATCATCATCTAGAACTTAGTCCCTATCACCAGTACTGATTTGAGTCCCATTGTTGTTATAGAAATTTCCCTTATTCATTTCATCTGTAACTTCAAGCTTTGAACATTAAAAGGATAAATTATTTGGTCAAGGTCATATAGTTCATAGGTGTCAAAAGGAGGATGATCCCAGACCTTTTTGAGGTCAAGGCTTCTATTTACTATGCTACCTTACATGGTGAAATTTGACTCATTACAACCATGGTACAATGAATGTCAAACTAAAAGTGAAACTCTGTATTTGAGAACTAATTAAAGAAATAAATGTCGAAATATGTACAAAGTACTCAGAAAAGCCTTTCTCTTCTGTATCTTCAATGAGTTCTCTTTTTTTCCCCTGGCTAATATATTTCTATAATGTGTATGCCTTTAGATAAGTCTGGCATTACAAATCTTGTTCTAGACAGAACATCAAATAACTTCTTAAGAAAAGAGCATGTGAATGAATAGTGAGCTAAAAATTGAAGACACTCTCAGCAATTCTCATGAACTTTCTCTGAGAAAATGTCTTGGATTCCTCTCCTTCCATCTACAGTCAAGATTTATAGCATTTCCCCTCCAGGTATTTGGCTTCAGAGGAGAGAGTGATATTGGTAACTTTGCACTGCCTAACCTCTCTTAAATCCAATTCACTTGCAAGTCATGACATCACTTTTCTGATATCATGACTCTTTTCCATAACAAAGAACCAACAGCAAACTATCTAGGTCTAAAGTATTCAGAAGACAACCTAGGCAGCTTTTATCCTTTCTCAAGTTAGAAGCTTTCTTCACCAGACTACACTTTGGTGCTGGGTGCCTACCCTTACAAGATTTGGTAAGATCACTTCCCTGAAGTTCACTGTCTTTGCTAAACAATATGTGGTAAAATCAGGAAAAAATTGCCAAGAGTGCTGATGTGATAAAATTAAATGGGATTCTGGGGAAAATGAGATGACTTCTCGGGCCCAACAAAGTTAGCTGAGGAGGACTTGGTAGTATGCTTTAATGAGGCTATTGGAGTTGGGGAGTCAGGGGGTTGGTGGGTGTGTACAGAGTAATGACTAAAAATGATATAATGATTTTCACTGAGGGTCAGGGAATAACCTCATTCAAGTTAACAACACCATTTCATATCTGGATTATTTCAATAACCACCCGGTTGCTTTTCTTACCTCAAGACTTTTTCATTCTAGACCAATTTCTGCTTAGCTTTCAAACTGATCTTCATAAAGTACAGGTATGACAATTTCAGCCTCTTACTCAGTAAACTTCAGGTAAGCTCCCATTTACCTTCTGCATCAAATGTAAGATGCTCTGTTTGTATTATAAAGCCCTTCACAACCTGGCCTCCTCTTGCCTTTTCAGTTTCTTAAATCTTATTCCTCTTCACATACTGTGCTATTCAATGACACCAGACTTGCTGGTCCACACATCACATTCCATCTCTGAAATGTGCATTTTCACCAGTTTCACTGACAATCTTGCTTGCCTGGAATCCTCTTTCTCCTAGTCTTCACATCCTGCCCTCCTTATATTTGGTCAAGTCTCTGATAAAATTCTGCCTTCCTTAAAAAGTTTTTCCCAGTCCTTCTTAATCTTAGGAGTTTTCTTGTTGGTTATGTCCAATTTATATAGCTTGTTTATGTGTAGTTTTTTTTTTTGCATGTTGTCCTTTGTATTAGGAAGTGAGTTCTTTGAGAACAGGGACTGTCCTACCTTTCTCTGTTTCCCCATCCCTTAGCACAATGCCCAGCACATAGTAAGGACTAAATAAATGCTTGTGAAGTAGCCTTGACTTCTCAGTACACTCAATAAAAAATGGATTCACCTGCTTTTAGTAAAGAATCCAAGGGACTTATTTTGTCTATTGCTTCAATGAAGGCTTAGTCAAGAATGTAAGGAGGTGACAGTGGGGAGGATTTTTCTAATTGTTTTACATTCATTGTTCTTGTTATCTGAAATGTGTATATAAATTCTAACAGCCATTTATACTAATGACAGCTTTTTTTGTTGTGTGTACAGTTTATAAAAGAGAGAGAAAAAAATTTCTCCTTTTAAAAGGTAGATTTTTTTCTACTCAGTATTGTTAAGCTCTGTGCAGTGCCAAAGAGAACCAAAGACACAAAGCTATAAAGAAAGAACAGACAATATCACCCATTAACTTTACAAAAGTAGCCCTGGAGTTGTTTTCTTTCTTTTAAAAACAAAAACAAACAAAAAAGATGAGTTAGAAAACCACTCATTATGAGAAATAAAAATTGTTTTTACTTCAATGTGGGAAGCTTTTGGGAATTGGCCCTTTTCACGAGGCTTCCCATAGGCTTAGAGAAATTTGTCTCATATTACTCAGCTTACAGTACCATAACTAGGATCAATAGGAATAGGTGGAAGGCATAAAAGAAGTCTATTTGGACCATATAAGTGTGGATAGATAGAAATACATATATGTGTACACACACACACACACACACACACACACACACACACACATATATATATATATATATATATATATAGGTTCACACATATAATTTTAAATTTAGAATTTTAAGACAAAAAAGCTGTGCAAAGTGGCATGGGGTGTTTAGGGAGATAATTGGTTATCACTCCCTGGAAGTCAGGTGAACACCGGATGAATACTTGTTAGAGATATAATAAAAGGGCATCTTGGTCCAGATTTGGCTGGATGACCTTTGAGATCATTTGTGTGTGAGATTCTGTGATTTTTCAGATTCATGAATGATTGGCAAGATGATGTTTTGTGACCTATAGATGGCATCATATTGGAAGAAATTAGAAAGAATGAAAAAGATAGACAATAAGTATACTTCAACAAAAAAAATTAATGTGTCTATTCTGTGAAAAATAGTACCTTGTGTCTTCATGAATATAAAGGCAAAAGGGGAAGCTACTTGGAGTAGAAAATAGAAGTGCTGGACTTGGAATCACAAGAACTTGAGTTCAAATATGAAGTCACATACTTTCTAGCTAAGTGACCCTGGACAAGTCACTTAATCTCAAACCTAAATGTCCTCATATGTAAAATGGGGATGATAACAACACCTACCTTAGAGAGTTGTTGTAAGGATTACATATTGACATATTGAAGATATAAGTCTTACATGAATCTTACTGTATAAATATTAGAGAGTAAATGAACAATCCTTACTTTTAAGGAGATTATATGATTTAAGCTGTATGAAAGTTCTATAAACCTTAATGCATTTTATATACATATATATATATACATAAATATGTATATATATATAATTATATACATATATTATATATATATATATGTTAGATTATGATAACTCTACAATCCTTGCTTTCATGGAGATTTTATTCTTTTGGGCAAAAAGAATACAGCATATATGCTGAGGAACAAATCAAAGTCAATTTGAGAAGAGAGTGAGCATGTACACCTGGGATAATCAATGTCACTTGATCCAATCCTTGAATGTAGTTTAAGATAGAAGATTTAGAGGTGTTCTGGAATAAACCAGCTGGGGGAGGATGTAGGAGATGGAGGTAGGGATGGATGAGACTGTGTGACAGATGGAAATATGACAATACAAAATACAGAAATGTTGAATTCTGAGTACTGCAAGTAGGGTAATTTGGTTGAAATTTAATATGTACAAAGGGGAGGAACATAAAAGTCTGAAAAGGGATTTTAAAGATGGATGATGTAGAACTTTAAAAGGCAGGCAGGCTGAAGAGGTTTTTTTAAAAATTATATTCCAAAAGCAATGGAAAGCAGTGAAGGAGGCCTCCCCAAGCCACTTAAAGGCAATACTCTAGGTAGTATGAAATAAACATTTGCTCCTTAATATCTTTGCTTCATTAAAAATGTGAAGAAATAACTTCTCAAGAGATGAGAAAGGCACAGACCCTTGCAAAATTTCTTTGGAGATTCTTGGTACTTATCTGAGTTGGACAGCCTGACTTTGAGGAGTTTAAAACTTAAAGAGAGGAAGTGCAGAATTTCATGTGGGATGCTGGGGGATGGTGAGGAAAGAAATGACTCAAGTGGTCATTTCTGGCCCTATTATCAATTATGATGGATGGGTGGTAGAGAGGCAGGAGGAGAAATGTCTATTTAAAGCTGGCAATTAAGAAAGTATGTCTAAGTACAGAGAAAATGGCAGTGCCGATTCTGACTGTTGATGTGTCTGATGAAGCAGGACTACTTCCCCTACAAACTGACACAGCTGCATTAATGTGGCTTTAAATAGCAGTTCTCATCTGCCTATGATGGAGCTGTGAAGGAGAGTGCCTCATCACCTGTGGGCTTATAAATGTAGATTATTCCCCTTTGACTAGAAATCATTTCTACCTGGATTCCTCCTCCAGTGTTGAATCCTGCTTTTCCATTGTCTCCAAAATGAGCACTAAACATCAATTTGTGTTTTGGCTTTGGCCCTCTCGGTATGTTGGGTGATACTGAGGTACATTAACCTTATGCTTTTTTAATTTCCACTTGTACTTTTTTTAAAATGCCAAGTGTAATTGCGGTGATTTACCCAATTGCTTTCATGTACATGTAGTCAGACAGGTTTATGATGCTGGGATACACGAGTCACTGAGCAAAATTAAGGCATCATTATCTAAGACTATGACTGTAGCTTAGTTATATGAGGAAAAAAATGCAGGTGGGAAAGATCTGATTTTGAACTTAAAGAGACCTTGTCACATAGGCGCATTCTAAATATATCCCACCACATCAGAAATCCTATTGAATTTAGTTATGCTTTCTCTGCATTTCCTTTCACCAATATTGCTGAATATCAAGATCACTGGGTGTTAAGAGTTGCATTCTCTTGTAGTTGTAAATTAAAACATATTTCCATTTTCCCCCTCAGGAGGAAATGATAGCAACTACATATAAATTTATTTATTTTTTCCCTAGAGAGGCACTGAGTAGGAACCATTTTCTGGGAAAGGATGAGAGAGGCAAAGCTCATTGAGAAAATAATTCTGCCTGCTTCTTCTGAGTTGTATCCTATGAGAGTAGCAGTATTGCCATCTCTATGTTAGAGGTTGTTCCTTCATGATGGGGTTTGTGACTGGGAAATATGATTTATGATGCTCAGAGAAAAAAAGGTGACAGTATACATGAGGACAGGGAGTGATAAGTTCATTACAGTAGACTGGCTAATCACATCACAGATTTGTTATTTGCTTTTTGCACAACTTCATTTTTAAAAAGACATATTGTAATAAAGCTTCTAGAATAATTGTTTATATTGAGTGAACCAGATATGGCTCCCCAGTAAGGATTGAATTGATCCCAATGGATCCTTAAATCCATAATTTTAACAAGTATCACCATTTTGATCTTTAGTTAGGTCCTACAAAATATATATTTTTTAAGTTTTTTTTGTAGAAGCATAACCCATGCAGCCAAATTTGAAGGAAAGCAAGAAACTATGAGAAATTATTATAGCAAATTTCTCTGATAAAGGCCTCATTTCTCAGATATAGAGGGAATTGAGTCCTATTTATAATATAAATCATTCCCCAATTGATGAATGATTAAAATATAGGAATAGGCTTTTTCAGAAGAGGAAATCAAAGCTATCTATAGTCTTAAGAAAAAAATGCTCCAAAGAAATATTGATTAGAGAAATGCAAATTAAAATAATCCTGATGTACCATCTAAAACCTATCAGATTGATTAATATAACAGAAAAGAAAAATGACAAAAGTTTGATGGGATCTGGAAAAAATTGAGACAATAATGTAGTGCTGGTAGAATTGTGAGCTGATTCAGCCATTATGGAAAACAATGTGGAACTATGCTGAAAGGGCTATAAAAATGTTTCCAGATATATCAGCACTGTCTATACCCCAAAGAATTTTTTTTAAAAAGGAACAAATTATTTGCACAAAAATGTTTATAACAGATCTTTCTCTAGTGGCAAAGAATTGGAAATTGAGGGGATGCCCAACAATTGGGGAATGACTGAGCAAGTTGTAGCATATGAGTATGATGGATTATTATTGTGATACAAGAAATGACAAATAGGATGCTTTCAGGAAAAAAAAAAGATCTGGCAACATAAACTTATGCAAAAAGAAGTGATCAGAATTGGAGAACACTATACTTAGTAATAGCAATATTGTAAGATGATCAACTGGGAATGACTTAGTTATTCTCAGCAATATAGTGATAATTCCAAAGGACTAATATGAAAAATGCTATTCACCTCCAGAAAAAGAACTGATGAAGTTTGAAAGTAGATGGAAACATACTTTTTTTCATTATAGCCTGTTTTCTTTTACAACATGGTTTATAAGGAAATGTTTTGCAATACTGAACATGTATAATGATATCAAATTACTTGCATTCTCATGGAGGGTGAAGATAAAAAAGGAAAGAAAAAAGTTTGAAACGCAGTATTTAAAAAAAAATGAATGTTAAACATTTTCTTTACATATAATTGGAAAAATTAAAATATAAAAATTTCATAGCAAAATATATCCATATACTCATGTTCATAGATAGAAAGATAAATATAGATAAGATAGAAACAGAGACAGAAAGACAGAAGCTCAAGAAAATAAGTAAACATACCTTCTATAGACTGAATAATGTCTGTCTGTCTTCATTCTAGGAATAAGATGAAAAACTTCCCCACCAGAATCATGGGGCGTATGCTTTCCATTTTGGAAAAACCTGGAAATATGTGCATAGTTCAAGATCAATCCCATTAGTAATTAAGATGAATACCATCTTAATATCTGAATATCTAAATACCAGATATGCCACTAATCTTGTGGGCAAGTGATTAAATAACGTGATGGAATAGATTGATAAATAAAAAGAAAATAAGAAGTATTTGAGAGAGGAGAAATACATCAATATGTATGTGGGGAGAGTCAAGATGAAAAAGAGTGGTTTAATACATACTCTATTCAGTGGTAACAAGTCAGAGATGGTACACATTTAGACATTTTCCAGTCTCAGAGAGCTATCATAAGGTTAATATGGGTCACTTACTCTGCCTAGGTCTTCTGGACTGAAACCAAGATTAGTAATGCATGGCTGAAATTTAAGGTAGAAAATTCACAGGACATAAAGATTAGAAGTGTGAGGAGTATAACTGCATCACTATACGTAGGTGGGAATAAGACCTGATTGGCCAGAAAGAGCTGGGATTTAAATTCAACTGACCTGGAGAGGTCAAATAGATTTCATAGGTATAGACAGGTGCATGATAAACCTTAGCGTGCAGCTAAGCCAGAGGAGGAGTAACCCAGTTAGAAGCAGTCCAGAAACCAAGACAAAATCAACAAGTATGCCAGTGGACAGCGATGTGGACCTCCGGATTTAGGGTGAGTTAATTGCTCTCTGCCCCATCATATGCATCCAGCTCCTTGCTGTGTTCAGACAATCTTGGTTTCACAAGTATTAATCAGCTAGGAAATCAGAGGCCTGAAGTTAAATCTTGCCACTTAGTAAGAGAGGAGAGATATGCTATAACCCTTTGCAGTGACTCAGAGCTTTCTTGTGAGGTATATGAACTATGGATATATAAGGTTCAAATCTTCATTAGTTTTCTTCCCCTTCACCTCGACCACTTGGAGACCTCTTCTCAGATGAGCTTCCTTCAAAGCTCAACTCACGCAGCTCTTCCAAGGTGAGGTGTATTTTGACATCCCTTCCCCAGGGCCTCCTCCTCAAATTATCTTGTTTTCACATATATTATTTGTAAACATTGAAGTCATGCATGTTTTTTTCCCCCAGTAGAATATAAACTTCTTGAAGGCAGAAGTTTCCAGGTTTGTCTTTTCATCTCCAACATTTAGCATACTGTCTGACACAATAGGACCTTAATATATTAATATTGATGTGATAATAATAAACTAGCATTTAAAGAGCATTTTAAGGTTTGCAAACTTTTTGCATAAATTATCTTAACAGATCTTCCTAATGACTCTATTATTATCCCCATTGTGCAGATGAGGTAACTGAATTTAAGAGACTTTTCTGGATGTATTCCCCTAGTAAGGGTTTTGGACATGATGTGAATCCAGGTTTTCTCAACAACAAGCCCATCCCTTCATACTGCCATACTGCCTTCTGGATAGTCAGTTCATTAGAAAATGGGCAGCCAGATAATTTGGCTAGCTTCCAGGGGAACAATGTGCTCCCTGGGACAGAGAAGGAGATTGATTCTAGTCCAGGCTTTCAGTTCTGAGCCTCAGCTTTGCATTCAACAAGAAAATGATCAGTATACAATAGGAAAATGATTGGTGTTCTGTTTGACATTTTGTTTCCTCGGTGCACAGCACATCCAAAAGCTAATATGCAATCATCTAAAAACAAAACAAACTCAAACCTCTAGAAACCTCTCTATCTTGAATTAAGGAGCGAAGTGGAAGGGTTAAGGGGAGTGGGTTGTCAGAACAGTAGAAGCTTGAAAACCGAAATAATGCTCTTTTTCTTTCCCTGTCTGTTCCTTTGGAATTATGGTCCCATGGATGTTGGCTGGTGTTAAGGACTATTTTTAAACCCTGCCGGCATTCAGATATGTCCCCTTTGTGCTTATTCATACAAGGAAACCATTTTCTCTCTCCTTATTAAAGAAATCACAAATATCAGCTGTGGTCTGGCCACATGCTGGCTTATCTGTTGCCAAGCCCCAGAAAGTCTAAGTAGCTAGCAAAATCAGACCAGGATTAGAACTATCTTGGAATCATGCACAGAGATACTAACCAAGGTATCCACACTGTTGTGATCTTCCATTGGAGAGGGCGGAATGGAGGGGACCTGTGGTAATTCTCCCACTTGTGCCTAATTTGACAAGCTCATCTGGCCCTTCCATGACTTCATGAGTAGTCCTGTTATATGGTGCTCAGGAAAAGGGAGAGCCCCACGTGGACATTTATAAAATGGCCCTTGATCCCAGAGGAGCCTTCTGGTGGCACTGTAACAGGGAGCTCAGGCAAATTCCATCTGCCTTTTTCAGTCCTGAGGTTCACATCTGTCCCCTCACATTCCCCTTCTTGACAGCATCCCTATCCTCCCTTGCCGTTTTCCCTTTGCTGCTGTCACTCACTTGGGTTTTCATAGTCTGAGCTCAGCCGCTGTTCAAAGGAGAGAGAAAACTGTAGCCATTTCTGTTCAGTCTGGCTGCCTGGGAGTTCAAAAGATAAGAAGCACTTTCCAGCATGAAATAGGCCATGAAATATGTTTGAAAATAAAGTTGTTAATGACAATTGTCATCAAAAACTTTCCCTTTGAAATGCATCATTCGCAGCTTACATACCTAAGAGAACTAATCTCTTCTTTTGAAACTTCATACTGTGAGGCAGCCAGTAGAGACAGATGTGGTCATATCTTTATTTTCCCACAATGGTGTATGTATGTATGTATGTGAATACACATGTGCATGCACACACATCACACCCCCATTTACATGCATGCAAATACCACTCAACGTATACAATGCCTCTCCATATGTCTGTACACATGCATATTCTCACAAACAACCATAAGGGCTCCAGTCATTCCCATAGACCACAGCCAAAGTGAGTTTCCTTAAGTGCATTTCTAGCTATATCATTGTGCTACTCAATCATTTCCAGTGGCTTCCTGTTGACTCTAGGATAAAATATAAATTCTGCTAAGCTTTTAAAGGTTAGTCCCGACCACTTTCTCCAGCCGCACTGGGCACTGTGTCTCTTGGTGATCAGCCAAAGTGGCCTTCTTTCAGTTTCTCAGACATGATATCCCCTCTCCTATCTCCATGTCCCATCACTGCAAGGAGCCTCTTTCTCTAAGTACTGTCTAAAGAGAACCTTTCCTGGAGCTGTCCCCCTCCTTAAGCTGAGAGGGCATCTGCACCCCAAGGTGGCTTTGTTCTTTATGTGCTTAGTATGTGGTTTCCTCTGGAATAAAGTGCTTCATTTGGGAGCAAGAACTGGGTTTTTTTGAGTTGGGTTTTGGGTCTATGTCTCTCTAACACACAGAAGAGGCCCAATAGATATTTATTAGATGCCTGTTAAATAAATGATTGATGTGGTATCAAAATGTGACATTTTAGAGAGTTCCACTCAACATGTTTCTACACTAAACTTCTCTCTATTTCTCACAAATAACAAATACTCCATCTCCCATCTCCAGGACTTGTACTGGCTGCCCCTCTCCATCTCCAGTCATAGAATTCCTCTCTTTTTCCGGTACCACCTTCTATATGATACTTTAATGATCTCCACAGCTGCTAGTGCTCTCCTTCATTAACTACTTATATTTTGCCACTTTGCATTTATTTGTATTTATTCTGTATATACTTATCTGTGTACTTGTCTCCCCACTGGCTTGGGAGCCCATTCATTCTTTTTTATTGGAATTCCTGGCATGATACCTAGAACAGAGTTGATGCTTAACATATGCTTGTTAATTAATTGTGTGATTATGTAGGACACAATGTACTTAATTATATAAACACACAAGTGCATGTTACATGTATGTATACAAATGTATATAGTTTGTATTTATACAAACACATACATGATAGCTATTAATATATATTGATGGAGGGGGTTCTTATTGGAAGTTTCCCAGCTTAGACGCTAAAATGTTGGAGTTTAATTTACTTAATTTTAAAACAATTTATTTATATATTTTATGTATATATTTTAATTTACATATATAATTTTATATGGTTACTTAATTTACTTATACTTTACTTAAATTTATACATATATGTATATGTATAAATATAAATTTATACATATACCTTACATATATAACTTATTAAATATATATTACATCAAATGTCTGTGTGTATACATATCTAAACAAACATCTAGAAATAGATATATTACCTGTACCCTCCTCCAACAAGATAGTCTACCCATGGACTCTTGAAATGGGTTCTATACTGGTTATAGCCTAACCTTAAAAAAAGATCAGGTTTTTCTCATTATGTCTCCATTATATCTCTAACAAAAGCTAAATGGTTTATATCTTAGGTCTCACCTAAATGAGAGTAACAGGGACATTTCCAGAATGACTATTATTTGTCCAAAGTAGGTATTTGGTGCTGGACATCTTTTGGACACTTTGGCATCTGCCAAAAAAATAGCTAAATTACAAAAGACTCATAAAAACTCATTAACAAATATCAAAAGCACGCAAAAAATAATAAATAAATTATCATACCAATTACACTCCCCTGAAAGTTGGGACTGCTAAACAGATATTTCACTTTTACTTTTGACCTGTACCATCTATATAACTCAGAAGTCCAGATTTCCTGGCAAAGAAGAGAATAATTTGCACTTTCTTAATTCTTTCAGCTGAAGCATCTTTTTCTAGGTTTCTCCTGATAAGTGACATGTTGCAGAACTGAGTAACTGATTCAGATCCAGGAACCCAAGAAATCCTGGACTATTAAGATAGTCATAAAGACTGGAAATATTCACAATTCAGCATCATTCCTTGGTCATTTGAATTTAAGGAAAGAAATACAACTGCCAGGGGTCTGGGGTGCAGTCACAGGCTTGCCTGATCAAGCATATGTTTTTGTTGGCACATGTTCATAGCCAGTATTGCTGCTGGACATTGTGGGGAGGATAGGGAGATACATCCTCCCTCTGCTGCTAAAAGTCCAAGGAAGAACTGGCAGCTCCCCAAACAACAGTCTCAAAAGAGAGGAAGAGAGAGCGAGACAGATTCTTTGTCCTCTCCTTTTATAGTTTACTGAGTAGGAGGCTTTTCCTGGCTCAGTTACCAATCATCTATGACATAGCCCCAGTCTTTTAGTGTTGAGGCAGATGCATGCCCAGCTCTGTGGAAGCTCTGTGTGTGTGTGTGCACACACACATATATATGCAAGTATATGTACATGCACTAGCTTGGGGTGGTGGAGAGAGCAACAAGGCAGAGAAAAAGAAAGAGAAGAGAGAGAGAGAGAGAGAGAGAGAGAGAGAGAGAGAGAGAGAGAGAGAGAGAGAGAGAGAGAGAGACAAAGACAGACCTAGAGAGACCAAAAAAACCCAAAAAAACAAAAAAAACAAAAAAACAGAGAGAGACAGAGAGAGTTTTGAGGGAGAGAAGAGGAGAGAGATCGTTAGGTTAGTGTTGAAAGACATAAGATTCATATCCTGGCTCTGGTGATTATTTCTTCTATAATATGATCTTGGGTAAGTCATTGAACTCTTTGAAATTCCAGTGACATCCTGGTATGTATTGATTAAAAGATGAATTTTAGTCTTCATTGATAGAAGAGTTTGTTCACTGGAAGTGAGTCGACTAATGAATAAATCATATACCCATATACATATACATTCACAGAATTTCAAATTTAGAAATATACAACTGATAAATATTCTGTACACAAACATACAAATATATCATTCATGGATATATGTGTGTGTGCATGTGTGAGTGTGTGTAATAGTATTTGGTCTATCCTAATTACTATGATAGCTGCTAGAGACCCTTGTGGGAAAATATCTAGTTATAGAATTCATAGGTTCTGATTTATAAAGACAGAAGTTTTGTTGTTTTTTTTAATAAGAACTTATTGAGAGTTGATGAAGAAAGAAAATTCCCAGGCAGAACTATCCTGCCAAACACCAAAATATCATTTCACATTAATTTCTTCCTTGCTTCTTTCTTTCCTTTTTTCCTTCCTTCCTCCTTTCCTCTTTTTACTTTTTCTGAAATTCCATCAATTAGAAACATTCTCTTTTAAAAATGCAAATACATTTTGGAGGACTAAAAGTTCATCATTCATTTACACTTTACTGTGCATTAATTAGTTTAGACCTTTCTTTTCTTAACACCTAGCTATGATCAAGAACATTAAGTGACAGAGCCTTTTAATTAAATGGGGGAGGGGATATAGGCAGTTTGGGGAACTGTAGTACTTCAGAAGGAAGGGCAGACCTTGATGAGATACCTATTAGGAGTATAATTCAAAGAGTTGGTCATTGTGACCTTCAATTCTGTACTGGTGGGTTTCCTCTGAAGAACTCAGAGGGCCCTGGATATAGGAAAGTATAATTAATACTTAACATTTTGTGTTAAGTGGTAAATGTGAGTAAGGGGGTAGTTAGGTAGAAAGGCTGAAAATCCCCAGCTGAGAAAGAAAGATAATTGGGTTTGACAGAGGGGACCAGAAAAGGGAACTAATAAAATTTTGTTTGCCAAATTATAGGGAGAATTATTGCTCTTAGAATGCAGCTTTGCATATTTTATTTCAGTGAACATTTCCTCTTGTTTTCTTGTTTTATACGAGTCTGAATTTGAACAGGTAAACTGTTCCTTTGACTGTGATTGATGAGTGGTGATGTCTGGGGAAGGGAATACAAGAAGTATTTTCAGAAAGACCTTAGAGAAACTGGTAGCAGCCTTTCTTTTTAAGAGTTTCTGATCATCAGAACAGAACTTATTAACCTACACTTTATGGACTTGTTTAAAAAATGATAACGATAACTATTTCAACTGATTTCCTTTGTAATCCTATCTTTTAAAAAAATTTTATGCATTTAGAAACATCATTCTGAGAAAAGATCAATAAGCTTTACTAAATGTCAAGATTTCCACAACAAAAAAACCATGTTAAGAACTGCTGCCCTACAGAAATATGTGTTCAGGGATTAATCAATAATGAACTTGATCAATAAATTGGCAGAATTTGCTTGGTAGGTTTCTTGCTAGACCATGATGAGGAAGCATGAAAATACTTGGCTCGTGAGGCCTTAGAATGTCAGTACTAGGAATAAGGAAAGAAAAGAAGAAATGGAGTGCCAAAGAAATACTTTGACTATTTTGTTTAGGATGGAAATTGTACTCAAGAAAAATAAAAAGAAAAATTTATTTTTTCCTTCTTCTCTCCATCCCTTAGATAACTAATAACCTCCTATACTCAGAATTTTGAACTTAACCTAGTTTTATTAATTTAGTAGGCTAAAGGAGTATGCTGGGAACCTAACTTACACATTAATAATGTCATTTCTATAGGATCCTTCATAAAAATTCTATTTCAGTACTTTATCATGGCATGAGGATGATTTTACTTTCTCCAGAGTTATGCCTGTGGAGCAAAAGCATTGACATATTCCAAAATGTTGAAAAAAAGCTTTGAAAAACTTCCCAGAAGCCAACTGCGTGTATTTCCCATGATTTACCTAAGTAAGTAAAGGCTCATCCCCTGTAAGCTGTCCACTAGTTATGGATCCATTAGCTATAGCAATCCACAGAAGAAAAGTAAAGAAGAAATAAAGTTCAGTTCCTTTTGTTTCTGCATTAATCATGACAGAGTAACAGTACAGGACAAATTATTTTAAGAATATAGTTTTAAGATCATCTTATATCTTAATTTAACTCATGGCATTCTAAATACAACCTCCATTGGTCCATTAACCAATAAGTTGACATTCTACTAGAATAATTGAATCACATCTGTATTGGGATTCCTATAAATGGAAACAAAGAATATAAGGATGCTGCAATTAATTGTATGGATAACTCACAGGTTCTCCTTGGAGATGCAAAAGAAAAAAAAAAGAAGTTGCTTTGCTCATATGCAATAAAAAGCACCATTTTATTGAACACTTGGACATTTCATAATGCAGTACTTATGGTGAACATCTTTCAAAGTAGTTTATATACCACCATCTGTTGGAGAAGATAAGGGAGCAAAGAAATTCTACGAAGAACTGAAAAAGACCATTCAGAAAAAAAAAAAAAACAAAAACCCAGAAACAATAAACTTGAATATTCATCCTCAGGACATAAATGTAGAGTTGGAAGGGGCCTTAGAGGTAATCTAATCCAAATCTTTTATTTTACAATTGTATTACTTTGTAATGCTAAAAATCCATGTTCTATAGGAAATCTTTACCAATCCCATTTAAATCTAGTGCCTTCTCCTTGTTTAATATTATTTTCTAGTTATTATATATATATAGTTATTATATATGTAGCTTGTTTCTCTGTGTATGTATGCACATATATACATATATACATACCCATATAGATACACATGTGCATACATGTATACACGTGTGTATTTGTTGTTGTTTGTTTCTCTTCCATTAGTTTATAAGGCTTCAAGGCAAAGACTATCTTTTGTCTATTTTTCTATCTCCAGAATTTAGCACAATACCTGATTTATAGCCGGCACTTAATAAATGTTTATTAATTAATAGATTGATATGTCAGTCAGAAAAAAATATTTTAAGCATTTTATGTAGTCGATGCGGCTGAAATAATGGACTTTGCAAAGAAAGACATACAAATAAATGATCACATCCATGATCTGTGTCAAAAAGAAGGCCCTTGAAACTGAAATTTGGGAAAAGCCTTTTTCAAAATGTAATTTTTTAGCTAAATCATAAAGGACGTAAGAAATTTGAGGAATCAGTGTTGAGGAGGGGGAACATTCCAGACTTGGGGGATAATTTGGGCAAAAAGAAGACAGCAAGATGCTATGTTTAAGAAGTAATGGGCAGATTATTTAAACTAGATTGTACAATGTATAGAAGGGAAGAAAACAAAGGAGCAGGTTGTGAGGCTATTCAAATACCAAATGGAGAAGTATATGTTTGAGCTTAGAGATTATAGGGAGGCATCACAGTTTATAGAGTGTGATGATATGATTAGACCTACATCATAAGCATATTTTTGGAGCAACTGTGTGGAGGAAGCAAAGATATGGGGAGACTTGGGACAGGGAGGCTGATTAGAAATTTATATGATAACTGTTATATATGTAAAAGGAATAGCAAGTTGTACATAATACATTTGCAGTTTCATGTGCAATCATCTTTTTTATTATACTATTTTATGGAAGTGCTTATTTTACTCCATAAATTAAAAAGAAAATAACCAAAAATAAAATTAAAAAAAAAAACTATTGTAATAGTCCTGGTAAAGGATGATGAAGGACTGAATTAGTGGTGTGTCTGCATAAGTAAGAGAAGGTAGAAATGACAATATTTGGCAACATATATTGGACATGAGTTGGATGAATAAGAGTGAGAAGTTAAGAATATTATGAAGGTTATGAGTCTGTTTAATTGTAATTTCTTCAAAGTGCTATGTGATTTCATAGGGTAAGGACATCTCTTAGGAGGAATTAAGGAAGATTTCCAGAAGACTTTTTTCTAGATTTTGCAGAATTGGGGACTAATTTTTTGAGTGAGGACATTCTATGTAGAAGGAATGACTTAAACAAATATAGTCAACTTGGGAAAGAATGGATATATTCCAGGAAGAGTGAATAATTAATTTTACCAGAAGAGGTAAATAAAGGTTTGAGTGAAGGGTAAGGCAACAAAGTGAGGTCTATACCCGAGCATAATGACCCTTCTCATAGTCATAGCATAATGACTCTTCTCATAGTCATATCACTGGGGAATTAGAAGGGCTTTCAATGACAATCTATTCCACATACCAAAGAAAGCCCCATTATAATATATATATATATATATACATATAAATATAAATATATATATATGTATATATATATATATATATATATATAAATGGTAATCCAGATTCTGCTTGAAGAATTCCAAGTAAAAGGAGACCACCACCTCCAAGCATCCTACTCTGTTTAGGAGAGCTTGAATTGTTGGGAAGTGATGTGTGTGTGTGTGTGTGTGTGTGTGTGTGTGTGTGTTTCCTGACATAAAGCCTATTTTGGTTTCTTTGCAACTTCTATCAAGCATTCCTCTTAATTTTTCCTTCTTTACCTGCCAGCCCTTTCAGTACTTGAATACAGAAACTATTTGACCAACACCAACAGTATCCAATCTTCTTCAGGTGAAATATGCCTGGTACCTTCAGGCAATCCTCATATGCACTCAAAGTCATCCACCATATTGATTTCCCTCTTCTGAATAATCACCTCACTTTGAATATCAAGCTAATGAGTTGGGGTGTTATTTAATAGACAATAGGGAGATAGTGAAGATTTTAATGAGAGACTGATATGGTCAGAATTATTCATAAGGAAGAATACTGCAACAATTTGTAGGATGGTTTGGAAGGAAAGAAAACAAAAACAGTTATCAGGTTGCAGGTTATTATAGCAGTTCATTCACAAAATATAATCACAGCTAGAACTAGCATGTTGGAAAAGGGGACACAAAGGAGGAGATGTGTATGGGAAAATATATATATGTGTATTTATGTGTGTGTGTGTATACACATACATACATATGCTCAACAGAATATAAGCATTATAAAGGTAGGAACTATTTGTGAAAAGGAGTTGCTTTAGTCAAGGGGATGGGAAAGATAATGAGCATTGGGTTTGAGTATATATTAAATGTTTAAGAAAAAGTTGACTTTTGTGAACCTAAGGGTTAAATTGAGAACCAGGTAAAATTAATCCCTTTTTTCTGACTGATGGGTATAACTTTAATGTGCTTATGGGATTTCTCTGTCTGTCTGTCTCCCTCTCCCTTATCACACATCCTCAGGCAAAATAGATATCAATGCCAATAGGAATGTGTGTAGGTGGAGCACCAGAGAACCTGCTCTAATTTGCAAACTAGAAGGATAGTGGTTCTTTTAACAAAAACAGAGGAATAGGAAAGTCCAAAAGAGGAAATGGTAGTTTAGGCTGAGAGAGGAAATGAGTTCATTTGGGGACATCTTGATTTTGAAATGTCTGTGTGACAGTAATGGAAGAATAGAGCTCAGAAGAGGGACTGTATCTAAAAATACAAATTCTTCCAAAAGTCTTTTGTCATTAACCTAAGGATGACAATTAATCTCATAGGCTCTTATAAATTATTGAGAGAGTATATATAAGAAGAAATATACTAAGATAGAACCTTGAGGTATATCCATAGTTAGAGAGTGGAGTATGAATGATTAGACAACAACGGATAGAGGGCAGAAGTAGCTAGACATATAAGAAAATCAGGAAAATATATAGGGAAAAAAGAACTCAAGATGAGAATAGGGTCCACAGTACCCTATCCACAAGAACCTAGAGGACTAATACTATGGAAAAGCCATCAGATTTTGCAGTTAAAAGAATAAAACAATTTCATTTGAATGATGAAGCTACACATCAGGTTGCAAAGTGTTCAGAAGTGAGAGGAATGAAAGTGAAGGTAATGTGTATAGGCAATTTTATTTATTTTTCTTTTCTTGCTTATTACTATCATTATTTTTGCTGAGAGAGATGAGAGATATATGATGGTAGTTTGAAAAGATGGCAAGGTTTAGTCAGACATTTTAACTATAGGGAAGACAGATATATTTTAGGCAATAAGGCAGTAACCAGCAGCTAGAGAAAAATTGAATAGGAGAGAGAAGAAAAAAAAAAAGAAGAGAAGAGATATAAATATAGACATAGAGACAGATAGAGATACATGAGAGAGACCAACAGAAAGACAGAAAGAGAAACACACACAGAGAGAAATCAGAGAAACAAAAAGAGACAAAGACAAAGATAGAGAGAGATGGAGAAAAGAGGAGGTAAGGGTCAGGATGAAGAATAAATTTTGGAGGAATAAAAACATTAGGAAAGATAGATTGATAAGTCGCTATGATAAGATACAGAATTTTCAGAATTTTTTTTATAATGTAAATCAATTTGTGAGTAATGGTAACCGTTACAATCTATAATTGACAATGGGAAGAGTAGATCATAGTAATGATGTAGATTGAAAAACTGAGAGTTTAGGATATTTAAAAGCATATTGACGTGCATGTTACAGTCTATTAACATAAGGACACCAGTTGGGGTGGAAAGGGAAAATTGTGAGCTGGGAACTGAAATCCTAGAAAAAGAAGGGAGAATAACATGAGGGTTGGTGGATAATAGTCATTAGAATTGGGATTGGGTGATGAAATTGAAATATTGAATCTAAAAATAACATGGGTTAAGTGATGTAGGCAGAGTGATGTAAGCAAAGAGAAGAAAAGAGGATTCCTACTTACCATTCAGGACTAGTAGGTTGTTGGTGTGAGAGAAAATTCAAACAATACTAGAAAGTATTTCCAAGGATACAGTACTATCCAGAGTGATGTAGATTCTCTGACTGCCATAAAATAGAAGAACAATGAGAGGAAGAAGTCCAAAATGAAAGTAAATTTGTTAATTATGGAATGGAGGTTGTAGGGATAGGCAATGCTGTAGTGGGTCAATGGAAAGCTAGTGTTGAAGCAGACAGGAAAGAAAGAATCTATTTGTAGGGGTGAGGGTGGGAATAAGGAGCAGTTAGTTTATTTTTAGCCAGTCCAGAATTTAATAATATTGAAAGGAAGTTGCTAACAATAGGGAGGAAAACTATAGGGGCAAAGTAAAAATATTTTCTCACAAGATTTCACTTTTGTGGTCATAGGGTCTAGGGTGGTCAAGATACATTGGACCTTCTCTCAGTGGAGGAGCAAAAGAGCCTTTTGACTATACTAGGCTTCTGCTGAGTGGTCTTATGGTTTGACTATAGTCAGCCTCTCCTTCCAACATTAGAGAAAGTCCATGGTTAATTGCCTCTGTTGGGGAATTAGTGACCATGAGAGTTTAGATTATAGGAAAGAAAGAAGTTCTTCATCTGTACTAAGATTTCTGGGTCAGTTCTGGAAAGGAACTATTTTCCTGGTATGTTCACAGGCCAGTAAGATTGAAAGTCTTTCATAAAAGGTTTCATAAAAGAGGTTTTAATGTCCATATGTTATTGTTTTTAATGATATATTTTGTTTTTATATCACAAACATTTACAGATATTTCCTTCCTTCTTAAGTAAACTTTACCTTATAGAAGGAAAAAAAATTAAAATAACGTAGGCCATTTTGAGCACTGTATACAACATTCTATACCCATAGGCCCTTGCCTTTCCAATGAAAGGTTGGGGATAAGTCTAATGATGTTTTAACCTTAATAAATAAAATAATAATAATAGCTATCCAAAATGGAATGGGTTTCTTTGGGAGATAGTAGATTTCCTGTCATTATAGTGCTTCAATGATCAGTCCCTTGTCAGTTGTATTTTAGAAGGAATCTCCTCCCCTACCTACTCCCCCACCCCACCTAGGGTGACATTAAACTAGAGACTACTGAGGTCCTTTATAACTGTTAGATTGTATAATTTTCCAGTAGGAGCCTTAGGGACCCAGAGTGCAGGATATAACATTTCTACACTTCTCTACTCAGGAAGTATTGGGAAGTGGTCTCCACTACCTTCAAGTCATAATCTGCCTGCCATAGACATGCAGACAAAAGTTTGTCATCTGTCACAGATGAAACCATTTTTCCTTGTAATCCATCCATTGACTCAGAGGTTGTGGGTTCCCCTGGGAAGTGTCACAGAACTACATGACATACCTGAGTGTACAGTTTTGCTTCCATAGTTCTGAGTTAGCTGTGTGGTTGGTTTTTTTTTTTTTTTTTTTTTTTTTTTTGTTTGTTTTTTTTTTTTTTGTTTTTTGGTAGAGATGAGAGGAATGAGGAGGGTAGGAAATACAGCTAAAACTGATAAAAGACACTTTGTATAATGACCCTTTGAAAGGAGTGGGTTTGGAAGCAGCCATGATTCTGACAAAGGGGTCACTTTATACATCATCCTGAATCCCTCAGCGAATCCATTGCTACCTTGTAACTTTAAAACTGCCTTCTACCTCCAAAAGAGCAGCTACCCAATACCATCTTTATAGCTTAACTCTAGTGGAACTGGAGGGAATTGCTTAGAATAATATTGAAGGGTCTCTAATCACAGTCTCCACATATTTTGCTAGCCTGAGAACAGAAAGTAAGGGGGAGAGAGAGCAAGTAAGAGACAAGTCTCAGTTTGTTTATTCTATGTTTTAATAATTGGCTGATTAAGTTCCATTTTTATTTGGTTTCACTGGCAATCAGATAGAGAGCTGTAATATCCACTCACACCTTGTAATTACCATTAATTTCTTCCCTTTACTCTGCACAGTCAGGACAAGGTTGGCAGAGGAAGCCATGGGAGAATGAGTGAATCAGACTGGAGTAAAAATGCATATTCATGAAGCCAAGCAAGCAGAGACTCTGAAGAGAGCTGGAGCTGATGGGGAGGGCAGGAAGGGAAGGAAGGCTGAGAGATAGAAAGGGGGAAAAATACCTTGAATTGGAGACAAAGGGAAATGGAGGAAAATGTTGAAGTCAGCACAACAGCCTTGCTAGCTTAATTACCATAATGATGTAAAATAGTCCAATCAGCAATCTGGGGCTAATCTTTCATGTATTACAGGTCTCTCCTTCAGAAAGCTCCACAGCTTAAATGCATTTTTAATGAAGATATTCGAGGCAAGCAGATAATTTCCCACTCTTTACAGGAGGGAATCAGAGCACATTAAATGGGCTGTTCCCCTTCCCTTTGGCTGCCCAGAGTTCTTGCTCTGACTAGCTCAGGGGAGTGATTGTCTTCCATGATGTGTCACTCAAACCCTGCTTCTCCCCATGAAGCAGCTGGGAAACTCAGAGACTAGAGAGAGCTCTGAACAATTTTTAGATTGGAACCCAGTGATCTGGTGTGTCCTGGCCATCGGATTTTTCATTGTGGCCCACAGAAACCTAGTTTCCTTAACCGGAAACAGGAGGAAAAGAGAGACAGGCAGACAGACACATGCATACACATACACAGAGACACACAGAGATAGAGACCAAAAGTATTGGACAGACAGAGATGGATAGACAGATTAAGACAAAGAAAGAGATACAAGAAACAGAGATAGAGGAAGAGATACACAAAAGCAGAGTCCTCGGTGGCCCACCCTGTCCCATCTGGCATCAGATTCATCAGCCTTGGCTTGACTATGTGATTCTCTCAGTCCAGATGCTGCTGGGACTCTTTCTGCCTCTATGCTATGACTTCATAATGCATTTAAACCATTTACCTGGGAAACTTAATTCATTTTCCAGCCAGTATGAGTACTAAGGGGGTCTCTGGGCCATTGGTAACCTTCCTCCAGCCAGAAGAGACCTCTCCCATGATTCTTGCCTTCATTGATTCACTGAATCCTCCTCCATAATTAGACTATATAGTATGGAATAAAGTTGATTTGATTAGTGTGAGCAGCTTTTCCTTTGTTCCATTGTTTTCTTGTCAAGATGTCTAAATGATTATCAATCAACAAGTGTTTATTAAGCATTTTCTATGTGCCAGGCTCTGTGCTAAGAATTGGATCAAAAAAAATAATTTTCTGAAAGAATTTACATTTTAGTGGAAAGGGTAGCATATAAGGAATTAGGTTCCCACAAAATATATACAGAGTGTGTAGAAAGTCAGTATATGAGGTGAAGGCAAGGGAAGAGATCAATGCCCAAGACTTTTTGCAGTAGGTAGACTATTGGGAGATTCTTGAAGGAATCTGGAGAAACTAAAAGGGGGAGAACACTATAGAGAGGAATCACACAGCAAAAAGATAATGGAATGAGAGTGAGAGATGGGGTTTCATGTTTGAGGTATAAGAAGTAGGGTATTATTGTAGTGTGTGGAACAGCAAAAAGAGTAAGAAGACTAGAAAGGTATCACTATAATCACTTCTTGTTAATGGGGTATGGGGCTTGTTTGAGGGTTACCTAAGGAGGACAAGGTGATATGGAACCTGCTTGAGTCACCAGGTATAATTATTTCCTTCTCATTCATTGCTGTTATAGAGGCTATTTGGTATAGTACAAAGAATGTTCATCTCCATCAGAAAGGTACTTATTAGCTGCATGACTATAGGCAAATCATTAAATCTCTATGTGAATCAGGCAACTCCCTAGAAATTATTGTTACAAATGGAGGATGATTTGTACTGGTGGAGGGAGTTCCCCATCAAGATTTCTCTTTCCTGTTGAAATTATAACTTCCTGATATATTCATTTACTTCTATAATATCCCTAAGAGCTCTCAGTGTCACTAGTATAAACCATTAACAAAGAACGATTATAGTGATCCCTTTCTAGTCTCTTATACTTTATACTCTTACATACTACAATCTGGCAGTGTTACCCTATTTCCTATACCTCAAACATGTCACTTCATCTCTCCTTCCAGTGTCTTTTCATTCCTCCTCCTCAGAAAAGTGCTATGAACTTCAGAGTCATCCAAGGAAAAGGCCTCTATCCTAATGATAATCCATTGGCATACACCTCAATATATTGGAATAAGGCATGTAGAATCCAAGGGTTAACAGTTTCTAGAAACAACTGGACTAAAAGGATGAATATATGTATTTGTGAAGATGAAATTCCTTGATTTCATTATAATTAGTGCTTGAAATTCTAACTAGTTATTTATAAGACACCTATAACTGAGTTACATAAGCATTTGGCAACCTGATTAGGTTAATTTTAAATAACCACAGGAGGGAAACACATGTTTTTTATTGTCTATTTCTATAGCTTGGCTGCATGATAATGTGATAGGCAGGAAGTTATTTTCCTTTTTTTTTTTTTTTTTTTCTTTTGACTGAGTTACAGCTCTCTTGTGTGAGTAGAGCAGAAAAAATTTAGGTGAAGGAGATTGACAGAGATAACAGGATCACTTTTCTGTTTTTCTATTGCCCAGGAGGAATGAAGAAAGGGGAAGTGTGGAGATTTCAGTTATAATGAAATATTCACTAGAACTGTCCCTATGTGAAAGTTGTGGAAACTTCTCTGTAGACCTTTGAAGTTGTTATATATGACACTGTTAGTGAATTAACTATTTTGATCCTTTTTTAATCTATAAAGTAAAAGGACTTGTATTAGGTTCTATTCTATCTCTAACATCTAACAAGCTATGATTCTAATCTCTTCTTATGAATGGTTTCACAGAACTAAAGAACCACAAAATTGTGAGGGAACTTGAATGTATTCAAGTTCAAGCTATGCTCAAAACATGATTATATTTTACTTTATCTCATACAAACCTGCTAACTACTCCTCAAAGACTTCCAGCGATAGGAGACTCACTATATCCCATGGCAGCCCATTTAATCTTTGGACAGCTCTAATTGTTAGGAAATTATATTGAGTTACACTCAACCTCCTTGTAACCTCCACTCATTAATCCTAATCATGCCCTCTGGGGAAAAATCAGAACATGTCTAAACCCTCTTTAACCTGATGGTTGTTAAAATATTTCAGAACTGTTCAAATGCCCTTCCATAATGTTCTCTTCTTTTTCCAGGTTAAGCATCCTCATTTCTTTCAACCAGTCTATATATGCCATGATTCTGAGTCACCTCACAATCCTGGCCACCTTTCTGTATGGGTATGTCAGCTCATCAATATCCAGCTAAAATTAGTTACTCAAAATTGGACATAATGCTCCAGATGGGATCTGATCAGAATGGAGCTGAGTGGGACCATTGCTTCTCCTTTTTTGGCCAGCCAATTTCCATTCAGGTCATCTCTGGTTGCAGCAGCTTTGTTTTGTTTTGACCGCCACTGGTTCATATTGAGCATGGAGTTCATTAGAAATCCTAAGTTTTCTTCACACAAATTTCTATCTTATCATATATTTAAATAGTTGCATTTGGGAACCTAAGTGATGAACTTTCTATTATGCTTATGAAATTTCATTTTCTTAGATTTATCACATAATAAAGAGGCTCTTGAGATATTTTTAAAAATTTCTATTCTATCATCCAGTACATTTTTATCTATCAATCACAGCTTCATGTCACCTGAAAAATTTCATAATCATGACATTTAGACTACCACCATCCAAGTCATTAATAAAAATGTTGAATAGTTCAAGGCCAAGGACATAGCCTTTTGTCACTCCAATAGACACCTCTCTTCAGGGTGATGAATCAATCCATTAATTGACACTTTAGCTATAGTTGTTCAACCAACTATGAATTCACTTAACTAGGCTTTCATTGGTACTGTATTTCTTTATCTCACAAAGCTACCATGAGGAACTGTGTAAGATGAGAATTTACTGAAATCAAGATATACCACATCATTTAGTATTCCCCTCATCTACCAATCTGATAGCTATATGAAAAAAAGATAAATGAAGACATAACTTGTTCTTGGTGAACTCAAAGTCAACTTGAGCTCATTGGTTCTTGTGATTTTAAGATGACATGGAGGTGACCTTGTTTTATTCCTGTGATTTCCACATTTCCCAGTTTTTCCTTGTTAGTTGAATTTCCTTGTTAGTTAGCTCATTTTGTTTTTTCTTCCTGCTGAGAAATAAAATTTCCCTCAAAGAAAATCAAAAACTTTTCAGAGTCAAGTTTTAGAATTCATCTTCTCATGAATAATGGGATAATCCACATCCTATCTACTTCATTTTGTATTTGTCCCATTTTATTCCTTTCATTAGGAAAATTTTTAATAGTAACTGTTTCTTAGCCATTATAAAATAGAATCCTGAACTTAACATCTGGACCATCGCAGTTGAATCCAGATTTAGATACTTCTGGATCTTTGTCCATATATTAGAAACAATAGAGTTTCACCAATATTTTTTGAACAAAGAAGTGACCACTTTAAGAATATGTCTTTGGCAATTGTGTAATGGGGGTTGTAAGAGGGAAGGAGCTAGCTGCTGGGCAACCAATTAGAAGACTCTGCAATAATGTAGATGAGAAGTGACAAATGTACAGACAGGAATGAATGCAAGATATATTGAAGAGATGGCAACAATAAGACTTGTCAACTGATTGAATCAATCTATCAAAGAATATTTATTAAGACAGCCACATCCCAGACATTGTCCCTATGAAAGAACTGTCTTGTTTGCTTGGGATATAGTCAAAAGATTGCTAGACTTCAAATCTGAAAGAACTGACTTTAAATCTTGCTTCATATCTTACTAGCTGTGTGACTTTAAGTAAGAGTTTTTAATCTCCCTCAGCATTAATTTCTTCATCTATAAAATGGGAATGAATAATATCATCAGTTGTCATGAAAATAAAATGACATATGTAAAGCATTTTGTAAACTTTAAAATATATAAACTCTATCTCTCCATCCATTTATATTTAACTAATATTGTACAGTGTGAAAAATGCTTTATATACATTATTTCATTTGGTACTACAACAACTCTCTGACGTAATACTAAGATATTACTATCTCCATTGCATAAATAAGGTAAAATGTAGTTCACAACAGTTAAAGAGCCCCAAACTACCTTGTATTTAACTACATTATATATAGACTCATCTTATTTTTAAAAAAATATTTTATATTTTTGATTATACATATATATTAACTTTTTAAATAAACATTTATTTATGAATCATGTTGGGAGAGAAAAGTCAGAACAAAAGGGAATAACCATGAAAGGAAAAAAAAAAAAAACAGAAAAAAGAAGTGAACATAGTATGTATTGATTTACATTCAATATCCATAATTCTTTTTTTTTGTGACATGGATGTTGTTTTCTATCCAGAGTTTATTTGGACTGCTTTGTATCACTGAAGCACTGAGAAGAACCAAGTCTTTTTTTTTTTAGCTTTTAAAGTAGCATGTTGAATTATTATTATTTTTTTTTATATATATTTTTTAATTTTAGTTTTTAATAGTTTTTATTTACCAGATATATGCATGGGTAATTTTACAACGTTGACAATTGCCAAACAATTTGTTCCAATTTTTCCCCTCCTCCCTCCCCCCCCACAGATGGCAGGTGGGCCAATACATGTTAAATATGTTAGAGTATAAATTAAATACAATATGTATACATGACCAAACAGTTGTTTTACTGAACAAAAAGAATCAGACTTTGAAATAGTATACAATTAGCCTGTGAAGGAAATCCAAAATGCAGGCGGACAAAATTAGAGGGATTGGAAATTTTATGTAGTGGTTCATAGTCATCTCCCAGAGTTCTTTCCCTGAGTGTAGCTGAAGAACCAAGTCTTTCATAGTTGATCATTGCATTCTTGCTATTACTATGTACAGTGTATTCCTGATTCTGTTTGTTTCATTCAGCATGAGTTCATGTAAATCTTTCTAGGCCTTTCTAAAATCAACTTTTTCATCTTTTTTATAAAACAATATTCCATTATTTTCATATGCCACAAGTTGTTCAGCCATTCCCCATTTGATGGGTATATACTCATTTTCCAATTCTTTGCTACTACAAAAAAGCTGCTATAAACATTTTTGCACATGTGGGTCCTTTTCCCTTCTTTATGATTTCCTTGGGATATAGATCCAGTAATGGCACTACTGGGTCAAAGGATTCACAGTTTTATAGCCCTTTGAGCATAGTTCCTGATTGCTCTCCTGACTGGTTGGATCATTTCCCAATTTCACCAACAATGCATTAATGAGGACATTTTCCCACATTCCCTCCAACATTTATGATTATCTTTTCTTGTCATTTTACCTCTAGTCTGAAAGGTATAAGTGTGGTACTTTAGACTCATCTTCTCGAGTTAATATCTTGTCACAGACACTAACTAGCTGTGTGACCCTAGGCAAGTCACTTAACCCTGTTTGCCTCCCTTTCTTCATCTGTAAAATGACCTGGAGAAGGAATTGGCAAACTTCTCCAATACCTTTGCCAAGAAAAACCCAAATGCAGTCACAAAGAGTCAGGTGCAATTGAAAAATTAAGAACAAAAATCTCAATTCAGAAAAGCCCTCTTATTTTTCTCATGAATAATGGGCACATTATGTCTTCTGTACATATGTAAGAAGGAAAAATTAGAAATGATATTTTACAAACTCATATTTATATAGCTCTTGAAGGTTTCCTTCTTTACCTTTTCTCTCAAAAAGACATTTGACATAGGTACCATCTTAAAAGTAATATCTTTTTTTTTTGCAGATACTTATCTGAGGCTCAGAAATATTTAGATGGCCTGCCTAACACCACACAGCTGGTGTGTATCAGCTAGGACTGTAACCCAGATTGCCAGACTCCAAACCCAGCTTTCTTTCCACTAACCCATCTTAGAGATTATGAGGATCAGATTTTAGTTGGTTCACCTCACATTTAGAACACCTTATCCCAGCCTCATTGGAATTTCAATCTTGGCATCCAATATGCCCTCCTAAAAAGTTGGGAACTTTTGTTCCCAACCAAATTCAACTAACAAGGAAAAACTGGGAAATGTAGAAATCATAGGAATAAAAAGGTCACCTCCATGTCATCTTAAAATCACAGGAACCAATGATCACAAGTTGACTTTGAGTTCACCAAGAACAATTTGAACCGGAGTTCAAATCCTTCTTCAAACACTTACTAGCATGACTCTAAGCAAGTCACTTTCTTTATCTGTAAATGAAGATAATATTAACACTTAAAATGAGATAACATTGGTAAACCTTAACATGCCATAATAATGCTAGTTATTATTATTATTATTGTTGTTAAAATATTGTACATGTGGTCCTGGATGCAGGACCATTGATCATTGTAACCCCCATTATCAAAATTCTTCTGGGCATAAGGAGGAAACATCACTAGGTATGGTAACTATGAATAACTATGAACAAAAGAAAGTAAAGGGAAATACTTATTTTAACAAGAGCTTTAAAAATCTAAGCCAGAAAAAAACAGGACTCCAGATATATGTGTATGGGAATATATATATGTATATATGAATATATATTGTGTGTATATGTATATATACACACATGTAAGCGTATATACATATATATACACACACACATATATATATGTATGTATATATATATATATATATATATGGATGGATGTATATTATAGAGTGTGATTATTTGTAACCACACCTCCATGACTTGGAAGGGGAAAGAGAGAGACGCAACTTGTCCGAAAATAGGCAAATACAAAATATATACAAGACTATATACGAAGTACTTTCAAGGAGACAGTACTAACAATTGGGGCACGGTAGGTTTGGGGGCCAAGGAAAGATCAGACAAAATCTTGTGAAAGAAGAGGTGCCTTAACTATGCTTTGAAGGAAACCAAGGATTCTCCATCATGGAATTGAAGAGGAATTGTTTTCCCTGGGTATAGTATGGAGGAGTCCCTGATTCTTTGAAGTACTGAGCCAACAGAATGGTAGTGCCTTAAGGATAAGAAGTGTCCATCTATGAATTTGTATTTCCACCAGCTGAAATAGTGCCTGGCATATAGGGTGTGTGTGTGTGTGTGTGTGTGTGTGTGTGTGTGTGTGTGTGTGTGTATAAAATATACATTATTGTCATTCAGTTGTTTTCAGTAGTATATGACTCTTGGTGATCCCATTTGGTTTTTTAGGTTTTTGGTGGGTTTTTTTTTTTTTGGCAACAATGTTGAAGTAGCTTACTATTTATTTCTCCAGTTCATTTTACAGTTGAGGAAACTGAGACAAATAAGGTTAAATGACTTATTCAGCTAGTACATGTCCGAGGCCAGATTGAACTCAAGAAAATGTCAAACTCCAGACTCAGCACTCTATCCACTGTGCCTCCTAGCTATCCTGGACTCAAGAAAATCTGGCTTCAAATTCAACTTCAGATATTTTCTAGCTGTATGATTCTGGGCTAGTCACTTGTCCTCTGTTTGTTTCAGTTTCCTCAACTGTGAAATGGTGATAGTAATAGTAATTATTTTCCATTGTAGTTGTGAGGATTAATTGAGATTAAATCAAATTAATTTAATTATAAAGAGCTTAGTACAATATGTGGCATATACTAAACAACTAAATGCTAGTAATTGTTATTGATATTGTTTTTGTTCTTATTATTCTTTTTTTATATAAACCTAAGTTTTTCAGATTTCAACATTACTTCTTTTTGCAATCCATATTTCCATTTCCAATGTTTTAGATGGAGGGTAGTCTTCTTTGCTCTCTTAGTCACAATAGTAGCTATACAGAAAGCACTTCTGTGTTATTCTACTGGTCATGGAAAAGGCTTAGGGTGGAATAGTCTCTTACTCACCATAGAAAATTAAGTGAGAAGCTGCAGATGGATGGGCAGCGTTTGAAAAGGTGGTCTCCAATAAACCTTGAGTCATCCTTCCCTTGACAACTGAATGATTTTTTTTTCATCCCCTGCACTTACAGCTTATTTGATTTGGAATGAGACAAGAAAATGAATAAGCAAGAACTCATAACTTCCTTCTCCCAATGATCATAACTGCTCAATAGACAGCCCTTAACAAGTTCCCCCACTAACAAGCTGCTGTTGTTTTCATGTTTGGGGAATGGCTTAATCCTGTGTATGATAACATCCTCAAGAACGGAGAGTATTAAGCTGTGACAGCTTTCCACTGACCTAAGCAATTGCTATACGAAAACACCATTAGCAGTTCCCCTCTTCATCTGCTCTCCCCCTCCTCCTTCCCACAAGGAAAAGCTAGGCTCAATACTACTATTAAATTACCCTTAGAAATAAGTTCCTCAAGGAAAAATCAATGCACATGTGTTTTAACACTTGTCACTGATAGATCAAATGGCCAATCTCACATATATTATTCTACACAAAGGTTTAAATTTTACAGAAATCCTCTTTGGTGGCATGTTTGAGAGCCCATTGGCTGTTTGGCAGGTTGAGTGGAGAATAAGGAAAAGGAAGAAAAAAGGAGATGAACACCCTTTTTTGTCCCGTTTACTCAGTGGTTCTGAGTCTGGCTTGTACTTAATGAAGACTAGGCATCAGTCCTGAGAGAGGGGATAAAACAAAACAAAATAAAACTCTGCACCCAGATTTTAGGTGATCCTTTTTCTAATGAATTAAATTATTTTCTCTTTCAATCATTTCTCTTTGTTTTGGTCACTGCTTTTTGAGCTTTGAGATTTCATTTGTTTTTTTTTTAATATAAGAAAATTAACAAGCACAGATAAATAGATAATGATTATGGCAGATATGGCACCAGTGGTGGAATAGCTTTTATTTCTGAGTATAATACATGAAATGTATACTTTACTTAGCAAATAAAACCAAAGATTTTTAATCTATGTGTGAACATGAGTAGGCAGATCCCTAATAACTATAGTCAGTTAAGTGGCAGGAAAACTTGAGTCCAGCCTTAGACATTTAACTAGCCATGTGACCTTGGGCAAATAGCTCATTTTCTACCTGTTTTCCTATTTGTAAAATCAGGATGTTAATAGCATTACCTGCAAGAATTTCAGTGCATCTTAAGTGAGATAATATTTGTAAAATATTTTGCCGACTATGAAGTGATATATACATGCTATTATTGTTATTCTTGTGCCTCAATTTCCCCTTCTGGAAACAAAATATCACTATTTTTGCTGCTAATTTTACTGTTGAAATATCTTAATATATAAAATGGTGAGGAGGGGGTTCATGGACTGAAAAGGCAGTTCAAATTAACACTGTGATGGGACATTCAAAAAACTAATTTGATGGTAGGATACCATTAATAGACATGAAATGCCCAGAAATAGAGAAGGAATAGTCCCATTATACTCTGCCCTTTTCAAAGAGACAGCTCAGTATAGTGGAAAGGGGATGAAATTTGGAATTAGATGATCTGGTTTTTGAATTCATGCTCTAATACTTTCTGCCTCTGTGACCTTAGGAAAATCCCAACCTTTCTGTGCCTCAGTTAAGCATCTACAAAATAAGAGATGCCTTTAAGCCATCTTCCAGTTTTAAACTTATGATTATCTATGGCTTATCTATGAACCTATAAGCACATGCAAAGAAATCAGATTCAGATTTTTAAAATTTTTTGTTTATTTTATATCTACTTTTAATTAAAAAAAAGTGGGGATGGGAAAGGCATGTTGGCCATCTGGTACATGTCAGTAAGATACTGACAAGGTCAGTGTGAGATAATAATAATAATAATAGTAATAATAATGGCTAGCATAACACTTTAAAATTTACAAAGTATTTTATAAAAAATATTTTATTTGATCCTCACTAACCTGAAAGGATTTGCTTTTATTATCTCTATTATAAAAGGAAATGGAAGTTCAGAGCAATCAAATTACCTTCCCTTGATCATTTAAATATTAAGATTTATAAATATTTGGTGATGTGTCAAATGTATCTTAAAGCCTTGTGATATCCAAATATAGTGGGGCAGATTTGCAATTCTAGTTACCAGGAAATCTAAGACTGGTAGATCTCTTGCACTTGTGGACTAAGCTTATTGGGCATCTATACCAAAGTCAGAATTAACATGGGAGAGGAGCCACCAAGTGACCTAATGAGAGGTAAACTGACCCAGGTTGGAAACAGATCAAGTCATATTATCAGAGTGGAGTGAATAAACTCTTGTATTTCTAATCCAGTTTAGAGAGGGAGACAAAATCTTAAAACACTTTTAAACACACACACACATACATACACACAAACACAAACACACACAAAATCAATTAATCAATCAATCAAGTGAATTAAGTGAAAGAATGGGGGACATTTAAACTGGAAAAAGAAGATTTAAGCGGGATGTGATCCTTGACTTCAAGTACATGAAGGACTATTATTCGAGGAAGAAATTAAACACTTTTTGTTTCACCTTGGGAGGCAAAACTAATGGGAGATAGGGACAGAGTAGGCAATTGATCAAACAAATGAATGATGTTATATAGAATTCAGTGTGACTAAAAGGATTGCTTAAACTAATTAGAAAACAGCAATAAAGGTTGTTAAAAATGGAATCAAATTTCCCATAAAATAATGAGTTCCCTGTACCCAAGGTTCAAACAGAGACTTCACAATCGCTTGTCCTTTCAACTCTGAGGTTTTGTAATACATTTGATGTACTTTCGAATTGAATTGAATGTGTTGGTAAAGTACATACAATTACAGGGATTAAAAAAATAAAAATAGAAAACAATCCTCTCTTAAACACAGAGAGACAAAGCATTGGTATTTCTATTAGTATGTTTTGGAATCCTGATTTGACCAATTTCCTGGATTTTAACCTAAGGACTATTAGGGAATTTTAGAAGTCCACTAGATCTAGCCCTTCTCAATGCACAAAGAACAAAAATAGAAAGGCAATGGGATATGATGAGTAGATTACCGGGCTTAGAGGAAGGAAGATGTATTTGATATCTGCTTCAGACATTTAGTAATTATGTGACCTTGGGTAACTCACAGATTCTTTCTTATTTTCCACGTTTGTAAAATAGTTATAATAATAGCATCTACCTTACAGATTTTTTTGAGGATCAAATGAGGTAATATATGTAAAGTACCTGATATACCTTAAAGCAATATATAAACATTAGCTGTCATCATCATCCTCATCATCATTCACATCATGGTGAAGATTAAATGAGACAATGTACATTCAAGAAACTTTGCAATCCTTTAAGTCTATACAAATGTCAACTGTTTTAAAGACAATTTACAGAATGTTTTACAAACCTCACTTTAACCAACTGTTCCAAACACTTCCTCTGCCAAAGCCTTAACCAGATTTGCTAATGAAAAAACAAACTGACTAATTGGAGTTTCTCCTCCTCACCTGAACCCTTCCCACCTTCAGATAGTAGTGCTAATGAGCAGGGAAATGGCCAAGAGAGTTCCAGTAGGAGGGAATAAGAACAGAAGGGGGCAGGGGGAGCCTGAATGAGTCACAGGCTGGAGAGGCAGTCTCTAAATAACTGAGAGCTGGGGAAAACAGGCCTTTTATTGAACAAAGCAAATCTTCCAGCGAGAAAGGATGCTTGTTTTTATGTTGCTCATTGTAGGCAGGAAGCCGTAATGACTTTCTTCTATCATACTTCTCAATGTGCCCTGAGGCTAATAAGTGATGGGCGCATCCAATAAATGTAACATGGTGATAGCCTGTTCATTTAAAAAGCCAGTTTGGAGTGTTTATTTATGATTGATGATGAACTTCTGGGAGAATCTGGGTTTCTGAATGATGCAAATGAATTATCATTTCAAGCATATTGCACTTATTCTGAGCAGACCTGGCCAGGAAGCTGAGTTGAAAAGGTCAGACCCTAAATTTAGATGGCAAATATTAAAATAAGTTAAAAAATGAAGGATCAAAGACATTCCTCTATCTCTCTCTTTTTACACAAAAATTAAGGATGGTGACTGCGCTTAAAGGTTATTGGTGCACACACCATCCTTGATCAGTGTGGGAGATCCTAGAGCTGCAGGGGCAAGGCTGTCATGGAACAAGACTTAGTGTGAACATTGTAGTCAGGTTCACAAAGATACAGTTGCAAGCCTCAGTGATGGTCCTTAACATGAAGTGAAGGGGAAGGTGGTACCAATGACATCTTCTTACAACTAACCTCCTTACACTTGGAACCAAGAGAAGAACTTTGAGAACATTCATCCAAGTGTGTGGAAATGTAAGGAGTAGAAGAAATTCGATAGCATGTGAAAGCTCTACTTCTCAAAGCCATATGGGAGTCTGCAGTGAAAGGAGACAATGTATGGAACTGTAAATCAATGTATAAATAGAAACTCTGTCACCTTCCCTAAGGGCTAATTTAAGAGCTCCATATGTATATGTCACATTATGAGTGTACATTTATACAACAGTGTAGAATTATGTGTATATATGAATGCATGTAAATATACATACATCTATATACACACACCAATATATATGGATACATTAGTTTTTAGTCATTTTCAGTCATGTCCGACTCTCCATGATTCCTTTTGGGCTTTTCCCAGTGAAGTTACTGGAATGGTTTGCCATTTCCCTCTCCAGCTCTTTTTCAAATGAGGAAACAGAGGCAAACAAGGTTAAGTGAATTACCCAAGTCACATAATTGTTAGTATCTGAAGCTAAATTTGACTTTTTGACTGCAGCTCTGAAGCTCTACTCACCTGACCATCTAGCTGCCTTATATGTATATGCATACAGACATGTAAATGTATATATAATAATTAATGTGTATGTAAAGGATTAACATCTACAAAATGGCTTACAATTAATTCATTTTATTCTCACAACAGTTGTGGAACTGAGTGTTATTATTTCCATTTTATCAATGAAGAAATCAAGGCAGAAGAAAATTAAATAACTGGTTCAGAGTCTCACAACTGAAGCTGGATTTGACTCTGATTTTCCTGATTCCAGGCTCAGTACTCTATCTACTATGCCACCAGTGAGGATAGTATTTCTAAGCCATCCTAGATAAATAGTTCTCTTTCCTATTCCCTAGAAATCCAACCTAAAGAAGATTCTATTACCTCATTGGCAACCATAGGACAATGCAAAGAGCAATAGATTTGGTGTAACATGCTCTCCTTGTCACTGATTATCCATATGACGATGGCTAGGTCACAACCTCTCTAGTTTGCCCATCGATATAATAATGGGATTGGATTGGATGGCTTTTAGGATCTGTACCAGTTTTAAATCTGTGATCCCTTGAATATCACCTTGAGGTCTAATAATACTCAAAATCCCTCTAAAAATCTAACTTAATCTATTTGTTATGTTTGTAGATATTTTGAACTGTGTCTAGTATTACAATTTTTGCTTCTTGGGTTAAGATAAGAAATTTAGAGCTGGAAGGAAATCATCTAGGCAATTTTTTAAAATAAATAAATTGAGGCCCAGAGATGTTAATCGATCTATCTGAGATCACATAGTTAACAACAGAGAAAAAGTTTAGAGCCAAGTCTTCTGATTTAAAACACAATAAACTTTCCATGGTAGTACACTATATATGTTCCCTTCCAGTGTTGAGCACATTGTAAGGTTCCAGTAACTATTAATCTGTCAAACTGCTTTCCGCTACAACTGAAAACCATTTCTACTCTAATTCCACTTAAAAGGAAAATTGAGAATGGGATCACCATTCTTTTTTATCATAATTCTTCATCTATTTAATACTGTTATAAAGTCTCCTCTTAGTCTTCTCTTTGCTAAAAAAAATCATTTTTCACCTTTCTTTTTTTTATGGGCCCTATTCCCAACCTATAATTATTTTTACACCATCCACAGACTCTCAGAATTGGAATAAATTTCAGAGATCAAATTACCCAACTTGTATTTGAGCAGGAATTTCCTTTCTCAACAACCTCTTCTACTTGAAGATCTCTGATGAAAGGGAACCCACTAGCTCTGAGAATCATATTTTATTTTGGAATGGCTCCAATTTTGGCAATTAAGAAAATACAAAGAACTATAATCTGCCTTGCTTCAAATTCATCCACTGGTCTTCTTTAAAACTACTTTAATCTCTTTCTCCCTCCAAGTCTTTTCTTCTCCAGGATGAACATCTCTTCCTTAGAGAAATCTTGGCTATCTAGACTTCTTACTATTCTGGTCATCTTTTATTGGGCATGCTCTATTTTGTTAGAATTCCCATGTCCTTTTTAACTTGTGGCATGCCAAATTGTTCCCAGTTCAAGACCCCAAGTTCAGGATAAAAGAGGAAAAAAGGCATGCAATTTTAAGCTTAAAACTCTTTAGTGTCAGAGAAGTCAATACCCTCCTAGCTGATATTCAGCACATATATTTGTGATTTCTTCATTAGAATTTCCTTTTCCTTTTGGTTGTGTTTGAATCTTTTCATCTATTTTAAAATTTTATTTCATTTCATTTTTATTTTTTTAGCTTTGCTAGATATCAGAATCAGAACAGAGACAGATCCTTTGCTGGCTAATTAAAGCACTGCATGTTAATGAACTCCCAGCACTTTTCTGCCTTGGAGTGTTTGCATCCCCACAGGAAATTAATAAGAGCTTTAATCACTTGGAGACTGGAAAGGTCAGTGCCCACTAAGGGTTCAAATGCAGAGAAAGCAGTACAATCATATTCTATTTTAAAAGCATAACAACAACAAGCTTTGGGCAATTGGAGCATAACAGCATCAATAGGCAGATAAATTAAAAAATCAACTGTGATGATAGGGCTAAATAAAGGTGGGGGGGAAACCCACAAAAATGAGTTGTTTATCATCATATGCTTTTCTATTATTCCCTCTTCTCATCCCCTTTTTATACAACAACTTGGATATAGACAATGGAGCTTCCCATTTCATATTATGTACTTTTAGATTCTCAGAGCTACAATGGAACAATACCAGCCTTCTCCTATGTAATAGATTTATACCTAGTCAGTCAACAATTAAAATCACAAATTGCTTAAGTAATCTGGGTTTTGAGCAAGGGTAATCATTTGAGTGAGTTGGCTAGAAGGGAATTTCATTGTGTAAGACTGACCTGTTCCACCATGTCCCAATAATCATTTTCAATAGTAGAATGGATTTTATAGGAAAGAAATTGGAAGTAATTGGAAAACTATAACAAGAGAGCTTAAACTAAAGTATGAGCAGTACATATGGAATCAGATAGTTATAAGAGATATTCTACCCCATTTTCAGATATGAGAATTGAGGAAAAGGTTAAAGTAAAAAATGAGTGAACTACTGAGAATGGTGGTATCATGAACAGAAAGAAGGAACTTAGAAGTAGAGTGATTTGGGGGAAGAGGAATTTGATTTCTAATTCATCTCTAGTCATGTTGAATTTCAAGAGACAACACATCCAAAGTAGAAATATCCAGCAGAGAGCTGAAGATGAATTATTGTAACTCAGCAGATGGGTTGAATCTGTATAAATCAATTTGTGAAGCATTTGTTAAAAGAAGAGTTGAACCCATGAGATGAGATCTTTTAAAACTAGAGGGTACAAAGGTAACCCTAGAGAACTTAGTACTGAATCTTGGGGAACTTACAGAAATTTTTAGTTGGGAAAAGAAGGAAGAGCCATTTTAAGAGACTGCAATCCAAGAAGAAAATCATGGTATTGTAGAAAGGTGACAGCGAAGAGAGGAAGGTAGGTTTAGTCAATAAGGGTAACTACTACTGAGAGGCCAATGAGAAATGACTATTGCATGCAATAATAACAAAGGCATAGATGGCTTTTAACATTACAGTTAGAATAGAGCATCAGAGAATAGATATCATATTATTTATCTTTATTTTTTCATTTTTATAAAACTTTGCCTGCTCATCCTTCCAGATCAATCTAATTAAGATTCCACTTTTCCCATGAACATTACTAACTACCCTGACTGAAATACTTCTCTGTTCTGAACTTCTACATAACTTTGTATATGCCATTAATTTGATAATTTTCATTTGCTGCCTTATGTTTTAGATTTTTTCATACTTCAAAAATTATCTGAGAACAGGGATCATATATTCTACAGCTCTATGTTCCCACTCTTAGCACCCACTCTAGTTCTATAGATGCCCCAGAGACATCTCTTAATTATGTGATAAATTGGATTCTCACAATATTTTTGTGATTTTGTGTGGTAAATTTGAAAAGGATTGAAAAGTATTGCTCACAAACACAGAAGATATTTTATATAGGAATCAGATAATGAAATTGATGGATAAATAAAATAACAAGCAAATTAATTAAACACCTAAATTTCAATCACTTAAAGATTTAAAAATTAAGGTCATTGTTTAAGAACTCCATAACAGTCAACTCAACATAAGGCTATTTATTAACTTCTTTTCTTTTATTTAATGTCCTGTACAATACTTGGCTTTAACCTCAACAAATTTATGAGTGGCTACAAAAGTCTGAAAAATAGTCTGTGGTATCTCCTAATATGGTAATCCAATGTCTCTTCTACAATGAAAAAAGAGTTGTCTACTGATGCTCTCAGTGAAGAAAACGAAGAAAGGGAAAATTTGTTATCTTCCATTTGCTCATTAAATCACAATATATCACCTCTTTGAGGAAGAAAGGAATGAAGGAAGGAAAGATGGAAGGAAGGAAAGGAGAAATAACGAAAAAAGGAAGGAGGGGAGGAGAGAGGGAGGAAAAAAGGTGGAAGAGGAGAAAGGAAGAAAAGGACAAAAGAGCAAAAGAAAGATGGAGGTAAGGAAAGAAAGAAGGAAGCAAGAAAGAAAGGACAGAAGGAAGAAAGGAGGGAAGGGTTGATAAAGGAAGGAAAGAAGGGAAGGAAGGAGGAAAGGAATGAGGAAAGAAGAATTTATAAAGTCTTTATTACATATAAGGCATTATGCAAAGTAAATGTGTATGCCAAAACAAGCACAATCTCTGTCCTCAAGGGATCCATGTTCTATTTAGGAGAAACAACCAAAAAATGGAACTGAAAAGAATTGGGGTGAAGATTCATCAGGGAGGAGGGGTAGTTTTGATGTCCAGAACAAAAGCAAGAAAGTAATGAAACCTAGACTTATTTCCTTCACAAATGGAGGTACCAAGAGAAGCTCACCAATGAAAGGAGAAGGCTTTATTTACAGAGATTGTAATACTTCATAAAGAGCCATGAAAGATTTTTTTATGTTCTTTTATATTTTTCTTGTCTTGCCTGGCTGAAGTATTGTACATAGTAAGAAGAAAATCCCAAACTCTAACAGGCTTAATGGATTAAAGTTTTAATCGAACAAACTTATTCTAATTATTCTAACTTCCTCTAGCTAATATATACTGAAAACCACCTCCCATTATGCTGTCTCCTTCAAAAGTAAAGAAAATATTCATTTTCCCCCTTCTCCTCAGAAACTCCATTTGTCTAATGACATGATCTTCTACACAATTGATTATGAAAGCCTCAACTATCCAGTCAAGCCACGGATCAATCATAGCCACTGCACAAAGGAAATTACCACTTGGCAACATTTATCATCTCTACAAGTGCTGCCGGCACCCAGCTTCAGCTGAGCTGATATACCCTGCATCCATTCTATAATTCTGTGACTTAGGTAATGAGTTTAGTTTCCTACTCAACCAGGGTGTTCAGGTTGGCAATTGCTCATCTCCAGTTCCTAGGGCCTCCTGATACAAATTCCCAGTTCATTTATGGATTTGATGATAGCAAGAAGGATATGAAGTTTCCTGTGCACCTCGCAGTTATTTCTGGTAGTAGCCTAAAATAAGCTGATTTAGATGAACTCTAAGGTACTTTTTATTTCTAAATCCATAATCCTATGATCCTCTAAGACCAAGAGACTGAGATAGTGAGATCCTAATTGGCCTAGAGATAATGCAGGGTGAAAATAGGAAGAGAAAACAGGTTTCTAGAGTCTAAAACTATGTTGTATACCGGTTTCTTCCCAAGGTTGTGCATAGTTTGTTTCCTAATGTTTCTCACACTAACAATGATTTCTGACATGCTAATTAAGCTAATAAGCAGGTACCTTGACCATGTACCTTGACAATGTCCAAAGCACTTATGAAATATGTCATATGATCTTCAAAACAACCCTAGGAGGTGAGTGCCATTATTAACACTTTATAATTGAGGAAACTGAGGCAACCAAAAGTGAAGTGACTTTTCCAGAGTCACAAAGCTAAGCAAATGCTGGAAGACAGATCTGAACTCATGCCTTTCTGATTCCAAGCCCAGCAGTTAGTCTGTTGTACCACTTAACCGCCTCATTTGGTTAGGTATGATTAAAGATGACATCCCTAAGGAAAATTAAGGGGAAGAAGTGCATTCCCAGGATTTCAGCTATTAAAGAAAATATTAGCCTTTTATTTTTAGCCAAATGATGGTGTAGGAGTGACCAGAGGTAAAAACTGAGTATATCCTGTTTGGGAATTTCCATAGTATTTTAATAGGCCCTCTTATTCATAGTCAAATCAAATCAACAAGCATTTAATAGTCACTATATACTAGATTTGGTCTCAAGTTCTGGAAATGTAAACTAAAAATAAAAATACAGTGATTGTGAACACTAGCAGGGTAAGATCTAGTTTTAAGTTATCATAGAGCAGAACTTTGGGGAAAGAGCTTCTGTAAATTTCCCCCGTGGACTTTATAACTACTAAGGACTACCACTAGCTCAGTAAAGCCCTACCCCCTTACCATCTGTTGCAAATAATATTTTAATATCTTCCTTAAAGATTAACTCTTCCTCTGCTCTCTTCTGCAATTCATCCTTCATAACTCATCGACAATTACTTTTCTTATAGAAAAATTTGTTCATCTCACTATTCTCCTATCACTTCACAAAATTTTAGTGGCTTTCAAGTAACATTCAAGGCTTTCTATTGGATGCCACCATTTTGTCCTTTCAGTGTAATTTCATATTCTCCTTCAGCCTAGCAGGACTCTTTCCCCTATAGACCATGTTCTCTGCTACAATCCTATTGCTTCTGCTTACATTGTTCTCTGTATCTACAATGTTGCCATGACCTTTGACCTGTTGAGTCCTTACATTTCCTTAAAAGAAATTTCCTCTGTGCAGCCTTCTATAATTCCTCTGTCTGATAACAAACTTCATTCTCAGGTCTCATATAAAACTGTGGGCTATGACTAATGAATTTATCATGTGGTAGGATAATTGGATCCAGAATTTGAAGAAGCAACCTCAGAGACCACTTAATCCAGCCTCTTTATTTTTCAGAAGAGGAATGGAGGTAAAAAATACTTTGCAAAGATGATAAAGATGGTGATTAGCAGAACTGGTATTCAGATCCTCTGGCTCTGATGTCTGTATCTCTTTCCATTTCACCATTCTGTTTATGTAACTCTTATGTAGCATGGTAAATGTACCACTGGGCTAGGAGTCAGAAGGATCTGAGTTCCAATATGGCACAAATTCTTATTAGCTGTAGGACCCTAAACAACTCACTTAACCTCTACTCAATTGCCTTATCTATAAAGTAGGGGTGAAAAAGCACCTACCTGAAAGGTTGTTCTGCATCTAAAATGAGAAAATATCTGTAAGCTATTTTACAAACTCTAAAATCATATTTTGTTGTTGCCATTGAGGTGTGTTTCTCCAGCTCACTTATAGATGAGCAAACTGAGGTAAACAGGGTGAAATGACATGCCAGGGTCACAAAACTAGGAGATGTCTAAGGCTAGCCTTAAAGTCATGAAGATGTCTTTGTGACTCCAGGGCCTGACATTCTAATTGGCCAAAATGATATATAGATATTAGCAATTATTGTTTTAATTATAGCTGTTAATTATTGTATTGTATTATACGATCTATTAATATAGAATATATGTTACATTACTGTATATTATGATATTCAATATAATATATATATTAATTAACAATATAGTATTATATAACATTATTATATATTGTATATCATGCAATAATACAGTAGTGTACTATGTTATAAAAATAATAAATGCAATTATACTCACAAGCCAATATTATGTTAAACTTATATATTTGTTATACATGTGATTGTATATGGTATATATATATATATATATATATATATAACATTTGAGTGTGTAGATATACACACATATAGTCCTATATTATAATTCCTACAATAGAATAAGAGCGAGAGAGAACTTTAAGTCAAAATAATCTGATCCACTGTCCTTACTATTCAAAGATGGAAACTGAGTCCCAGAAGATTCATGAGACTTGCCTGAGATCACATAGATGGTGAACTACAGAGATGGGATTCCAGTTCAGGAGCTTTGATTCCCAATCCAAAATTTTGTTACTGTGACAGAGTGCTTTTCTCATTAATTAAATTCTTTAGGACTATTTTAAAATCACCTGTCTAAACATCATACTAGGTAATTAATAGCTCTATGAGAGGAGGAACTGTGTCTTATTTAAACGCTTTATCTGCCATACAGCCTTGCTCAGTGCTCTGCACACAGTCAATACTTGGAAAATATTTGTTCAATGCTTTAGTCAATGCTTGTTCTTCCACAGAGATAAAAGCAGGTTCAGATATCCACACAAAAGATTGTACTGCATTCATTACAATAAAACTTTGATTTATTGTCCCATATACGCAAAAACACCCTACAAGTCAAAGGCATACATAGGAGAAAACTGCGTGGTGGAATGATAAAGGGAAAAATAACGCAAACTTAGGAGTCAGAGAGTCTGAATTCAAACCTCAACTCTGCTATCTACTTCCTCTATGACCTTGAAAAAGTCATTTGACTTTGGAAGAGAAGCCTCAATTTTCTCATCTACAAAATAAAGGAATTAGATGAAATGGCCTTGAAGTCTCCTTCCATCTCTGTATCTTTGATCCCATGAATTCTAAAGTCTACTCCTAAATCCTCTTTCTGATCCCATGCCCAGAAGACCAAAGACATAAAATTCAAAGAGTGAGTACTGCGATTGGTCAAATTTTGGATTTGTGGTATAGCTGGAATGAGAAAAGATAAAAAAGTTTTACAAAGAGTCAACTTATGAAAAAAAAAAACTTTAACAAAACTAATAAATTTATGAAAAACCTTCCTGTAATAGCTGCTGACTCATCTTCTCTTGGAAATATTGCTATGAGGAACCTATTATATTAGATCTTCAGCCCAAAGCTTCTCCTTCAAATGTCAGAGAATGCATTTAAAAAAAAATCCCCAAGGGGCCCAGACTACAAATGGGAATGTTCTTGCTTTACTTCCATGAACCATGGGATCATAAAAATAAACAAGCATCTAACAGGAGTGTAAGTAACACTTAGCCTAAAAAATTATCTTCTAAATATTCTTACTTTCTTTCTTCTTTCCTTCCTTTCTTTTTTTCTTTCTTTCTTAGTTCCTTCCTTCCTCCTTCCCTCTTTTTCTTCCTTCCATCATTCCTTCCTTCCTTCCTTCCTTTCTCTCTCTCTTTCTCTCCATAAATAGATAGATGGATAGATAGATGAATAGATAGAAATTCACAAACTTGAGGGTAAAAAAAAATATTTGGAGAGAGAGACAGAGAAAGAAGAGAGAGAAAAGAGAGATGAGAGAGAGAAAGAGAGACAGAGAGAGAGAAAGAGAGACAGAGACAGAGACAGAGAGAGAGAGAGAGAGAGACAGAGAGAGAGAGAGAGAGAGAGAGAGAGAGAGAGAGAGAGAGAGAGAGAGAGAGAGAGGGAGAGGGAGGGAGAGGGAAAAGGAGAGGGAGAGGGAGAGGGAGAGAGAGAGAAAGAAAAAGGGGGAGAGAAAAACAATTTCTATCACTGTGCAATTGTATCTCGTTTCATGTGAAAATATGGCTTTCTCTAATGGAAAGACAATAAGGGTAGTGGTAGAATCCTAAAAAAATTAACAATAAATATATTTCTCATTCCCTTTTCATATGTACACGTATTAACTCCAAAACTGTTCACTAGCTCCCTGAGGACAAAAATCCCATATTATCTAGTACTGTATCACTCAGACTACCTAACGCAATATTGTACACATGATGGATGCATCAAGTACAATTTACACAGGGCAAGGCAGCCTCTGGAATCCATGATAACTTCATGGAGCTAATCTGAATTACTTGATGTTCCCACCTGATCTATGTCTAGGGATAAAACAATTTATTAGTATCATCTTCTTTTACCAGAGAATTTCCTTCTGTAGCCTATGGACCCTTCCCACCTTGAACTCATTTTCCCAGCACATCCACTAAAGGACCAAAATGATATCCCTGTGTCAGAGTCAGGTACAGTGTATCTGACTGTGGTTGATTAGACTAATACAAGCTTGGAATGCTTTGCACAGGTTGGACACATTAGTCCCTGTGAACATTTGAGGTGGATTCTCTAACTCTGCACTCACATTTCATCTGTATTAATTCAACTCTGCTTTGCTCATAGAGCACAGCACCTTCTCCAATGAGAGCACACCATGCTGGGCAGTCCTGTACCAGTATCTCCCATTTCATACAATCAATTCTAAACTTCTTAAGAGAGCTCTTGAGAGAGTTCTTGTAGAGCTTTTCTGACTTTGTGAGTGCTTGCCCTGTGTGAGTTCTCCATAAAATAATCTTTTAGGCTAGTATACATTTGGCATTTGAAAAATGTGGCCAACCCAACAGAGTCGTGTTCTCTGCAGTAGAGTGTGAGGATATAACACTGGAAAGATGAGACTAAAAATATTGTAAAGCTTGAGAAAGGCTTTAAAAAAAATAGAGCAATCTGTAGTCAATCATGTTATTGTTGTTATTGTCATAGTGACAAGAGGAAAGCATTTGAATTTATTAAGGAAGGAAATGATATGGATAATAATGTTGGCAGTTAAGTGGAACGCATTGGAGAGGGGAGATACCAGGTAGGGAGACTAGTTAGAAAACCAATGTAACAATTTTGTTGAGAAATGAGAAAGACTTAAACTAAGGTTGTGGCTGTGTCAGTAGAGAGAACAAGTTAGACAGAGATATTTTTGAAGCAAAATGGCAAGATTTGGATAGTAGTGAGTAAGAAATGAGGGTCTGAGAATAATACTGAAGGTACTGTCTTGAGAAATTGAGAGAATAGTAGTTCATTCAACAGAAATGGACAACTTTGGAAGAGAGATGGATCTGGAGTAAAAGATAATTATCTTTTGTATATGCTGAATTTGAAATATCTCTGGGATATCCAGTTTGAAATATTCAATATTGAAATATTCAATAAGCAGTTGATGATAGAGTCCTGAAACTCAGGAGACTGGGACTGGGTAGATAAATTTACATTTCTTCTGCATAGAAATTATAATTAAACCATGGGAGTTGATGAAATAACTAACAAAATATTTAGATGCAAAAAAGAGTCCTAGGCAGAGATTTAGGAAATAGTCATAGTTAGAAGACATTGTATGGATAATTATAATGATCCAGTCAAAGAAATTTAAAAGGGGGAAATGGTATCAGAATATCAATGGTATGATCCGGGTATCATATTCACCTGGAGAGGAGAACATCCAGTAGGAAAGGGTGATCAAAAATGTGAAATAAACCAGATAGTTTCATTGGGGTACTGAGGTAAAATTGCAACAAGTTGAAAAGTGAGTGAGAGGAGAAGAATAGCCAGTTATTTCTAGGAGTTTGAGAAAGGGAGGAAATAGATCTAGGAGGATAATTTAAGAGAATTGTAGTCCTTGATGAATCCATCAAGAAGATGGGAAGAGTTAGGGATATTTCAAGATGGTATAGAAGAAGGAGAGGCTGAAGATTAGAGCATACTATTATTTTTTAAGGAAATAACTTGCTCAAGAAGATGGGAAGGGTTAGGATCAAGAACTCATGCATATTGGCTTTGGTAGGGAGAACTACATTTTGTCAAAGGTTTGAAGAAAGAACAGGTAATGGCATTAATGATATTTAAGATGAAGAAAAGGGAGAAAAGAGAGTTCATGGAGAATGGTCTAATTTTGTTCAGTAATAAAAAGCTAAGTTCCTTAGCAGAGTGAGTGGGAGAGTAATAGTTGTGAAAGACCTAAGGAAAGATTGGAAAGTTTAGAACAAGGGAATTCAATTAGTAGGGATAAAGATTGTCTTTCTGTTATGAGGACCCAATTGATATTAGGTAACCTGATTTTCTTCAGTTATGATCAACAGCTTCTGCTTAAGAATGGAAGGGGTTAATTATGGAAATAATTCTGGATTGTGGGCAGAGATTTGATTAAGAAAGAAAAAAAGGATTGCTCTGCTGCAGTGAGGACCCAGCTAAAGTCATAAATTGCCTCTGGTAGGAAGTGATAGGAGATGATGTACAAAAGGTAAAGAGTTAAAGATTATTCTTAGGTTGGAACACTGGGTATATTAAAGAATGATGGTACATTTGACAGAAATAAGGAGAGGTGGGTTCAGGGAAACACACAGCTTTCTTTTATTGTTACTGATGAGTCCCCAAAGGAGTTGAATTGTGTGTATTATGTGTCTTGCACAGTACCCAGAACACTGCTTCTTAATACACAATTTTGCTACTAAGCATGATGATGGTTAGCAGTGATGTGCTTCAGCTATCTGTTGAACAATTGCTCTTTAGAGATGACAATTTTCAGATCAAATATAAGTTAAATAGAATTGGCTAGAACCCAAGTAACATTACCTCCTTCAAACAATTTGGATTGATTTGTGACCTTTGCTTTGGGTGACTTATTTATTTATTTTTCAAATCAAAAGCTAATAAACAGGTCAAAGATGTCAGTGGATAATTCCCTGCTGCTTCTTAGACAGGAGACCTAAGCAAGTTATGCCAGGGGCTTAGAAGGAATATGCTAGGCTAAGCGCAAAGGCTCAGACTTAGAATCTGGTGGGAACTTAATGCAAATAATTTCTTTAGTAATGAAATGTTGAACTAGATGCAAAGAGTCAAGGCTTTTTATTACTAGGATTCAGGCCACATAATTCTTGTTGGAATTTACTATTTTTAACACATACTTTGACCATGGACAAGTCATCTACTTCTGTATTTTTCCTGTGAAATGACTTCCTTCTTACACTTAGCCTTAAAGTTGTCCCTCATGACTGTGTATGTGCTATTTGTACAACATAGAAGCATCAATTATAGTACCTGCATCAACGAATAAATCAACAAATGAATCAATCAATTAATCAATGAGCATTTTAAAAATATCTAACAAATAACAGAAAGTATACTGGGCACTGAGGATACAAAGGCAAAAATGAGACAACTCTTACCCTTAAGGAATTTGCATCTCATCAAGGGAGGAAAATATTTATATAAGAAGGAATAAGGCTTAGAACTGATCTTATAGTTCCAATAAAATAGGGAATTACTCAGTGAGGAAACTTCCTCTGTCAGTGAGTCAGAACTTTTTCTGAAACAAGTCTTGGTAAGTTATCCAGAGCAATAGAGATGAAGTTCCTACCCAGAGTCACACAGGTAGGATTTGTTAGAAACAAGACTCAAATCCAGGTCTCCTGAATTGAATGCAAGCTCTTTGGGGACCACCTCCAGTCGTTCTGCTCTGTATCTTTGTTCTGGAGGACAAAGTGCTGGTGACTTTGCACATCCTCTGTCACATAAACCCATCATTTTCCTGATGTCATGGTCCTCTCTGAGAAGGAAGGACACCCAACTGCAACAATAACCAGCTCTCTGTTACATCATCTTGCCTCTATAGACATAAAGATTTTGTAATTTTTGCAAAATAAATGAAAGGTGATTATTTTGTTAGGTGGGAAGGAGATCATGAAAATCCTCATGTAAAAGCTGGTGCTTAACTAAATTTCAGAGGAAGTTAAAAAGGAGCCCAGTGGCTTTCTGTCACAACCAGCTGGGTCAGAAACCTGTTTCCATCCATTGGGTAAGTCCTGGTCTCTAATCAATAGTCTCCAGCCCACTCCAGTGCCATGAATCAGTCAGCTAGCCCTCCTTTATCTACGTAATCTAAATTCACAGTGCTTGCTTCATGTAAATGGTACTTTATCCGGCTGGAAATGTGAATCCTGTCAGTAGCACTGGGCTCCGTCATGCTTATCAGAAATACATTATCAGGTGGGGATTAGACAGAGGCTGGTGCTAGTGCTGCTGTCCATGCCAGAGGAATAATGAATAATGAAAATTCCAGGGCCTAGAGACAAACACAATTGACAGGCCGGGAAATGTTTGAGCCACCCTTTCACTCACCTTAATGTGACAAAGTCAGCTTCTCAGAAGGCTTTCCACTTCATTCACCAGGGCACATGCTGTGTATGGATGAGAGTGTGTGAAAGAAGGGGTGATGGGGGGTGAGAAATGAAGCCCCTCACGCCAGCTCTCCCTATCTTTCCACTTTGCCCTCAAAGCCCCGTATTTATCAGTGGAACTGCTGCCAAGTAACCAATCCATGGGGGGATGGCAGGGGACAGGGAAAAGGAAGGAGAAACCATCCTTGAGTCCAAATTCTGACTCAGTCTCAAGAGGCTGTTAAGTAACCTCTCTCAGAGATGCTCGCCTACGGGTGCCAGGGTGTGGGATGACTATGAGACTTAATTACTTCAAACTTTAAATTCGTCAATTTTGCTTGTAATTATGTTGGCTTGAAAGACCTGGGTGAATTGAACAATATAATGAAATGGTTCAGATTAATATGTTAAGGTCTATTTTAAATTTTAAGTCTTTCTCTTCCTTCATTTGGTTATTCTTGTTTCGAAGTGGGTTGGGGAGGGTAATGGAAGAAGATGCCATGGCTATGAGGGGCACCAGAGAGAAAAATAACATTTCTGAATGCAGGCAGGTAATAATAATTGCTCTTTCTCTCCCAGTCTGTGCCAAAGAGACAAAAATGTACTTTAATCTCATAATCTAATATATATGTAAAGATCTGAGGCAGTTGGGGTTAAATGACTTGCCCAGGGTCACACAGCCAGTTAAGGGTCTAAGGCCAGATTTGAGCTCAGGTCCACCTGATTTCAGGGCTGGTGCTCTATTTACTATACCAACTAGCTGCCCCATCTAAAATATATATTTTTAAAATTACCTATTTCACAGAAAAAGAAAAAAAGTTGAAGTTTCAGCCTATCCTGTTATGGAAACTAGGTTATGCAATGGATAGAGCACTGGGCTCTGAGTTAGGAAGACCTGAATTCAAAACCAGCCTGAAATATTTATTGTATGATCCCTGCCAATAACTCAATATCTGCTTCTATTTTGTCATCTGTAAAATGGAGTTAAAATACCACTTACTTCCCAAGCTTGTTGTAGTGATAAAATGAGACAATGTTTATAAAGTGATTTGCAAATGTTAAAATATTATTACTATTGTTTCCTGGGACAAAGGATGATGGAGTGGTGTATGAAATCCTGGTGTTTGAGATGAAAAGAAGGGAAGATGAGGGAGCGCTTTTTAATGGACTCATTTTCTTACCAAAAGAAGTGATGTCCTCAGCTGAGAGGCTGGGGGAAGAAAAGTTGTAGAGGTTTGAGGAGATAAAAGAAGGGTTTTGGACCAGCTTCTTTTTGAAGTGAGATTAGTGAACATTTTAGTATCTTGTACAGGAAGAAGTGGAATATCTTCCTGTAGGGAGGGTCCCATTGAGAATATTAATTTGAATATATATATATATGTGTGTGTGTGTGTGTGTGTGTGTGTGTGTATGTATGTGTGTGTGTGTTGTGGAAATGCTAGTTTTATTCCATATATTAAGATTAAATTAAAATATATGTTTATATATATGCATGTACAAATATACATGTGTATATATGCATACACACATTTGTATCTATAAATACATACACATATATGTGTGCATGTATGCATGCATGTGTGTATGTATGTATATATTGGTCCCAGGTAGCTTTGCTTTATGAGTTCCTCTAGTTCTATTAAGGAACATTTGAATAGGAATAGAAGAGACTAGGAGAAGTAATACAGTAATCTAATATGGAGATTGGCAAGACTAAAAAGGGAGAGAACAAATCAGTTACAGATCTAAGGATAGAGAATAATGTAGAATTGATTTGCTTAATAACTACAGGATTAAGATTGGGAAGGAAGAAAGGTAAAATCACATGAAAAATGGTTGGAGAGAGTGCTAAAGCTGGTCAAGGGATTACAGATCTTGATGAAGATGAAGATTGGATTTAAGAGTGAAATATTGTGAAAGATGGAAAGACAGGAAGTTATCAGATAGAGGGATATTAGAATTTTTATTATGGAAAAGGGGAACTAGGTCCCCTCATGGGGACTCATGGAACTCATGGGAATATGTAGCATGTGAGTGTCCATTTTCATTTGAAATACAGTTTATACTCCTCTAATTTATTGGCATTGTGCATATGTGTGTATATATTATAATATCTATGCATATATGTATTTATACATGCATGTGAATAAATATAATTTATTATTTTTATCTCATTATGCTACATTTCATTATTTTTATTCTCTATCATACCTTCCTTGCTCACCAGTATCCCTAAATCCTAGGTACCCTGGGTGAAAAGACTGTAAGACGTTCATTTATCTTGTCTTCTCTCCTTCTCCTCCCCCTCCTCCATCCCCCATTAGAATATAAACTCCTTGAGACTCTATTTCATCTTTGCCTCTATCTCCAGTGCTTTGCACAGTATTTTATACAGTAGACAAGAAATATTTGTTTATTTGTTTTGAAAACTCCCTCCCAAGAGTATATTAACCTTATAAGTACTTTAAAAAGAGCATTTACTATGAACTACTACGTGAAAATATGCTGAGAGAATTGGATGAGGGGAGGTAGGAAGGAGGTATAAAACAGCAAAAAAAAAAAAAAAAAGTTTAACAGTGCACAGTTCTTATAGTTTAGCAGTAGTTTTCAACATAAGCTACAGGACATTAGATCTACTCTCCTTATCTGCCTTCTGATTAAATTTGTTCTGTCCAGTCTTGGATTTGCTATTAACTTGGTTGTAATATCCTGATATGGAACCAGCTGACTGAGGCTACCTTTTGCAGACTACTAGAATATGTGACATTGAGGAGATTCTTCCCATAGTCCTATAGCTTTGGTATCTTGAACGCAAGTCCCAGTGTATCCCAAAAAGAAGTGGGATTCTCTGATACTGTTGGTATTGGCCCAAGCCATCATTATGTTATATTCCCTCCATTATAATCAATGATGAACAATCCAATATCACTTAAAATACTGAATCTCCTTAATCTAACTGAAAACCAACCAGCCTAATTAATTAATTGAATTAATTTTTAAAGGATGTAATTACTAAAAAAGGATTAGGATAAACAGAAACACATCACCCCATGTTGGGGCTAATACTCCCCTTTCTACCACCTCAATTTCTTGGAGAAATTGTATTCAAGTTTAAAGCAACTGCCACAAACATTTTTACTGCTACCTTTACTTCTAGTTATGGCTTATTCCCTTCTAGGTGGGGCACAGTCTTAATTACACAGGTAACTCCTAGAGGCTGTGCTGAGTAAATTCTCACAGGGAACTCTAGGTACTGGAAATCTGTGGGCTCTTTGTCTTTTGAATCTCAATTTTGTAGCCTAGTCTGTTTCAGCTCCTGTGTGTATATAAATACACACACACACACACACACACACACACACACACATACATATTTCACTTAACAAGAGGAAAATATAAATCACAGCAGAAATAGACACTGTTGAAATTCTTATGGTATCATTTGTGAGGAGGTAAGAGCCAAATTCTGTCTGTCTCTGCTTCTGCTCCTCCTCTTGCCTCTCCTTTTTTCCCCTCCTCCTCTTCTTCCTCCTCCTCCTTCTTTCCTTCTTCTCCTCCTTCTCTTTCTTCTTTTCTTCTCCTCCTCTTTCTTCTTTTTCTTCCTCCTGTCTTCTTCTTCCTTCTTTTCCTTCTCCTCCTCCTCCTTTTTTCCTTATTCTTCTCCTTCTCTTTCTTCTTCTTTTCTTCTCCTCCTCTTTCTTCTTTTTCTTCCTCCTGTCTTCTTCTTCCTTCTTTTCCTTCTCCTCCTCCTCCTTTTTTCCTTATTCTTCTCCTCTTTCTTCTTCTTTTCTTCTCCTCCTCTTTCTTCTTTTTCTTCCTCCTGACCTCTTTTTCCTTCTTTTCCTTCTCCTCCTCATTCTCCTCCTCCTTCTTCTTTTTTCCTCCTTCATCCCTCCCCTCATCTGTCTCTTTTTCTCCCTCTCTTTCTTTCCCTCTCTCTTTCTCTTTTCTCTCTTATGCTACTAGGTAAGTAAGAAAGCATTTGGCTAATAATTTCCTTTAACGATATACCCAGGAGCCACTCAAAATTTACCATTCAGTAAGTACAGGAAATAATCATAGGGTATCTATGCATACTTTGAACCAAGAAGAAGTAGGCTCAGCAAAACTCCAAAGTGAGTTGGCAGCAGATAAAACCTATTGTACATTCTCTGAGTACTGACTGACTGGGCTCTCAATTACATCTATCCAGGCTCCTAAATTTTATGTCATTTCATCTTTCTCTGAAAGTCTGAGTTCTGGGTCCACTAGAAGCTCCTCACATATATTTCCCAGTAGCCCCTTAAATAGATTCTATAAATTGCCCAGGATTTAAAGAATTGTATAAAGAATGTGCTTTTCAGAAATACACACACAGAGATAAACACACATACATATATATATATATATGTGTGTGTGTATATATATATATATATATATACATATATATATATACATACATAATGTGACTCATTGTCATTAATATTGTTGTACTCTTTTAGTTAAAAACTCATTTTTTTTCTACTTATTTCTTGTGGAATACAGACCTGATTGATCTGTCCAGATCAATTTGCCTCCCCACCTCAATTTCTCAACTGGTTGTCCAATCCTGGCCAAGCTAAGGTTTTATATGAGGGTTTATAGAGTTGAAAGAAGTCCATTTCTTTATGGCCTGCCAGGGACCAAATAATAAAAATATGCATATATATATAATACATATATATACTTATATATATATATATACACACACACACACATGTGTATATACACATTCACTTTGTGAATAGATTTTATTGCATGCTCAATTTTATAAATGAGAAAGCTGAGATCAAAAGAGGCTAACTTGTTAAGGTCACAGAGTTCATAAGTGCCTCTGAGGTAGGATTTGAACTCAGGTCTCCTTGACTTTGAATATGGTATTCATCTACTATGCTATCTAGATGCCTGAGATATTTCTGTGCTTCAAAGATGTGAGTTATTAGTTCCATTTGTGAGAAGTAGATCTCACAAGTTCCCATTAAAATTATTGATATCTTTTATTTTTACATTACATTACCTTTAATTTATAGATATCTTTTGTTTTTATATCACCTTACCTTCATTTCCAAATATATCTCCTATCCAGTAAGCCATTCTTTGTAACAAAGAATTTTTTTAAAGGGTAGGACAAAAAAGCAATTCAGCAAAATTGAGCAACATATCAACCAATTCTGACAGTATAGTGAATGACTCATGCACAATGGCTGCCAGATCTGCAAAGAAGGGAAGGAGAAGAATTTTCTCATCTCTTCTTCAGGGCCAACCTTACTCATCATTATTACAAAGTGCTCAATATCTCTTTTTTTCTTGTTATTTCTACTTATGTTGTTGTATGGTTTTCTTATTTCTTCTTCCTTGTTCTTTTCCTTCCCTTCCTCTTTGTTCTTGTTTTCCTCCTCTTCCTCCTCTCTCTTCTCTTTCTCCTCCTCCTCCTTTTGTTATTAGCCAATATTTTATAGTGTTTACTATCTACAAGGCACTGTATATAACACTTTACAATTACTGTCTCATTTGATCCTCAAAACAACCCTGGGATTTAGATGCTATTATTATTCCTATTTTGCATATGAGGCAAACAGGGTTATATGACTTGCTTGAGGTCATACAGCTAGTAAATAATTGAGGCTGGATTTTAACTCAGATCTTCTTAACTCCAGGCTTGATATTATATCCACTGTGTCATCCAGCTACCCCCATCCTCTTGATTAATTTATATTAGCCAATTAGCCAATGGATCAGTCCTAACCTTCTAGGAGGAGCACAGTCTGGATCACACAGGTAACTCCTAGAGGCTGTGCTCTTTAAACTCTCACATCTTTCCATGCTTCCCTGAGCTCTTCCTATTTATCATTTTTTATAATGAAATAATATTCCATTACTTTCATGTGCCACATTTGTTTTTCAGTAATGGAATTTTTATTTTTTTCCAGATTTTTTTAAACCAACTATTTTTGTTCTCTTTTCGGTTTTCATAATAACAAATAAGAACTCATAGACATATTGAAATATGTCCCACTTGTCCATTTCCCCACTTCCTCAATAATTAAACTGGACCATTTCATAATATCCTGTGTAACCCTCAGATTCAAAGATTTAAAACCTGAACTCCTTTTAAGTCTTTTTTTTTATTGGTTCCAGAAATCGGATTATGTCAAAATGGTAGCTCCTTTTATGGAATTAGGCACATTCCTAGCCTCTCAAAGCTAGATAAGAAAGCAATCTTTTCTCAAACTTTTGACTTAAGAGTCTTGTTTCCTAAGAGGAGTTCAAAGGAGATTCATATTGACTGAAGGGCAAATTTGACTTAGGAGTCTTGTTTCCTAAGAGGAGTTCAAAGGAGATTCATATTGACTGAAGGGCAAATTATAGTGTATTCCATTGCTATAGGGTGGAGATTCATTTAGGTCATGAAATGAATTTGATTTTTACTATTCAGCCAACCAGAGGTTACTCTCTTAGTTCTCTCATCCTTCATGAACCAAGTATCTCTTTGGATGTTTATTCAGGTACACCATTAGACATGGCCAGATTCCTCAAGCCCAATTTTAGTTGGACTGAATACTCAGAAATATATCCCCAATATTTCCTCTCTCAGAAATCCAGCTCAGTCAACTCCTTAGTATGCTCTCCTCTAGTTTTTCAATTTTCCTTTGTAAATTCACTTCATTTTTATTTTTTTAAATAATACTCTCTCCAATCATTTTCTCTCTTTCTCATTCCCCACTCATTCACAGCCTATATAATTTAGGCCCAAGTTGTCTACCCAAGTTGTGTTATCTGTCAATCTTCTCTGAACCATTAAAAGGCTATATGTCTGTGCACCTGCATTTATATTAAACATATGAAAGATGCTTTCTGTTTATGTCAGAAATGGACCTATAAAATTTATATGCAATTGGGACGAAAATTATTTGTTAATAATTATGTAAGTAGGGTAAATAGCATACTGTTTTTTGAAGTCCAGAAGCTGGGTTAAGTTTTTTTTCCTAGTTATGTCATCATTGGCAAATTAGTTAACTTCCTTGAAGCTTAGTTTTCTGATGTATAAAATAGGATAATACTTGCTTCAAGAGGTTGTTTAAAGATCAATAATATGTGGGGAAAGTTTTATATATTTTAGATTTCTGGGCAGATGTCAGTTATTATGTTTACTTTCGATGAAGAAACAGACTTTAAGTCACAATCTCACGAAAGAAAAATCAAGGGCACAAAAAGCAAAATTAGAACTCATGTTCATTCAGATTGTGGTCAGAGATGCCTTTATCTTGGAAGGATATCACAACCTTGATATTCTCTTTGTGGACCCTTTCTGAAAGCTATAAAATTTTAACTCTGAGTTTGGAGGCTTCAGAGCAATACTTCATTGCATGTACATGCTGATGGAGATACATTTTGCATGATTTCACATGTATTGTTCAATCATTTTTCAGTTATGTCTGATTCTTCATAACACCATTTGGAATTTTCTTGGCAAAGACACTGGAGTAATTTGCCAATTCCTTCTTCAGTTCATTTCTACAGAGGAGGAAACTGAGGGAAACAGGATTAAGTGACTTAACCAGGGTCACACAACTAGCAAGTGTCTGTGGCCAGATGAGTCTTCCTGGATGATTATTCTTCCTGACTCCAGGCTCTGATGCTCTATTTACTGTACCACCTAGCTTCCCTGTAATATGTATAATCTTTATCAAATTACTTGCTGTCTCTGGGGTGTAGGGGAATGGGGAAGGATGAAGGGGAAGAAAAATGGAGAGAATTTGGAACTCAAATTTTAAAATGATGTTAAAATGTGTTTTTACAGGTAATTGAGAAAAATAAAATATTATTCACAGAGTGTACATGTTGGGAAAATAAGTAGGAATCAGGAATTGAATTCCAAGAAATAGTGTCATAAAAATTGTGCTATGATAGCTGTATGTTTATCCTATGGCAACTGTTCCCATAAAGATCCCAAAGCCCTCTTGAAACATTAACACTCCCCAGATGCACAGAAGGTAAATAAGTGTTATTATGTATGCCTTTCAGGTGAATGAGAAAAAGTAAAATGCATCAGATTGAGAAATGCCAGATGTCAAAATCAAAGGTAATCACTACCATTAGAAGAGTGAAATAACTTGCTTTATTTGAGTTATCCAAAGGATATCAACAGTGTTAATGTCACTCCTCCATTTCTTTTAATTTGGGTTATTACCTTAGATTTGTACTATTGTGTGCAATTCTAAATTAATTATTATACTCTTATGTCTAATTTTGGTTAGCACTTTAATTATGAAGTCATTTTTAGCTTTTAGTAGAGTTACAGCTGAAGTTAATGAACAGTATTTACTTTCATTAATGACAATTTTCATTACTCTTCCCTTCCATGATACCCATTCACTGAAAGCTTTCAGACCTAGGGCGAAAAAATCCAATAATGGAAATGTTATAGAATAAAAGACTATGATCATAGATTTGGAGCTGAAAGGGACCTGAGAAGGCATCGTGTCCAAATGCTCCATTTTAGAGGTGAGGAAAAATTATTCCTAAACATTGTGACTAAGCAGGAGAATCAAAATTTGAACCCATGCCCTTTGGTTCAAATATTTCTTTCTTTATTATGTGCCATATCAGTCTTTGGGGAACATAGGCACAACTGGAATGATCTGAATTTTGAAAGCTTGAGGAAAAGATAAATGTTGAGAAAAAGACCTTATGCCATCGATTAGTGCTTACAACTTTGTTATTGCTTTAATAAATAGATATTCTTTATCTTAAGCCCACTAACACCAGTTACAGAGCCCTGAGCATAAAGCCCAAGTCTCTTCTATTTTCATGATGTCAATCTATTTGAATGGAGTGAAAAATTTGGCCTTGTATCTGATTTTTTATGTCTATAACTCATGAAGCAGCAGGATTTTCAAAGATAATCTGGAAGATTGATAAATTTTCAAATTTTTCTTTAGGCTGTTTTGTGTCCTATTGATTTTGGTCAAACTTTTTTTTTGATATAGAGTTGTGATAAAACATTCCATTGTATTTACAAAAGAAATGAATGTCAATTATTATTTCACATTCTTTAAATATGATGGTATACTTTTGCACTAAAATTATTCCTTTCATTTTAACTTAGGCAAAACCTCATTCATTCAGAACTTTTAATTTCCAACTAAAATCCTACCTACTACAAGAAGCCTCTTCTGATCTCTCTTAATTGTAATTCTTTCTTATTTATTGTCTTATTTATATTGTATATAGCTTACTTGTACATATTTTTGATTATCATTTCCTTCTTGGATGTGATCTCCTTGAAGGCAAAGTCTGTCTTTTTTTTCCCCCAGGAGCCCTATTGCTTAGCAAAGTACATGGCACTTAGCAGATGCTTAATAAATGTTTATTGACAAAGTGATTAATCTGCTGTTTTGGATTGATGCAAATTCTACCTGGCCTGCATTAAAGTTTACTTTTATACCCATATTTAAAGAGGGCTGTTGAGTAAATAAATTATAACAATAATAATCACCATTTATAAAGTAATAATTTACAAAGTATTTAATACATTACACATTGTCTTATTTGAAAGCATTGGACATATTTGACCTATTTAGGAGAACAAATTTGTTTTTTAAGGATTTTAACACATTCTTAGTATGCAAATGGATTTTTATAATAAAGCTTAATTTTAAAAACAGGGCATGTAGCACTGCTGTTACAAAACTCTATTAGCTTACTGTACATAGGCCACCGTGTCAAGATGTTATTCTTTTTCAAATAATCTCATAGTGGGTGCTAAATGAATACTTGTTGAACAGAATTGATTTCTGACTTTCCATTAATCCAAATGGTCTTTCTTTTTCATGAATGTGTTTGCTAATTTTTCTGATCTTCATTTTTAAATATTTAAAAAACATTTTTAAAGTTTTGAGTTCCAAATTGTATCCCTCATTCCCTCCCTATCCTCTTTCTTCTTTGAGATGCTAAATAATCAGATATAGGTTAAACATGTGCAATTATGTAAAACATTCCACATTTGTTATTTTGTACAAGAAGATTCAAATAAAAGAAAAAAATGAAAGTAAAAAGAAGCATCCTTCAATCTGTATTCAATCAATGTTAGTTCTTTCTTTGGAGGTGAATAATATGCTTCATCATTAATCCTTTGAGATTGTCTTAGGTCATTATATTGCTGAGAATAGCTAAATTATTCACAATTCTTCATCTAATAATATTATTTTATTATGTATGATGTTCTTCTGGTTGTGTTTACTTTATTATGCATCAGTTCATGTAAGTCACCAGTTGATGGGCCTCCCTTTGTTTTCCAATTCTTAGACATCACATAAAGAGATGCTATAAATATGTTTATACAAATAGATCTTTTCCCTTTTTATGAATATCTTTGAGATATAGACTTAGCAGTGGTCTTATTGAATCAAAGAATATGCATACTTGATATCTCTTTGGGCATAGTTCCAAATTGTTCTCTAGAATGATTGGATCAGTTCACAACTCTACCAACAGTGCATTAGTAATCCAGTTTTCCCTTATCCCTCCAACATTCAACACTTAGCTTTTTTGTCATATTAACCACTCTGCTAAGTATGAGGTGGCACCTCTGAGTTGTTTTTACTTGCAGTTCTCTGATCAACAGTGACCCAGAACATTTTTTTCATATGACTATATCTTCGATTTATTTATTTATTTTTTTTTTGGGAAAACTGCCTATTCATTTCTTTTGACTATTTATCAAATGAGGAATGATTTGAATTTTTATAAATTTGACTTAGTTTTATATATATATATTGCAGAAATGAGACTATATCAGAGATATTAGTACACATTTTTGCAAGTTTTCAGTTTTCTTTATAATTTTAGTTAAATTGGTTTTGTGAAAAAATTACATTTAATATAATCAAAATTATCTATTTTATATTTTATATTGCTTTCTGTATCTTCTTTGGTTCTAAATTCTTTCTTTATATGTATTTCTGACAGATAGACTGGCCAGGCCCTATTAATTTGCTTCTGGTATAACTCTTTATATTTAAATCATGTAACTGTTTTGACCTTATCTTGATATAAAGTGATCTCAGGTGGTCTATACCTAGTTTCTGTCACACTGTTTTCCAGTTTCCTAGTTTTTGTCAAATAATGAGTTTTTCCTCCTCATAAGTTTGGATTTTTGAATTTATTATACACTAGATTATTATGCAATCTGTTATAATGTAATTTGTACTTAATCTGATCCACCACTCTATTTCTTAGCCAGTTGATAATTAACACTTTATATTACAGTTTGTTATCTGCTGCAGCTAGATCCCCTTCTTTTGCATGTGTTTTCATTGATTTCCTTGATATAATTAAGCTTTTGTTCTTCCAAATTAATTTAGTTATTATTTTTTCTATCCCTATAAAATAATTTTTGATAATTTGATTGTCCTGGCAGTGAATAAATATATTTAATTTAGGTAAAATTATCATTTTTATTGTATTGTCTTGGCCCACCAGTGAACAACTGATATTTTCCTAATTATTGGATTTGACTTTATTTGTGTGAAAAATGTTTTATCGTTGTGTTCATATAGTTCCTGAATTTGTTTTGATAGATTCCCAAGTATTTTATATTGTCTCTTTCTATCTCTTGCTGCTGGACTTTTTTGTAATGTACAGAAATGTTGAGGATTTATGTCAGTTTATTTTGTATCTAGTAAATCTGTTAAAGTTGTTCATAATTGCAAGTTGTTTTTTGTCGATTTTCTAGGATTTTCTAAGTATAACATATCATTTGCAAAGAGTGATAGTTTTGTTTTCTAATTGTCTATTACAATTCCTTTAATTTCCTTATCTTCTTTTACTTCTACAGCTAATATTTCTAGTACAATGTTAAATAATAGAGATAATAATGGCTGACTTGCTTCACTCCAATTGTATTGGGAAGAATTGTAGCTTATCCCCATTATAGATAGTGCTTGGCAATAGTTTTAGATAAATATCACTTATCATTTTAATCTAAGCTCCATTTATTCCTGTGTGCACTAATATTTTTAATAGGAATTATCGTCTTTTTAAATTAAATTACTGATTGTTTCTATGATTTGTTCTTTGACTCATTTTTTTAGGATTAGATTATTTAATGTCAATTATTTTTTATCTCTTTTTCCATTGTCAATTATCAAATATAATTTTATTGCATTGTGATCTAATAAAGGATGCATTTACTATTTCTGCTTTTCTGTATTTGGTTGTGAGTTTTTATGTCTTCTTACATAGTTAGATTTATTTAATTCTGAGAAGGGAAAATCAAGGTCCCCAACTAGCTGATAGTTTTATCAGCTATTTTTCCTGTAATTTATTCAACTTCTTTTTCAAAATTTTATATGCTATACTATTTGGTTCATATATGTTTAGTATTAATATGACATCATTGTCTATTGCACTTTTCAGCTAAGATAATAGTTTTTCCCTTTATTTCTTTTAATTAGATGTATTTTTTACTTTTATCTTGTCTGAGATCATGGCTGCTATCCCTGTTTTGTTTACTTCAGCTGAAGCATAATAGGTTCTGCTCCAGGTCCTCACCTTTACCCTATGTATATCTCTCTTGTTTAAATATATTTCTTGTAAATAATATATTGAAGGATGTTCATGTTTAATACATTCTGCTATCCACTTTCATTTCATGGGTGAATTTATCCCATTCACATTTGTAATTATCTTAAATAACTAAATTTCTCTCTGTTATTTTCACTTATTTTTAATCCCTCCATCCTCTTACCCTCCATCCTTTTCTTTCTCCCAAATATTTTTACTTCTGATCACTGTCTTTGCCAATATATCCTAACTTGTATCAATCCTCCTTTCCCCTTCTATTATTCCTACCTCTTTTAACTTTCTTATAGGGTAAGATAGATTTCTATTTCTAATAGATTGTGTATGTCATTTCTTCTTTGAGTCAATTTTGCTGAGTAATGTTGAAGCTTTGTCCACCACCCCTACCTCCACATCCTCACATATTCCCCTCAATTATACTAAATTTTTCATGTTTTTTTTTTTAATTTGGAAAATTTACTCCATTTAATCTCCCCCTTCCTTCTTTCAGTGAAGTTTTTTTTTTTTTTTTTTACCTCATGATTTTTTTGGAGAGTATCATCCAAAGTCATCTTATACCCATGTGTTCTGCCTACATATACTCCTTCTAATTGTTCTAATAATAATAAAGAGTTAGAAATATTACCTTGTTATATAAAAGTATAAATAGTTTAATCATACTGAACTTCTTATATTTTCTCTTTTTTTTTTTTTTTTTTTTAGCTTTTTATGTTTCTCTTGAGTCTTGTATTTGGAGATCAAAATTTTTATATAATGGATTTAATTAGAAATGTTTGAAAATCCTCTATTTTGTTAAAAAAATTCATCCCCCCCTTGAAATTATATTCAAGTTGTTAAGGTAAATGACTTTTGGTTGTAATCTTGATTCCTTTGTCTTCTAGTACAGCATATCCCAAGTGCTCTAGTTCTTTCATGTGGAAACTGCCAAATCCTGTCTAATCTTAACTGTAGCTCCACAATATTTGAATTGTTTCTTTCTGTATGACTACAATACTTTCTCATTGATTTTTGAGCTCTGAAATTTGTCTATGCTGTTCCTGGGAGTTTTCATTTTGAGATCTCTTTCAGGTGGTGATGCTTTCAATTTCTATTTTGCCCTCTGGTTCTAAAACAGTAGGGTAGTTTTCTTTGATAATTTCTGGAAAGAAATTGTTCAGACTTTTTTTTTCTGCCTTTCAGGTATTCCAATAATGCTTATGTGATCTTTCCTGAATCTATTTTTCTAGGTCAGTTTTTTTTTCCCCTCCATGAAATATTTCACATTTTTTCTATTTTTAAATTTTTTTTTAAATTTTGTTTGATGTTTCAGAGAGTCTTTTGTTTCTACTTGTTCATTTCTAATGTTTAAGAAATCACTTTCTCCAGTGAGATTTTGTATTTCCTTTTCCATTGGGCTAATTCTATTATTTATTTATTTATTTTGGCTGAGGCAATTGAGGTTAAGTGACTTTCCCAGGGTCACCCAGCCAGGAAGTGTTAAGTGTCTGAGACCATTCAAATATGGTCCTCCTGACTTTAGGGTTGGTGCTGGCTAATTCTATTTTTAAGGAGTTATTTTTCTTGGTAAATTTTAATATATTTATTTCCCCATGCTATTGTCTCTTTTTTCTTAATTCTATTCTATGACTCTCCTTTCTTTTCCTAAATTTTCTTCTACTTCTCTTATTTACTTTTAAAAATCTTTTTTAAGCTCTTCTAAGAATTACTTTTGGGTCTGAGAACAAATTACATTTTTTGAGATAGACATGTAGCTATTTTGACATTACTGTACTAAATTTATGCTTTGATCTTACCTGTCACCCTAGTAACCTTCCAAAGTCAAATTTTTTTTTTACTTTTTTGCTCATTTTTTCTGCCTTTTTTGTAAGTTGCTTTTCTTTTTTCTTTTTTCTTCTTCTTTTTTTTTTATGTGAGAGTGGAACTCTATGCAGTGTCACAAATTTTTTTGTGCTGAAGCTGTGCGTCTTATTGCTGGCTTTCACTGGGCTTCAGGGCTTAGCTGCTTGCTTCCTATGGAGTGAAGCTTCCCTTCTGGCTCATACTGGAAAAGTAAAGACTTCCTATTGGTTTCCTTTGAGAGGTTTAGTTGTTGCCTTGCTCCAGGGGTGGAGCCTTGCTGCAATTGCTATGGAAACAAGGCCCCTCTGTTAGCTGGTCCTAGAGGAGTAGTTTTGTTGCTGATTTGCCAGAGGGGTGAGGTTGGACTACTAGATCGCTATGGAAACGGGTTCTGCCTGTAGGCCCCAAAGGTGGGGTCTTGCTCTTGGCCAGCCCCAAAGGCAGAGCTTTGCTACTAGTCAGCAATGAATGAGGTGGGAGGTGCACCTATCCCAACTGCTCACCTGGCTAGGGGCTGAGGGGTTGCAGAAGGCAGGGCCTTGCTGGTGGGTTTCCCAGGCTTGGAACTCCTTTGCCTGCTCCCTGCTGTGAGGCTGGCTGCAAGTGTTCTTGGCCCCTCCCCTCTCCCAATCCAGAGAGATGCTCCTTACATCCCTTCTGAGGTGGCTTTCTAGTTACTCTGAGAGGAGCCGGGAGGGCGTGAGGGCGTCAGAGGGTTCCTTCCTTACTCTGCCAACTTGGCACTGGAAGGTTTTTGCTGTGATTGTTTTTACAAAGGTATGAAGAGCAATCATATGTCCAAACCAAAGGAAAGAGAGCAATAGTTAGGGGAGAAATTCAGGATGGAATGTTATTTCTCCTTTTTTGGAGAGTTTATTTCAAATTTTTCATTTGATCAGTTGCTTACATTGTGTTTTTCTATTAATATTAAAAATATTTGGCACTTAAACATTCTTTTAGAGACCTGGTTTCTGGGAGTTGGAACAAGAGAACTAGACTGGGGGATAGGACCATGTAGAGGGAAATGAACAACAGCCCTTAAAGGACAGTTCTCTTGGCGGGGTAGTAAGCATTTACTGTAGGTCAGTGATAATCTGCCTTTGTTCCACGGAACCTGCACTGAATCTTTTCATTCAGCCCTTAGAATCAATCTCTCCACACGCATTTACTGGATCTCCACTATGTGCCAGGCATTATGGCGGATCCTGGGATTCTTGTTGTCCAGTCACATCCGACTCTTCATGCCCCAGTGAATATAATCCGCGGAGGTTTCTTAGCAAGGATACTGGAGCGGTTTGCCATCTCCTTTCCCGGTAGATGAAGGCAAACAATTGCCAAGCATCTGAGGCTGGATTTGAAGTCCAGGCTCAGGGCTTCATCCACCAACGCACTTCACTCTCCCCAACACTAGGGAAAATGAAGCAGTGACTTCCCTCAAAGACTTTATAAGGTAACGATGAAAACTCCTATTTGCCGAAACTGTGACAATTCACGTTGTGCTTTTTTAAAAATAAAGATTTTGTTTCAAGTTGTTCAAGATGTATCTTTAATACGTTATTATACCCATTTCCTATATGGGGAACCGTAGGCACAGCTGGTGTCAAAGCTGAGACTCCAACCCACAGAGTCTAACATCAAGTTCCATGTCCCTTTGTTTGACCTTGAATAGCTAATTAGCTTACCTAAGAGTTGTTTGATTACACGGTTGGGTTAATGGTGTGTGCTGTGCATTGCACCAAGAGCCAGGGCTTTCTGAGGATGAAGGAGACCGGGTGTCAGACTTAGTTCACAGAGGGGACTGTGGTCCCATCCTTCGATCTAGCTCTTTTGTGCTAATTGCCCATTTTGTTCTAACCCCAAAACCAGTTCTCTAGAAGAATCTCTGTACAATGCTAGATGCAATTAAGAACTTAATACATCCTTCCAGATGACAGCATCTTTCATTTTACCTCCCTAGCCTCCTTCCTGCCCATAGCTATAAATAGAAATAGAAAAAAGAGTTTTTGTTTTATTTGTTTGTTTGTTTCCATAGTAAATGACAGATATCCACAGGAGAGAGAACTCTTATTATATTTAAGTGATGCCAGTGTTGAACTTGGCAAGTTACTTGAATTTTATGTCTCCCCGTCTCACCAATAACTAATAAGGAAGGCAGAAAAGAGAATAGAAGCCAGAACCATGATCTCATGTGTAAGTGATATCACATCTTAGGATAATTAAATGCCCTTCTAACATTATCATCTCACTACTTGAATCATGGCCTAAGTCATTCCAATTGCTGAGATTTCATTTTGCTGAGAAATATTCATCTTCAACCTGAGAGACAAAAAGAGAAAAAACACAACAAAGGAACTTGTAAAAAGTGCAGAGGAGTTGGCCCTTATCAGTGTAATGGGTTTCTATTGGTCACAGGGTGAATGACACCAAAGGTGGCATCCGGGAGCCAGCTTTCCTGACTGTATCCGTGGAAACCCTGTTGAAGACAGTGAAGGATGAGTCTAACAGGAGTTCTGCACCTGCAGCTCCTAAGTCTCTCTGCATTTACTTCCTCCCCCTCACTTCATTCACATCTTTTTATTAAATGAGCCTATTTGTCACCACCATCTCTCCAAGACAGCAGTCCCAAGGTTCTGATCTAAGGAGGAAATAAAAGTTTCCATTTCAAAAATTTGCAGAGCCCGAGCTGCAGCACAGAGATGCCAGGGAAAAAAGCTACAGATGTGACAGGACCCTCAGAATTGAATGACTTAATTATTTCAGCAGCTGCTTTTTTTTCCTGGAAAACACAGCACAAGCAAAGATCTACTTTGTCTTCTTATGCTACTTAAATCCCTGATAGGAGAACCCCTGTTATACTTTAATTGAGTATATGTTGTCTCAGAAAGACCTCATAATAGTCTTTAAATCTGACCTAGTGCAAGTTTTGCCTGTGCAGAAAATTAATCACCTCACTAATAATTCACTTTTACCTCATTTCCAAAAATTGCTTTAAAACTTATTACTCATTAAAGCCTTCCTGGATTCACTAAATAGGAAAATGATGCTTTCTTTACTCTATCCAATCTGGACATGAAATTTCAGTCATCATTCTCCCTTTTTTTGCTCCCAATTGTTTGCTTGAACACAAATTAATTAAAACAGTTACATACTACTACCTCACTAGTTTACTACTTATAACTTCAATCCCCAAGGTCTCAGTTTCCTGATTTGTTATTTGAAGAGAAGTATATACAGGGCTATTAAGTAGTTTAATGGATAGAATGCTATGCCTGGATTCAAAAACTTGACTTCAAATCGAGCCTTAAATGCTTACTAGTTATGTGACCCAGAGAAAGTCATTTAATTTCTGTTTGTGTTAATTTACTGGAGAAGGAAGTGGCAAACCATTCTAGTGTTTTTGCCTAGAAAAGCCTATGGACAGCACTAGCATACACTTGAATGACAGAAAACAAACAAGGAAAAATAGAAGAGGTTATACTAGAGAAGGATAGATCCTTCTTCCTCTTAATTAAGTATATCATGAATTATTCTGTTTTGTATATATTTACAATCTATTTAATATAACATATATTTATATTTATATATTGTTTCTATATTACATTACATAAAATACATATTGTATTACATTATATCTTATAGCATATTACATTGTCATATTGTTACATTATATTATATTGTTATTGCATTATACTATTTTGCAATATAAATATCATATTGTATTATATAGGTTATATTACATATATTATATTTATATTATATCATATGTTGAATAATATATATATATGTATATTTTTTATATTTTAACTAGCAAGGATAAACTGTTTAATATAGGATGAGAAGGCAACATACATGAAAGTTGTGAAAGTTTTAAAAATTGCAAGATTTGGAAATATATTGAATAAATAGAATGAATGAGAGTGAAAATTGAGTATAATATTTAGATGTCCTTTTATAGTAAAAGGGAATTTCAGAAGAGGAAAGAATTTGTGATATATTACATATTTACATTTTAAGTTCTGATTTGGACATTTTGAGTTTGAAATGCTTATGGAACATTCAGTCTGAGATTTTTTAAAGCATTTTATGATATGAGATTAGATGTTCAGAAGGGCAACTAAGACTGACTATATAGACCTAAGAATCATATACATAGGAATAATTGCACTCATGGGAATTAATGAGATTATCAAGAGATAGTATGTGAATTCATGGTAAAAATTTTAAGCAGATACAAAACAAATACTTTTAGAAAAGGAAGTAAAAGTTTCTAGAGAAAGTAGGAGTGAACATAGTTTAAGTAAGAAAAAGCCATGCCAAATTAATTTCATTCTTTCTTTTGATACAGAAATGCTATAGACATTGCTTTGGACAATATATTTTGGTTTTTGGTATATTTAAATTATGATAAGCTTGTGCAGTAAATTATGATAAGCTTGTGGGAAAGAAAGAAATTGAAGCTAAGAAATTGTATAATACAATGGATTTGTAACTGGTTGAGTGACCATATCTACAGAGGGTTATTAACTGAATTGATGTTAACATGGATGATAGATTCTTATGAGATGCAGTAGGGCTTTGTCATCGGTTTTTTATCTTTTGAAATATTTTGTTGATGATTTAAATGATGAGTAGGAGATAGATTATTGTTTAATCATTTCAGTTATGTTCAACTCTTCATGACCCCATTTGAAGTTTTCTTGGCAAAGATAATGCAATGGTCTGTCATTTCTTCCTCCAACTAATTTTACAGATGAGGAAACTGAGGCAAAAAGGATTAAGTGACTTGCCCAGGATAACACAACTAGTGAATGCTTGAGAATGGATCTTCTAGTCTGGTACTCTATTTACTATGCTATCTAGCTGCCCTAATAGATAGGTATTCTGATAAATTGTGAATTGATTCAATCATTCTTTAGAGCAATTTGGAACTATGCCCAAACATGCATACCCTCTGCTTTTGCAGTGCCAGTACAAGGTCTATATCCAGGAAGAGATTTTTAAAAAATAAAGGGAAAAGGACCCATATATATGGAAATATTTATAGGGGCTCTTTTATAGTGGCAGAGAATTGGAAACTGGGAGTATGCACATCAATTAGGGAATGGTTGAACAAATTGTGCTATATGATTGTGATGGAATATTTTTGTGCTATAAGAAATGATGAACAGAAAAACCTAGAAAGACATACATAAAAGTGAAATGTAATGTGTATAAAGTAACTACAATATTGTAAGATGATCAGTTGTGAATGACTTAGCTTTTCTCAGCTATACAATGATCCAAAATAGCTTTGAAAAACTTATGATGAAAAATGCTTGCCATCCCTAGATAAAGAACTGATGTTGTCTGAATATAGATTAAAGTATTCTTTTTTTTTTTACTTTGTTTATTTTTCTTGAAGTGATTGTGCTTTTTTTTGGTCTAAATTTTCTTTTATACTATGACTATTATAGAAATATATTTTGCATGATTACACATGTATAATGTTATAAGCTACATTCAGTTGCTTGTCTTCTTAATAAGGATAGGGAAGAGAGAAAGGGAGAGAATTTGGAACTCAAAGTTTTAAAAACAAATGTTAAAATGTTCTTTTTACATTTAATTGAGGAAAATTAAATATTAAATAATTAAAGAAAAACCCCACTTGATTTGGTTTCAGGGATCCAGGTTTGGATACATATTAGAACTATGATTTATTTTTTAAAAACTTTTTTCTAACATACTTAGGAATTTTATTTTTGTCTAGATTCAGATTTAAAGATAAAATCTCTTAAATAAGACAAATCTATGTCTGTTAGCAGGCTCTTCCTGACATTTTCTGTTAGCCTCTTTCGTTTACTTGACCAAAACTTTACCATATTCTGATGCTTATTTCTTGTTCTTCTGGGAGAGTGACTTTTTTTAGATCGATAACTCTATGCTTGGGCTACAGAACATGGTGGGTTACCAGATAACGAATTTTATGAGGATTGGTTCTTGGTTTTTCACCTTGCTCACTTAGACTCTTTCTCATGATATACTGTGGATTTCTTTGTACAATTTGGAAATATATATATATATATATATATATATATATATATATATATATATATATATATAAATTCTGACCTTTCTCTATAGAAACCAAATTGAGATCACCCAGATTTTGGCATCCACAATACAACTATGAAAAGTTTTATGTTTCCTTTTTCTGATTTGCTTAGGGTGATACCAAGAGAAGTAGAGAGTCACTCCATGAGTTAAAACACCTGTAAAATTCATTCTTTTATCCCACAAAAGCACTATTTGGTCTCTATCTCAAAGAGACAAAAAAGCAAATATATGTATAAACATTCATGATAGCTCCTTAAGTGATAGAAAAGAATCAGATATTGAGGGAATATCCATCATTTGGGGAATGGCTGAACAAAGTTTTGTATATGATTGTGATAAAAAAAATATTGTGCTATAAGAAATGACTAGCAGAAAAACCTGGAAAGACTTACATGAACCTGATGCAAAGAGAAATGAGCAGAATCAGGTGAACATTGTATAGAGTAACAGTAAAATTGCATGATGATCTACTTTGAATAAATTAGTTATTCTCACAATTTAATACTGAAAATAATTCTGAAAGACTTGCAATGACAGGTGCCATCCATCTCCAGAAAAAGAACTGGTAGAGTCTGAATGAGATCAAACATACTTTTTCTTGATTTTTAAAAATTTTCTTGTTTTTTAAGTCTGTTTTCTTTTACAGCATTATTTACATAGAAATATATTTTTGCATGACTTTTCATTTATAATCTATGACAGGTTACTTGATTTTTCAAAGGGAAGAGAGAAAAGAAGGGAGATAATTTAGAACTCAAAATATGAAGAGGAAAATTCCTAAATGTTTTATATGTAATTAAGAGGTGACAAATATTAATTTTTTTAAAAGATAGGTACACTTACAAGTTTCTTTTTTATCTCAAATTGGGAAAATTAATCAATATATAGGATAACAGATTCAGGACTTAGAAAAGGAAAAAAAAACTCTTCAGGCTTGAAATATGAACTTAGCACAGTGTCTTGGACACTTAACAGTGTTTAATAAGTGGTTACTGACTTGGAGACTGAATTTGGATCACAACATAGTATTTTCACCTTTGTTGTTGTTTTTATTTGCTTGTTTTTTTCTCATTTTTCCTCCTTTGTTCTGATTTTTCTTGCACAACATGAAGTTTGTCGAAATATGTTTAGAAGAATTGCACATGTATAACCTATATTGGATTACTTGCTGTCTAGGAGAAGAAGACGTAGAGAGGGAAAAAAATTAGGAACACAAAGTATTTCAAGGGTAGATGTCGAAAACTATCTTTGCTTGTATTTTGAAAAATAAAAGACTATTTTATTTTAAAAATAAATGAATGACCTCTTTAACACATGTCAAATAGGTGTCATTTCTTTTAGTTATTACAAAACAATGACTAATTTAATAAGGTCAGATGTAAGAAGTCTGTAGGGTGTTTTTTCTATTTTTTAAAAAAATTAATTGTTGCTTCTCTATGATCTAATTATGTCAGATTTATAAAGTTCTCAGGCTAATTTTAAAATTCTAACTTTTTCTTGCTGGCTGCACACCCTCTCAGAATTCTTTCATCTTAAAGACCATATCTTCAGATAAATAATCACATAGAAAGGACCTTTTCTAACCTTTATTCCCACCTCAAGTCCTTTTTGGATCTGGGAAGCCTAATATTGCTCCAGTAAGAACAGAGAATAGTTCCATAATCACCACAAGGATGATTCCAGATATAGCACTCCAGCTGATATTACCCGACCCTAAATAGCATCCCCATGCATATATCAAAGCCAGCCAGCAGTTCCCACTTAGTGGTTTACAAAGGATTTGGCAGTACTGGGGGAGGGGGCAAGAATAAACAATACTAATTAATGCAATAAACTGTAATAGGTGAATGTCCATGCCAGGTAGGCGCCACAAGGGCACTAGCCCCCTTCCTCTATTTATCATCCTCTTCCTGCAATATTTACTTGACAATAAACTCTTTATGAAAATGATGATGATTTTAGATTTTAGAAGTCTTTGCACTGTTTTTCTCAGATATGTACACAGACACACAGATCCTGTTTTTCTCCTATATCACATGATCTATACCAGATACAGAGCAGCAGTTGCTGAATATTAAATTAAACTAGCCCAAAAAAGGGAAAGGAAGAAGAAAGGAACTCGTCCTGCATGAAAACAACCTGAAAAGGTTAAGAGCAAAAGGAGATGCTTAGAACAGTTTCTGTCTGTTTGGAATGAATTAATCAGACCATTAAACAAATCTTTTCATCTAAAGTATCCCTTTCATTTCAGTACCCTGTAAAACAAAGTGACTAGAGTGTTGATGGAAGAATTTGCCATCTCTCTCTATTTGTATTACGGAGATGGGAGTTTTGCCCTCATTAACATTCCACTGGAGTCAAGGACCACACAGGAGGGGTTTCTGTAATACTTAGAGCCAAAGGAGAAGTGTACTGGGTAGCACTGAGATCTCCCATTGTCTTTTGTGTGGAAATTTGACAACATAGGTAATCTCCCATAGAGTCTCTGGGGAAGGTGAATGTCCCATCAATGTTCCCCTTCCCATCCAAAAGCTTTTCTTAAATGCCTGTGTTTTGGAGGTCTATTTCAATCTCTATAGGATGGGAAGGGGAAGGATGCTCAGTCCCTTGTTAAAATTATGAAGAGACAATAATGTCTTTTCATTTGGGAATATTGTATTAAGGCATATTTTATCCTAATGTGTATCGTTCAGTTAAATGCTGTTCAAACAATTTATTATCAATTAAAACAAAACAGGGTCCTTGAAAAAGGCTCATTTATTCTCTCTAGGCAACTGTATCTTAATAAAATATAATGTAGTAGAAAGAACAATGGATTGAAAGTCAAAATACCTGCATTCTGGTCTTTCTTCTACTATCTAATAGTTGTAAAATGATATTAGGCAAAGTAGTTGACCACAATGGGGCTGAATTTTTTTCCTAAAAAAATGTATAAGATTATAGATTTGGGGAGAGAAGAAAACCTAGAGCTTATTATGTCCAACTTCTTCATTTTCTGTATGAGGAAAAAGAAACACAGAGATGTTATGTGATTTACTGAAAGATGCATAAGTAGTAAATGTTCTATCTTCTACCCCACTCTGTCTCTTAATTTTCAATGACATTTGATGTAACAGGTATTTATCAACTATTAAGTTCAAGATACAGACACAGAATACAAAAAAATCAAAACAATACTTTCCCTCATAGACGTACTCTTTTTTTTCCCCAATAGTATTTTATTTTTCCAAATACACATAAAGAATGAATGTTGAAAACTATCTCTAAACATATTTGGAAAAAAATAAAATACTATTGAGATTAAAAAAACAAACAACATTCATTTTTGTTATACTTTATGTTCCAAAATTTCCCCTTCTTCCTCACCTTTCTTCCCAAGACAGCAAGCTATCTGATATAGGTTAAATATGTACAATTATCTTAAACATATTTCCATATTTGTCATGTTGTACAAGAAAAATCAATCCACAAAGGAAAAAAACACTATAAAGAAAAAAAAATCAAAAAAGGTGAAAATTATTTGCTTTAATCTACATTCAGTCTCCATAGTTTTCTCTCTGGATGCAGATGGCATTTTCCATCCCAAGTCTATTGGAATTGCCTTCAATCACTATGTTGTTGAGAAAAGCCAGAACTTATAATCCTTTTGATATAATACAGCAAGTAGATTGATAAATATAAAGTATATTCAAAGGGAGCTAGGTAACTAGTGGATAGAGCTCTGGACCTAGAGTCAGAAACACCTGAGTTCAAACCCAACCATAAGCATTTACTAGATGTGTGACCCTGAATAAGTTATTTTACTTCTGTAGTGGAAGTGAGGTGAAGGACATTCCAGGGAGAGAGTAAACACTTGTAGAAAGTCATAGGAGTTTGGATTAAAAGTAATGTGAAAAAGGATAAATATGAAATAAATTTGTAATAGACTTCGTCATTCTGGGGATGGTTTTAAATGTCACAGCAAGTAATCTACATATTTTCCTAGAAATATTAGAAAGTTTTTTGAGCAGGTTAGTGACATTATTAAATGTATGCTTCAGTAAGACAATGTTGACAACTGTATAGAGGATAGAGTTGAAAGGAGAAAGGGTAGAGATAGGAAGATCAATTAATTGGCTACTGCTATAGTCTGGATTAGAGGTAATGAGAGTCTGGATGAGATAGTGCCTATGTGAGTAGAGAAAAAGACCATCCTTTTCTCAGTAAGAAAAAAGATGTTTTTCTCTACTTTTTAAAAATGAAAATTGTGGAATGAGAAATAGAAAGATTTGGCAACCACTGTGAAAAGGGGAATGAGAGAAAAATAAAGAGTAGAAGATGACCATAAAGTTGTAACCTGAGTAAAGGGAAGGGTATTGGTACCCTCGACAGAAACAGTGAAATCAAAGGGAAGAACAGGTTTAGAGGAAAGATAAGTTTTATTTTGGGCATGTTGACTTTTCAGGAGGAAATGCATAACAAATGGCGATATAGGATTGGAGCTCAGGTGAGAGATTTGGTCTGGATATATAGATTTTTTTTTTCCTAGTTATCTCCATAGAGATGATGATAATGCATAGGAACCAATCAGATCACCAAGAAAGTGACTATATAGAAAAATCAAAAGAGTCTATTCACATTTGCAAAGCAGGTCATGAATGATGGTCCCACAAAGGGACTCCAGAAGGAACAATGGGCAATCATCACACAATCAATGGGCAAAAAGAGAACTGAGGGAAGAAGAATGTTATGAGAATACAAGGAAAGAATATATAGGAAGAGGGAATATTCAGAAGTCAAAAGCAACCTAGAGGTCAAGAAGGATGAGAATCAAGAAAAGGACATTAGATATAACATTTATAGTCCAGGGAAGTGGTACTGTTTGAAGGTAGATTGTAAGAAGTGGCAAAGTGAGTGGCAGAAAGTGGCAGAAAGGTGCATAGAAAGCCTCTCTCTCCCTTCACCAAGAGTTTGCTATAAATGGCAGGAAAGTTATTGGATGAGATACTTAATGGAAAAGAAAGAGATTGAAAATGGGGGAGATAAGATGATCAAATGGAAAAACTCCCCTAGGAGATGTAGGGGATAAGACACAAGATAAAAGTTAAGAGATAAGCATTGGCAAAGAAAATGGACATATTTTTGTTGAAGTTGAAGCAAAATGTAGAAGAAATGGGGAAGGAGCTGACTTTGAAGTATAGAACAGGAGGAGATAAATTAGCTCATTTAAAAAATTAAGTTAATAAGTAAAATCCTTTCCTCAGAGTGAAGGGAAAAGGTTAATATGGATTTGGGGGGGAAAAACGACTTGCAATAGTCACTGTTGGGTGGGTGATAGTTAACCTGAGAGGAATAAAAGTTTCCTTATGTTTCATTTGAGAGAGATTGAATGATTTCCTTTAACAACATTCAAATAGAAAGTGAATAATGGAAGTAATCCAAGGTTGGGATTTGGTAATTCCTTAATGATGACAGTACAAGTGGTCAAAGGTCAGTGAACAGGTTTATTGATATATGTGTGTATGTGTGTATTATGTATATATAATTTCATTAAATATTTCTCAATTACATTAAACTTTTAAAAATTATTTTAAAAAACATTTGAATTCCATTTTTTCTACCCACCCTCTTGCCACTCCCCATCTTAAAAAGGCAAGCAATATGATATCACTCATACTTGTCAAGTCATGAAAAACATTTTTTCTATATCAGGCATGTTACAATAGAAAATACACAAAAACAAGAAAAACAAAGAAAAATTTTAAAGTATACATCTATGTACTGAAGAATTCATCAGATCTCTCTATAAAGATAGCTAGCATTTTTTTTTATCATGAGTCCTTTGGGATCATTTTGGATCATTTTCTTGATGAATCAATATAAGATTGAATTTATCAACTATGAGATTAAGACTTGGAAGAGAGGAAAAATGTGCAAAAGTTTGACTAGAAGTCGCAGAGAGAGACTAAATAAGTTTAGGAGGAAGGCCGAAGGAAAAATGAAACCTAGGAAGTTTTTGTCATAGAGATAAAATTCAGAATTCTTGACATATAGCTAAAAGAAGTTATTGGGATGTCAATACTATTCTAATTCATATCTGTGTTTATTGAAGTACAGTGAATGTTCAGGGCATAGTAACTAAGAAAAAATTAATAAATTTGGACACAAAGACTTGGGTGGTGGCATTAGAGTGAGATCTGGTTTCATATGTATTTTAAAGTCTTCAAGTGTTGTGGCAGAAGTTGGGATGGGAAGGTACTGCACTTCTCAATAAAAGAGAAAATAGCAATGGTGGCAGAGATAGATATGGGTATAGCAATGGGAAAAAGGAGTATGTCTATTCCTTTTCCTGGCCCAGTGTATTGGTATGTGGGATGAGGGAATATAGGAGAATATACACCAGTTCTGGAGAGAATAGGCAGGGATGCTGTGTTTTTCTAGAGCAGTTACATTTCTATAAATATGAGACCTTGGAAGCCACAAAGTCCATTTTCCCCATTTTATAGATGAGATAAATAAAATCCATAGAGGTAAGTGGTTTGTTCAAGATCACAGAGCTTCAAGCCTAGCATTCACTATACTAAGATTGCCACTGTTACTGGTGCTTTTAACTGTCTTTGAAAAATTGATAACATCTATAAACCTGTCTTCTATATTTTTGTTGTTTTCTTGTTATTAGGTGATTTTTCAATCATGTCCAACTCTTAATGACCCCATTTGGCATTTTCATGGCAGAGATCCCCTGGAGTAGTTTGCTGTTTCCTTCTCCAGATCATTTTATAGATGAGGAAACTAAGGCAAAAAGTGTTAAGTGACTTACCCACACACAGCTAGTATATGTCTGAGGCCAGATTGGAAAAACAGTCTTTTGCACTCTTTGCCCAGAAATTCATCTACTATCCCAGCAAGTTGCCTGATATTGTTTATAAATTTACACAACAAAATATTAAGGATTAGAAAGCCAATTATGTTGAAATATGGTTATAGAAAATATTTTTAAGCTCATTGATGCAAGGATTAATGCCTTTCTTTTTAGGAATGTTTGTTAGCAGGAAAGTGGGACTAAGGGAACACAACTAAAATAAAGGCAATTTAGAATATGGTCAATAGATACAGGGATAGTACTGCTGCTGATGGGGATAAAAGGAGGAGGAGCAATAGCAGCACAAGATTACCTCCTAAGCATCTTGTGACTACAGTACTATCAATCGGGGGCTGTCATTCCTGCAGTGAGATCACTTCTCTGATATTGGAGTACAAGTGACAATTCTTCTTTCACAAACATCCAATGTATAAGTTTGAGCATTTGACCAAATCCATATTTGGTGATCTTTTTCTTAAAAAAAAAATGGTGAAGCTCATCCAGCTAACAGTTGTAGTAAATAGAGCATTGGTCTTGGAGTCAATTTTCAAATTGATCTTGAAACCTAACTAACTATGACCTGAGCAAATCACTTAATCTATTTGCCTCAGCTTCCTCAACTATAAAATGGAAATAATATTAGTACCACCTAACAGGATTTTGTGAGGATAAGGTAAGATAATATTTATGAAGCACTTAGCAAGGTGTCTGGCACATAGCAAGCATTTAGTAAATGTTTGTTCTTTTCCCTCCTCTTTCTACCCATAATATGGAAAACAAGCAAACAACATTGGACTTGAAGGTTTGACTGTGGGGGATTGAGAGTATATGAAATGTGGTGGTTAAACTAGATCAGAGGTTCCTAATATTATTTTGTTGTGGATCGTTTGGTAGAATTTTTTGAACATTTTAATTTATTTATCATGTAATTAGTATTTTTGCTAGTTACATATGCATAGTTTTCAACATTCTTTTTTTAAGAATTTGAGTTTCAAATTTTTCTCCCCTTTTCTGCCCTTCCCAAGAAAGTAAGCAATCTGAGATAGGTTATATATGTACAATCATGTTAAACACTTCCACATTAGTCATGTTGTGAAAGAAGAAACAGAACAAAAGAAAAAACAAAAAAGAAAAAAAACTAAAGGAAGGGAAATAGTATTTTTTATTTATATTTAGACTCTATCAATTCTTTCTCTAAAAGGAGACAGCATTTTCCATAATGAGTCTTTTAGAATTGTCTTGATTCATTGTATTGCTGAGAAGCGCTAAGTCTGTTATAGTCAATCATCTCACAATATTGTTGTTACCGAATACAATGTTCTCTTGGTTCTACTCACTTCACTTAGCATCAGTTCATGCAAGTCTTTACAAGCTTTTTTCCTCATCATTTCTTACACATAATAGTACTTATGTGTAAGTATTTGTAGTAAATAAGTACTTATAAATGTAAATAAAAGACAGGATTATAGAAGAAACTGAAGATGTGTTAAAAGGATAAAAAAAGTTAAAATATTACATCTTTTCTCCATTTGGACCCCCCAAAAGCTATTTACATATGTCCCGGGGAGTCTATAGGCCTCAGATTAAAATATTTTGTTAGATATTATTGATATTGAATAAGATATTGAATTAAATTACCTCTATCTTTCAGCTGATAAAAATCCTATAATTATATCTCCATACAGCTTTAGAAATAGAATGCTAACAAACTGATTAGTTAGTATAGGATTAGTTAATATAGGATTAGTTAGTATAGTTAATAGAAGTTAGTATAAGTCACAGAATCTAAATCTCTAAAGTAAAGGATTGACTTTCATATGCAGATTATGGACTTCTCATTGGATGGTCACATATCACATATAAACAAGAAAGAATGATAAAACCAATATATAATTAGACAATAAAGTTGGGATATCAAATGCATGAGTATTCTGTAAAGTTTAGCTTAGAAGGGAAAGAGTTCTGGACTACACAAATGGAGTACACTAATTACATAGAAGGATTAAAAAAGACAGTCATGAGAACCCTGATTTTGAGCAGTAGGAGTCAAAAAAAAAAAATCATTGACCCTCACACAGGCAAAAGAAGAGTGTTTCTTGGAGGAGGTAAGTTTTAGAAGCTAATAAAGTTATGGAAAGAGATGTTGTCCAGCTAGAAGAAAGAATAAGAATAATAACTCATACTTCTTTAGTGCTGTATTATTTACAAAGAGTTTTCTTAAGGACCTGATGTGGTAGACCGAATATTAATTAATTGTATAGCTAAAGGGACTGAGGTCCAGAGACTAAGTGGTTTGCCTTGGTCTATGAGATGGTAGTAGCAGAGCATGGCCTTGAGCCTGGTTTCTGACGCCAAGTTCATCGTTCTTTCTAGTACATCATGCTGCTTGTTTCTCCTTTGGGAAAGTTAGGCCCTGACAGCATGCTCTATAGACCCTGGGAAGGCTGCTTGCTCTGGTCCAGGGATTTAGTCATGTTTCATTTTTGTGGCCCCATGGGCCATGCGCTCCATGGAATTTCTTGGCAGAGACTAGAGTGGTTTGCCCTTTCCTCCTCCAGTGGATTAAGGAAAACAGGGTTAAGTGACTTGCCTAAGACACATAGCTATTAACTTTCTGAGGCTGGATTTTGATTCAGGCCTTCCTGTCTCCAGTCCCAGCATTCTATCCACTGAGTCATTTTGATTGCACTGGAAAATTATCACCTATCTTCTTTGATGAAAAAGGACTCGTTTGATTTAGAAACATCCTAGATGTTGTTGTAACATCTTCTGAGTCCAAAGGAAGGGGAATATCAGTAGAAAGAAAGCATCTCTGTAAGATCAAATGTGGGGAGGAGCTACTTGTGTTAGCTAAGTATGTAAGTCTGGGAAATGAAATGTCCTTAACCCATCTGTGAGGAAAAAGCTGGGCCCAGCTACAAGCAGAAAAGTTCCTTTGCAAATCATTCTGCAACCTTCTAGCCCAGATCCCCTTCATCTTTTTTTCCCCATTCTTTTCTTTTCAAAACCTAGGAAGATTAAATGAACGATTTATCTCCTTGGAGCTGAATTTTTAAAGGGAGCAGCTAACTGTGTGATCATATTATTAATATTTATACCTTGTCACTGAATGTTGACAGATTAATTATGCAACATAGTATAAAAATCAGCAGGCAGCGTAGGGGAGTAGTGGCAAAGTTCATATATTAATAACTCGGCGGGGTAGCTGGCATGAACACCAGGATGACTGGATGTGCCCTGGACCCAGGTAACTCATAGACTTACTACCACATTCACCTTGAGGCTTATGGTATCATCTTGTTCACCATCAGAGACAGCGTGGAACTTTGCCTGGAGAAAACCTGCGTTCAAATCCTGAATCTGCCACTAATTAGCTGAATTTCCTTGGACAGATCACTTAACCTTTCCAAACCTTTGTTCACTCATCTATATAATTGGAATAATGATAACAGTACTACTCGCTTCACAGGATTCTTGAGAAAAATCAAATGAAATAATAGACATAAAACACCATTGCCAGTATTATCAAAAGTATTCATTAAATATCTATCTGTTCATAGAACCGAGCCAGGTGGAACATCCAGAGTTTAGTTGGCTTTAACCTTGACTTGTGGATGTGTATCATCTGAGAAAGAAAAATACTGATATAGGCAGTTGTCAAGGAGACTAAAATGGAGCAATCAGGCATCCTGACATTAAACCTTTCCTGAACTGACTTCATTGCTAATAAGTCCCCCCCTTCTGAGAGTATAACAAATTATCCATGAGTACTTAGTGAGTATGCTGTATAAGACAATTTTTCTGTCCTCAAAGAGCTTAGCATTCAGTTGAAAAGACTGTTATAACTTCATGAAACTTTCCATGGCCATATGAGAGCTGCTTCTGAAAGAGATAGTGCAGAAATGCATTGCATTTAATCAATTGCCCAGGCCTAAGTGACTTGCCTGTCCACAGGCACCTTTTTCAGGTGACCCATATGATTGGTTTTGCTTTTTCCTCATAGCTTAAGGGAAGTTTCAGTACTGAAAAAAGAAAGCATTTCAAAACCTCTATGGTAAGTTGTAGTTCTATTATAAAAGAAAAAAAAAACAGGTTTAAAAAGGCAGCTAAGAGTTTAAGAAGGAAATTCCTAGGCTGGACAAGATTTCAAAGGGGAAATCCATAGCCTATAGCACAGATAGAATTAAATCCAAGTCCCGATCAGTATGAGTTATGAATTCTGTTAAATAGTCTCATTATTTGAATTTGCACTGCATATTTTCATTTTTAATTATTGCATTTTACATAATTATAAGTTAGAATGGATCCAATTTGTATACATGATACTACTTGTGAGATTCATGCTACTCAGGACCGAGATGTACAAGCCACTGGGAATTAGGGTATGTTAACTAATACACACACACACACATACATACAGATGCAGCATAAAGATTTTTTTTGTTTCATGCATAGCTGAAGGTTTTACACTAGTGTTGTAGTATGTGGTAACTCTCTAAATCTATATAACACTTCCTAGCTCAGTGGCAAAAAAACTGCATCATGTGATGCTTTCCATATTAATCACCAGCTGCCATTGTGAGGATCATATCTAGGTAGGGAAAGGAAAAAAGAAGTCATGGCATTTGGCTGAATCAGGATTATAACAAGTTCTAAAGCTCTCCACATCTATCTTTGCTCTGTATCTAATACTTGTATCCTTAAAAACCAAATAAATTTATTCTTTTAGAATTAATTTCTTGGACTAAGTCAATCATTTGTGCCATCCAGATACTTGGGTTTATGATAGCTTTCTGAGCCACCCAGCATCCTCTAGGGACATTTCATCTCTAAATCTATGGTCTGTGAAGCCTATAAGGTTTAAAATATGTAATAGACCACTTTGTTTATTAATCAGTTCAGTCATTTTAGCCATGTCTGATTTTTAAATGACTGAAAAATCATAACCCCATTTAGGGTCTTCTGGGCAAAGATATTAGAGTGATCTAGCATGTTTTTCACCAACTCATTATGCAGATGAAGATATTGAGGCAAAAAGCAAATATCTGAGGTTAGATTTGAACTATAGGCAAGCGGCTCGAATTCACTGTGTCACATAGCAACCTAATATCATAGTCCAGCATAGGAGAACATGTACCTTCAAGGCACTTACTTTACCTACATAAACATCATAGGATCTTTAAGTTGGAAATGATCTCAAAAGCTGACAAACTCAAAACGGATTAGGAACCTTCTTGTAAATTTTTCAACATGATCTTCACTGGAAGACCTTGCATGAAGATAATTCCATCATCTTCTGAATCACTCCGTGCCTCTTTGGGGGGAACTATAATTATTAGAATGTTTCCCAACATTGCTCTGAAATCAACATTTACTCATAGTTCTGAGCTCTGAGCCTCAGGAAAAAAGTTTCATCCTTTTTGCATTTGACAGTTTTTCAACTATATGTAGCTATCTATTGTGTCTCTTTGCAAAATTTTCTGTCTCCAAGTGACCTATCCCCTAGGTTCTTTAATGAAGGCAAAATAAATTGAACAAACATGTTTTAGTGTTACAATGTGTAAAGGACTATACTTAGGTAAATTATATACAACACAGACCTTTTTCTCAAGGAGTTTATAATCTAATAAAAAGAAAAGACACCATTAATTATGATGTAACAAGTAGAATGTACTGAAGAAAAACTGGAAAGAAAGATATCACATTCACTCCAGTCTGTGTTGAGAGGGAGAGGGAGAAATGGGCCCAGGGAAGTCTTTCTGGGGGAGACTATCTCCCTGCCTGGGCTTTGGAGCAAAGGAAGAGGGGAGTTTCCACAAATAGAATTGGGGATGAGATGAGTCCATTCAAGGCACAAGGGGGCAGAATGAACAAAGGTAATGCCGTGGATGAGGGCAAAGCAAGAACAGGGAATGAAGGGTGAACTTACTTTGAGTATGTATGGGACAAGGATGAAGAAGCAACATTAATACTGATAGGAACTTTTGTGACAGAATGTCCCTTGTGGCCCTAAATAAGAAGCTGCACTGGATTCTGACTAGTGGTCTGCTTCTGTGAGTGGTAATAACAGCAATAAAATGCTAGTAATGCCTCTGTGAAGGATGTTGCATGAATACAAATTGTTATTGTTATTCAGCTGTGTGCATGTGTGTGCGTGCATGTGTGTTTGCATCCTGTGGTTATTGAAGGAAGATGAATAGATAATATGGACAGATAAGTTCACTTGAACCCATCGGTTATCAGGTCACATAACAAAAAGCTGTTGCAATCACAACACATCAAATCAATTCTGGGAGTGATATACCTTATAATCACGCAATGCAAATAATCAGACTCAATAAGCAAGCAAACCTACAATGTCATCAAGCAAAATTCCAACCACAAGGAGCTTTGAAAGCCTCAAATCAGCCCTTTTAAGTCTTGTGTTTCAACTACAGATCACTCATCAACATGCTTTCCAAACCTGGCCTATGCAGTTTGTTTCAAGTCTTATATTCCAGTTAACTATTTATGCTTGTTTGTTAAGTGCTCTTACTGATTAAATTAACTCTTTAGTGACCTTTCAATTGGAGTGATGAATTAGAACTGTGTTTACCCACCTACTTTATGAGACTAAGTTGGACAAATATCTGTGTGTGTGTGTATTTGAACAACTCACTCCCACATACTTATATATAATATAATCTATGTGTATGTACGTACACCTGCATATGTGTACAAAGAGACAACAGAGACAGAAAAAAAAATTAGTTATATATCTTAGGGATAGATAGCATATATTCCTATACTTGAGTTCCCAATGAAAAAAAACCCACCTATTAGTACATCTGTTCTGCAAATTAGCAATTTACTAGACAATGAAATGTTAAATGAATTGTGTAGGAACACACAGTATGTGTGAGAAGCAGAATGTAAATCTGACCCAGAGGACGGCTCTCTTTTCACTATGATATTCTTTCTCATCCTCATTTTGAACATGACTGCAAGGTCATCACATGATTTTACCTTAGGAATCAAACAAAAAACTCAGCATCACTGAATATGGAGCCCGCACTTAAAATTGTTCATTTCCACTTCTAGTATTTTTTTTTTGTTTCTTAATTATTATTACATTTGATCCTGTCAAACAACTAAGTATTTTGCTCACTGATTTCATGCTTTTGCAAAAATAGAGTACTAGTTAATTTCTGGGGGTGGACTCCAAGTTGAATGGAAGCTTCTTATATGACTATTTGCTTTTTGTCTTCATATCCCACCCTTAGCACAGTGCCTTTACATAGCTGATTCTTAATACATATTTGTTTAATTGAATAGAATTGGAGCAATAATTGAATGTTGTAAACCAGGGGAAGGAGACTCAGAAAGCAATGAGAAGTGGAAGAATTTTAGGCACTGACATTGACCTCGTATGTATTTCTATTACCTATTGTGTATTTTAGGCAACTAGTGTAAAAGGCTCATTTAGAATAAACACCATTTCTCCAGCATTCTAAAGATTAGTGATTTCATAAGGTTGGGTATTTCTAGTATCATCATAAATCATAATCCTCTCATGCCTTATTAAGTGATTTTCATGAATTGCTACTAACAGCAGCAGCAGCTACAGTCGCTACCACCACCAAACAAAAAACCATGGCTAAGCTTAGATCAATGGCATCAAATCAGCTTTTTAACTCTTTTGCCTCAATTACAATTATTCAGGAACATGCTTTCCAAGCCTGGTTTGAGCATGTTATATTTCAGAACTGGGCATGTTCCAGTCAATGATTCATCCTTGCAAACTTAGCTCTATGCAAAAAGTATGTCATCCTATATCTCTTCTCTTTCTTTTTGTGTCCCTGACTCTGAATGTGCATTGGTCTCTAGCCTTCTAAGTCTCCTAATTTTTCACTTCTTTCACCATTCTCTTTTTTCTCCTGTCTTTCTTTGTCCTAGATTCTTATCTCCTTTCTGCACAGAATGTCGTAACAACATCCTTCCTTAATGGAGTCCCTGCTAGTGTTTCTCCTCATTTCTCCTGGGGAGAATGTCAGATTGTAATGATGAGGCTCTCTGCACTTAGCTGAGTGGTCCTCAGATGACAAGCTACATATACAGTCCGTTGCACACACTGTACCCTATCAGGATCGTTTCTACCTCATCAGACCTGTCAGAGAGTTTGCTAAGTTGGCATGGCCTTTGACAACTCTAGATCACCACCAGACCTTGATGAGGCAGACTTTTAAATGTAACCCCACTTTAAATGAGGTACCCGGTAATTAAATGTGGTAGAATTATACACCTTACATCACTGAATGGGCATTGTCTCAGACAAAGTGAGACCTGAGAAAGTTTCCAAAGGCCATAGTCTCTCATTGCATCTGGGGTCATCTCCCATTGTGCTGACCTATGTCTTGCCGTTAGACTCAGATGACTGCAGAGGAGAGCGTGAGGCTATGGGCTTTGTGTAGTTCTTCCCCACTTAAATCCAATTCACTTTCCTGATGTCATTGGTCCTCTTTGAGAATGATGGGCAAACAGTAATAAACAACCACCACCACAGTGGAATTATACAAAGATAATGTAAAAATGTCTTATGGTAGAACATATTCTTAGAGTTTAACACTTACATATTGTGGCTCTTTAGGCTCTGGAAGGTTGACCAAGGAGTAGTAGTATTATTTGTAAACATTTTTTCTTGCATATACTCTACCAAACACTATTGTGTACTTGTCCAACAGTCTCTTCATTCAAAACTCCAGTAATGACTGTTGATGAAGCTGTCTCCTAGCATGCTCAGGCTTCAGGGAATTATTTAACATACATGTGAGAAAGAAAAAAAAAAACCAATCTAGTCGGAGGCTTATTACTGAAGATATAAGAAAACTAATAATAAAAAGGAGTTAAGGAAGTAAGAGACTATGAGTAATGTGTCCTTTGTGACTTGTGCTGTGTTTCTACCTGTTTTTAAAAAAGTGAAGAAACTTCTGTCAGTGAGAGGAATAGTTTTCTATGCAAAGCTCACTGCCTGTTTACCAACGTGAAGGTTAATTGTGAGGCATGAAAATGCCACCATGAAGCTGAGCCTTTTTCTAGTGCTGCTTTTTGTTTGAGTCTCCAGGAACCTGAGAATACAGAGTATGTCCTTTGATAGCCACATTGGCAGCCCACGTCTCTCACTGCGATCGGGCAGGTTAATGTGCCGCTGCCAACCCTCCAGACTGAGGCAATCAGAAGCACTGCTTGATAGAAATAAAGTGAAATGTGGTGGGGTGGGAAGGGGGGTGAGATCCTATGGTTGATATTTTAGCTACCGGCAAAGCCCTCCTCGAATCAAACCCTTAGTACTAGGTGGGTATTAGAAGAGTGGCTGAGGGGCACCTGCAATGCCTAGATTAATCCTCTTTTTGTTTTCTTTTGGGTCTATCTGGGCACTGCTGAGTAGAAGAATTTATGTTGGACTCCTTCCTAGAAGGGAGCTGCAGGCTGTGAAAAGAGTGTGTGTCATCATATGTCACTTCTCTGTGTGCTTCTGTGTCTCTGATTCCTCATTGGTCTGTATCCCCACCCCCATCCACTCATCATTTCTACCTTCTTTTACCTTTATGCTTTCTTTCACTTTCTCTATTTGCCCTGAATCCTTATCTCATCTCTGAAGAGAACAAGGGAAAAGCAGCTTTTTATAATAAAGCCCCAACTGATATTTCTCCTCATTTCTCCTGGGTAGGATGATGGGTGTCTAAATTTGGTATCCAATGACTAAAAAAAAAAAAAAAAAAAAAAAAAAAAGAAAGAAAAAGAAACTTGGTTCCTTATAACACTCTGTCTTCAAGTGTGTCTCCTGCCTCTTAGGATTCTGATTTGCCCCATTAGTCTGGTTTGTCCTTAGCAGATCAAGGTTAGAAGGAAGTAGGAGCTGTTGTTCTCCTGGGATGATTGTGAAATGCAGGGTAACTGGGAATTCTGAAGCTAGAGCATGGTCATATGCAGCAAGTTCCCTTCAAATCAAGAAGGTATTTTCTGTGCTGTTCTCTCCAGTAGCAGATGAAGAAATGTCTTCCTAGTGCTTTGGTTTATAGCACTGGGTGTGATGGGAGCATATCGGTACCAGGGATCCTCATTTGGCAAAATACTTTTTGTTCTAGGATGCTTGTACCCCAGGTGGAATCCCATCTCTCTATGGACAGCATGGGTCTAATCCACAGACCCGAGAGAAGATTTCTGGCTGATGCAAGAGCCTTCATAATCCTGCCTAACTGAGCACAGTTATGCTTCATTTACAAAAGGAAGAGGCAGCTTTAGCTCCTAGCTCATGTGGTGTTAAATAGACATGAGATTTAACTCTTCTGTCTAAAAGCAAAAGGGGGAAAAAGGCGCTGTACTGAATAGGGTCACCTTGAAATAGATATGATGTCTTCAAGGAGGAATCACTGTCAGGTAGTTAATTCATGGAACCATAAAACACAGCTCAGAGTTTATATTCTGTGATTTTTCTTTGCTTTCTGTTCTGGAGAATCACATTTCCTCTTCACTCTTCATAGTAGGACTGTGAGACTTCATCAATTAACATTTATAACGAATGGTGGAAACCTTACATACAAGACACCAGACAGACCTAAATTGTTATTATTTTATTCCATGCTAATCCAAATTAGAAAGATTGAAATACTTAAGAATAAAGAAAATCATGTGGTTACTTATTCACGCTCTGATTCTCATCTCTTCTACTATTTTTGTGTGTGTGTGGCTTCATATTCCATAAAGAGAATCACTGGAATGTTTAACTACCCCTCCTCAGCTAAAATGATCTGCTGATAGATTTATTGCAGGTGGTGCCTTTCTGCTCGTCCCCCTTAACAACCTACAGTGAAATTTGTTACCTTTTTGGCCCCCATTTATTGCATCCTTATCGTGTAAGTAACTGGTAACTTGGCACTAAACAGATGGTTAAAAATACATTCTATACATAGCAAAGCTTAATGATTAAATGCCAATCTCTTACGTAGTTAAGAAATCATCAGACCCTGACACTTTTGGAAACAGGTTCTAAATAACCTATTACTCCATATGAAGATGGGACACTGGAGCTGAAGGTCATTTCCAGGTAGCCCGCAAGGTTAAAGTTGGATGCTCTTCCAGATGGTTTCTATCTGATGCTTTCGATTATGATATTGAACTGCCCTATGATCAGAACTCTCAGTGCCAAGAATAATAAGAAGTGGAAGCCAGCAACAGGGAAGGCTGCTGCTATAAGGGCATACAGAGATTTAAGGGTCAAGGCAAGACCATATGGTCTATCAGGGTCCTGCTGTAATAACCCTTGGAAATACAAATCAACTCACAAAACTGCTCATCATCCCAAACTCCTGTTGCTTCAGTCACTAGACCCCCTGAGGCCTCTTTTTTCTCCAACCCCCTCTTGTACTAATTTATGCCACAGGATTCTTCCTGCAGTGGCTTGTTTAATTCAGCTGCCAGAGTTTCTGGCATCCCTTTCACTGGCCTGTTTCAAAACAGTTACATGGATGAATAGTGAAAGAGAGAGGGCAGAAAGCTCCTAGATTTTCTAATTCAAGTTTGAGGCATCAATTTAGCTCATCTAAGCCTGAGGCAGGTAACTTGGGCTCCCTTATGACTCAGTCAACCCAGAAGGAGCATTGGGTGTGAAGTGAATAAGTTGATGGAAAAGTTGAAAGACCATCAGCCTTAATGCTCATGCATGGCAAGCAGCCCAGTTGAATCAAGTGGTGAAGTTGAGGCTGTAGACATTTTCCAGTTCCCATTTCTTATTCTGAAGGTGGCTATGTTATTTACTGACATCATTTGATGGCTTTCTTTTTTCACAAAGTGTGTAGCTATTTGAATATGTATAAAAGAATCCATATCTGCTTTTCCATTTGATTATAAATGCTGACCTTCTGAACTTTTACTCTTTTTTCCTATGCTTTTAAAAAGATCTCATCTGTACCTCTGAATCCCATAAAATCTTGAATACTTTTTTTTTGTCCCACAGTCTCATAAGTAATTGTCCAACCACCTGAAGTGAAAAAATTTGACTCCGCTTCCCTCTCAATAACTTCTATAAAATCTATTTTTAAATAAACTTCTTTCTCCCAGAAAAAATTATACCCGTAATGTAGGCATGAGTCTTATGAATGAGGAGGATTAAAAGAGTTGGGAGGGGGAGGTCTTGTAACTATTTAGTTCCAATGTTTTTCTTTTCATGGTCTTTCTTTTGGGGGATGGTAGAAGAATGAGAGTATAATTTGTCCTTGGCTAGCATTGGGACAGATCAGAAGGTGATCTAGGATTTGGGTCTTTAATCATCAAAGCCTTGCTTTGACGTATTTGTGTGTTCGTGTGTATTCACTCTCTGAAGTTGTATGCTGCTTAGTTACCGTGTGGTGAGGTTAAGTATTAAGACAGACCCCACTGCAGAAAGGCATTTGAAATGAAAATCCCATCTTATAGATGACTTTCTTTTTAACTATTTGTGGTTAATTTCCTGCTAGGATAAAGCAAGAAGTGTTACACTAAGCCAGATATTTCCCCTAGCTGGATTAAAAAAGTTCTGGCATCAGATGCCCGTGTTATCTCTGCTCCTATCCTTGGCCCTTGTTGATATTATGGCTAGATTATCTTTAGTGATTATTAAAACCTCTTTGGGCATTTATCACCCTGTTTCCATTCCAGTCCTCAATAGTAGGCACATCCCCACCTTTCCTTCCCCCACCGGCTTGCAGCAGCCACAGACATATCTAGCAGAATAGTCCAGTCACCCAAGGGAGCACTTATAGAACTGACCTTAAAGAGCAATTTCAGGCAGGAATAGAGCAGCTCAATTGTTCATAAACCTGACATTTATTACTCGGAGATTCTTTCTCTACGGTACATGCTGCTCTTTACAATTTTATCAAATAAAGTGCCCCTTTCATCAGTGCCCCAATTTCTCCCAGGAGCCTCCCCCTACCTCCCCTGAATCCCACCCACCTGTTCCCTTTACATTTCTGGTGCCTTCAGTTGAGGCAGTAATGAATGCAGATGCCAGGGACATAAAACCTGGTGATGATTCCTCACAAAGGGCTATGTCTGCTCAAGGGGAATTGTCTGGAAATCTAGAACCAAGCCGGCTTCCTTTCACTGCTTTCATTTGGGAATCAGTTAGTGGGAGAGGAAATTGATACTGATGTTCTATCATGTTGGAATGGACAAATGATTTTTCAATCATTTCCAGGAGAAGTCGGACCAGCAGTTGGGCAAATTGCTACAAATATTCCTATTACCCTAAAGGGTTAATGCAGGGATCTAATTAATTGCTTTCATGCAGAAGAATGATAAGGCACAATATGAATATGAATGTAGAAGAATTTTTTTTAATTAACTGGCCAACAGCTTGCAAGTTTTCAGGGTTTCAATTCAATAGAATTCCACAAAATATTAAGTTACTACTATATGTAACATACTATATTTGGTGCTAGAGAAATAGAAATAAAACTACAATAATGTCTGGCTTCAAGGCACTTACAGTTTACCATGGAGATATATTCAGATCCTAAATATATGAAAAAACCCAAAATCATTATGAGAGGGAGAGAATGCTAGTGACAGGAGCTAACAGGAAATATTAAATCAGAAAGTGGAATTAAGTTGGACTTTGAAGCATTTAGGAATTCCAAGAAGTATAGATAAGAAAGTATTGTACTATTAGAATAGGGTACTGTTTATGCAAATGGAAAAGATAACGACCTCTACAGAAAAAAGCATGTCAGGTATGCATCAAACATATAAAGATAAGGGCAGTGAAAGGATGGACAGCACAGATGGCAGAAACAGGAGATAATAAAACAGGTCAATTAGATAGCATCCTATATTGAAAAGTGCAATGTAGGCTTAAAATGTAGAAGACCAGGTTTTGGGTCTAAGTTTGACAACTTCCTGCCCTTTTCATTTTACTTGGCTTCTCTGAATTTCAATTTTTTTTCCATTATAAAATGATGATAATGATATTATCCGTTCTAGAATTATAGTAGTTCAAAAAGGGAATTAGAATGAGGTGAAGGCAATTCAATTATTCTTCCTGATGTTCCCTAAAAGTAATGTCTAGACTTATTTTCTAGCTCCTCTACTTCCATTTCTTTCCCAGTAAAGTAAAGCAAGAAGTTTTGGTTCTAATTCTTGTCTTGCATCTTCAGAGAAATAGATTATCCTTCTCATGAAGATGTTTATTAACTTCATAACTAGGATGGTAAAGTGTGCTGTTTTGGGTTGCCCTCATGAAGAGGGCTTACAGTTAGAAGATATGTGGTAAATTCAATATAAAAATTCTTTTATTTAGTATTTACTAAGCATTTACCATTTGCTAGGCACTGAGAATACAAAACCAAAAATGACATTTCTCTTGAAGATTTTACTTTCTATGAAGGGATTTAATAGGTATATAGAGAAATAAAAACAATATAAAAACACAAAATAAGGCTTTTTAGTGGGGTGTGGGTGCTAAGGTAGATAAATTAGGAAAATCTCATGTAGGAAGTAGATTTTGATCTGAATTAGAAGGATAGTAGGGATTCAAAGATGCAAAGATTCTACATTCTGAGGGAGAGGCATGTACATTAGCTACATAGTCATCAATTAATATATTTTTACTAAAGACCTGCTCTGTGTCAGTCACTGTACTAGGCATGGGATTGTTGTGGTTGTCTTTTCAGTCTTGTCCAACTTTTTGTGTCCCCATTTGGGGTTTTCTTGGGAAAGATATTGGAATAATTTGCCATTTCCTTCTCTAGCTCATTTTACAGATGGGGAAACAGAGGCAAACAGTGTTAATTAAGTAATTTGCCCAGAGTCACACTGCTAGTGTCCGAGGATGAATTTGACCTCAGATAAAGGAGTTTTCCTGACATAGAGAGAACTATTTCTTTCACTGTTTTCCTCTAGGCAATAGGTGCTTTGGCCTTTTTGCTTCCTAACTGGCACTAGGGATACAAAGACTAAAGCTAAATTATTCATTTCATCAAAGAGTTGACATTCTAATAGGAGAGACAATATTTAAAGATATATACATAACACATTTTTAAAAATTCAATTATACTGTGGGGGAAAGAAACTAGGGACTGGAGGTACAGAGTGTAATATTTGAACTGAGACATAAAGGAAATCAAATTCTAAGAATTAGACATGAGGAATGAGATTAAGATAAAAGTGATGCTCAGTTCAAAGGTGTGGAAGTAGTAGATGGTATGATGTTGAGTAACAACAAAAAGATCAGTAGGCTAGATTGTAGAGTCTGTGAAGGGTAGTAATATGTAATAAAGTTGAAAAGGTGGAATCCTATCAGGTTGTTAAGAACTTTAAAATGCGGATTTGTAGATGTTATATTGGATCCTAGAGGTAATAGGGAGCTACCAGAATTTAATGAGTAGGGTGGTGACATGAAGAAAATCATTTTGGCAGCTATAATTTGAGGGCATTTGCCTGGTCCTCTGGGGAAAATTATGTCATTCCACAATTACAGCTTTATTCCTTTGGTTTTTCAAAGCCTTTCAATCTTAGAGATTTTCTTATGTAATGCTAATATCTCTGAGAGGGGGGGATATACAGTTAGTTCAATTCAATTCAACAAACTTTTATTGAGCCTTTACTAGTTGAAAGAGCTGTACTGGCCATTGCAAAGTTTCAATTTATCTCATCATTTAATAAAAATCTTTGTTATTACCCAACAGCAAATAGGAATGAATAGGACACAGACTAGACCCTGTGTATGCCAGCAGGGAGCAGAAGGGCATTGATAGTAGAGGTAGGAGGGTTTGGAAGACAAATTCCACCTACTTTGAAATTTTGCCTAAGGCTGGCTCTGAGCCATCACTATTACAGTATCAGTTTCTCATTCAGAGCTCAATACCAGAGAAGAGTTGATAAGAGGTATTTCTTTCCCTTTCCTATTATTTCTTTTACCTCCCTCTTTAGAACATCTCTGTGTGGGAAGATCAATGCTTCCTGCTAATCAGCTATCCAGCAGCTTAGAGGATCAGCTTGAAATACTCATTTTAATTTCTTTGTAGCAGCCCCTTTTGCTGTCCCTTTGAGTCCTGGAGTCCCAGTAGCCACCAGCCAAGAGCACACCATGTGAGAATATTATGTTTGTTGGCCTGATTGCCACAGGAAAAGTTGATCTCTCAGCTTCATTATTTTGGGGGTTATGCCATAGGTTATTAAGGCTAAAAGAAACTTTAAAAGTCATCTATTCCAGCCCTAGCATTTTATGTATATGAAATTTAGAGAGATGTGTGACATCATAAAGCTACTAAATGGAAGAGTATAGCCTAAAATTCAAGTTTCCAGGCTCATATTTCAGTCCATTTCCCGCTGTATCATATTTTGCCAAAAAAGAATAAGAAAAATGTAAGAATACTGTAACTAAAGGAAATAGATTACAGACAGTACCTACAGAATATAGTCTTTAGCTAGAGTAGACCCTGTGTCAATGCTAAACATTTTCCAGTGTTGGAACACGTTAACATAAAAATAAATGTAGTTTCCTCTATCCATCTCTTTCCCATTTTTTCTTTCACACTCTACATAATCGTTCCAGTTTATGATATAAAAAATTGTATCCTTATAGAACAGTGCTGAATCATCTATACTTCCTATAGTAGGAGGTAGGGCTATATTCAAGGTAGCTATTCTACTTTAATATCAAGGATAAAGACTATACTAGAGTGGAGAATAAAGTAGCACGTTATTGTTCAAAGAGCAATACCAGGAGTTAGAAGGCCTGGTTTTTGACCACTGTGTTGCCAAGATGTGTGACCTTGAAGAAATACTTTTCCCCACTTTGCATCTCATTTTAATCATTTACCTTATGAAAAAAGCAACACTATATGATCTCAAAGATGACACAATATTAACAATTTTCAGTTCCATGAATTGAGTTTTTATATAGATATACCAAATCTAATTCTGTCTTAGCCTTTCAAAAAAAAAAATCCTTGTTATTGTCATCATCATCATCATCCATATGATTAATTACTTGTGTGAGTATGGTGTCATGGTGGGTAATGTACACAGACACAGTCCCTAATAATAATCATCATCATTATACAATCAGTTCCCAATTATCTATGCTAATTGGGAGGGCTATTAGTGCAGATAATTAAATCCACTCAACTGATACAGGGACATTGTCCCACTCGGAAACAGATATCAGAGGTAGGACCATAGAACTGAGTCATCTCAGCTGACTACCAAGAAATTCTATTTTCTATACTTCCCTCCCCAAATTATCTCACACACATGCATGCATGTGCAAGTGCAAACACACACAGACACACCCCAAGATTCCTTATTTCTCATTTCTTTGAGTCACAGACTTTGTGTTGGAAGACATACCAGATGCCAGTTCGTCATACCTGATCAAGAAAACTCCCTAGAATCCCTAACAATTAGTAGTCAAAATTTTGCTTTGAAGACCTCAAGTGATGGGAGGAGCCCATTATCTCTGAAGGTTGTCCATATCACTTTGGGATAGCTATAATTCTTAGGAAGTTTTTTTTTTTTCTTCTTTTTTATATTCAACTCAAACCTATTCTCTTTTCAAACAGACTGCAAGAAATCTCCAGAGGCCTGCAATTAAAGTATCATTTTCTTCTCTTCTTTAGCTAAATTGGAATTATGGTTCTTTTTCTTGATGATGGCATAAGCATCTATTTGGCTTCTCTCAGCAAAGCCCTCTGTCCCTAAGTATTACACAATTGTACATGCTTCTGTCATGGGGAATGACTCTGAACACATCCCCAGTTGGAAGGTGGGTGTTCCTTTTCCAAGTTAACTAGGATCATCCAGCATGTACATATTTATTAGCTAATATGTCTGGTGAGAAACTAGGTGGCACAGTGGATAGTATTCTAGACTGGAAATTAGGAAGGTTCATCTTTCTCAGTTCTATCAGGTCTCAGACACTTCCCAGCCATGTGATTCACTTAATCCTATTTGCTCATCTGTAAAATGAACTAAAGAGGGAATTATTAAACCATTCCAATATTTTCCCCAAGTAAACCCCAAAATGCCCTCACGAAGAATTGGACACAACTGAAATGATAAGATCAAAAATACTCTCTTATTTGTGTGGTGTCTTTTTAAGCCTTTAAATTACATTCTCCCATATACAGAGAGATACATATCTATATATCTATACATATATATGTATGCTCTCTCTATATATAAAACTAACTTGTATATATATATATATATAAAACTAACACATATATGTATATACACATACAAGTCACAAATTCTGTTTCTTTAAAATGCAGTGTTGTATTGGATGATTATTGAGAATATATAATATCTATACTTTTGAATAAATCTATAAAACTCATAATAGCTGAATAACATTAGAAAAGATATATCAATCCATTTTATGGATAGAAAATGACAGAGAAATTTGAAGTCACAGGGATTGAACTAGAAACTGCATCTTCTAACTTCAACCATTCTGCTTCCCTTGCCTTTTAGTAATAGAAAGTATAAAACATTAAGTTTCAATTGGCAAAAATATATTTAAAAGTATAATTCAATTCGATTTTAAAAAAAATTAGTTCCTTTTATTTGAAAAAATAAAGTCTTGGGCTTGAAGTCGGGAAAGTTCAAATGTTGTCAGAACTACAAACTTTGTGGTTCTGGACAAGGCCCTTAAATTTTACAGTTCTACCTGACCCACATAGATAGATAATAATCTGCATCAATGGTGGGAATTCTCATTCTGATGAAATCACAGTTCTTCCCTGCAATCATAAAAATGCATGAAAGCAAATTGTTCATTTCTTGGAATTTAAAGGTGAGAACAAATTCTCCTTTGCTCTCATTAGACCTTGCTAAGGGGATATTTGAGATAAAATCTGAAGAAAAAGAAAAATCAAGACAAAATTCTCTGGGAATATTTGCAAAAGGAGAGTTCACATTTTCTGAAGAAACGAGGTAGGGCTTCATAGAAAATATGATTTGAACCTCAAAGTCCATTCAACAATCAGTTATATGAAGGAAGCTTATTTCAGATAAGGTATTATAGTCTCTGCGAATGCATCAAGGCAGGAGTGGATAAAATAAATTGGGAATTAGTTACTAAGCAATTTAAATTAATGGGATTTAAACAAATTAAGGAACATTAAGAAATTATAATAACCTAAATATTGTTTTCTATTCTATTTGGGGGGTAAAAATATAGGGAAGTTGATTGCATGTTAGCAAAAGAAACTATTAACTTGGACTGTCTGAAATCCTATAGCTTCCATAGTAGCACTTCTTGACTGTCCTAGAACCTTTCCTTCTGTATACAGTCAACAACACTTTGCATCTGGCTCTCTTTTGGTACATATATTCTACTTAATGAGGGTAATCTGATCAATCTAGGCCAGTTCAATAAAGAGAATAGAAGAAAGAAATAGCAAGTAGACAGAAATAGTTAAAGTGACTAATAAAATCCTAAGAATAAATGCTGGAAGCCAAAAACATGTTACCAACTTCTTTATATATTCTTATCTAGTTCTCTCATGATTGATATCTTCAAAGGGGTCTGAGCTCTGCTTAACCTAAATGCATTTATGAAGAGCACAGATTCTTTCTATTTCCTCTTGAGTATAAAACAGCAAAATCTTTAATGTATTGGATCTATTCTGGTCAATCTGAAGCTTCCCTGCGTTGATCTTGTTTGTCTTGTGTCACATCCCAAATTGGACCTAAGTAACTATGTCACAGACTGGCATGGGACCTTGGTGCAATCTTCTCTTTCATAGGAAGAAAGTATAACAAATCAACGTTTCTGTGAATGTGAACTATGCCTCTTCCTTTAATTTAGAAATATCCTATTATCATTAGGTCATAGAACTGGAGATGGAAGAAACCTTAGTGATCAACTAGTCCAACCACAACTTCACGCATATACTTATGTGTATTCCTGAAGTATAAATCCAAGTAGATGGTAAGCTCTTTTTTGGTAGGAACTACATATCTTATTAATTACATCACATTTTTAAGAGCCTTTAGGATTTACCAGGTGTTTTCCTCACTGAAGTATACCACACTGAGAGATTTGAACATTGTGTTTCAGAGAGAATATATTACTTGCATATGGTTACACAAAATATGAATGGAATCTGAATTCAAATCCAGATTTTAGGAATTTAAATTCAAGACCTATTCCTTCTATTTTGTCCTTACTCTGTAGTAATGCTCACTTATTTTGTGGTAACATCCACAATACCTACCATGGTGGTTTATGTATGACAGATATTTAGCGAAAGGTGAATGAATTTATAGATATTTTCACAGCTTTGAATCCCACACAATTCTACTTAGCATAATGTCTCGCATATAGAAAGACCATGTTTATTGAATGAATTAATGAATAAAAATAGATTCTAGTCTTCAGTATTATCCTGACTTAATTATGTCAAACAAATGCCTTACTCCTCATGCTATTTCAAAAATGAAAGGATTAAGAAACATAGCCTATTATGCAGTAAGGGAATAAAAACTTATTAACTGCCTACTATGTGCTAGACACTGAGCTAAGCACTAATATTACATTATCACATTTGATGCTAACAATTCTGTGAGGAAGGTTCTGTTATTACCCTTATTTTAGAGTTGAGGAAACTATATTAATTTAGTCCAACTCTTAGTTTATAAATTTAAAAGGTTGAAACAGTGAGATTAAGTATCTTATTCAAAACCACATAACAAGTTAATTGGTGGCAAGGATTGGACAAGACTTCAGGATTTCCACTATTTTCTCTTCTATCCAAATAGGAAAAAAAAAGTACATCCATGCTCAATCTTTCTTTGAGTATTGTGAAAATGAATGGAATATTATCTATAAAATGGTTTGCTCTTAGGGTAAATTCAACCTAATACATTTCTGGGATTATTAGTCATGTTGGCCTATTTTGGAGACTTCTCCAAGCTCATTAGTCTTGGAAAGGGGATGAGAAGAAAGTGCTCTCTCAGCACATTTTTCTGTCTCATTATATCCCTGATGCTACTATCCAGTGCTTCAACAATATGGTCCATTCTCCACAAATGCCATATGCCACAAACTCCCTAGAGAACTGGAGTAGAGATGGTCCTTAAAATGATCATCTCCTTGTTCTACATGGCTCCCCCTGGCCCAGTATCCAGATTTATTTCTGGGCCTAGGGAACACTGTTGTGAGTCTGGCATCTGCTTCTTCCCAAAGTTTAGATACCTATGTGCATTCAAACACAGGTGGGAGTGAGCAGGAAAGTAAATCTGAACCTTTTGAAAAGAATTTCTTTTAGCATTAAGAAGTTTGGTGCTAGGATCTTTGCAAAGATTCAGATGGAATGCTCAAGATTTTCTTACCCAAGGCTCCTGGGGATGGAATTTTACAGATTCTTTCTTTTCCTCCAGTTTGGGTGTTTTTTTTTTCCCTAGACTATTCAGTTCAATGGCAGTGAATTGCATTTCTCTCTGAGGCTCCTCAACAAACAATTTACAGTGTAAATATATTTGTTGGCATGCAAATCACTCTGCATTATGAGACTTGATTAATATTATAATGTGTTGATGAAAGCCTGTAAGTGGTTCTTGGAACTAAGGTTTCAGACAAAGATGTGCTGTTTGGGTGCAGAATGTTTGTTGAATATTAGATTAGGTTTTTTGTTTTGCTTCCTTTTTTTATTTTAAGGAGATGCTTGGTGTGAAGTGGTAACAAACTTCAAAATACACAATTAATTAACACAACCAATCCATCACTTCAATTGCACAAAAACACTCCTCCCCAGTGCACACACTGCCTGATCACACCCAAAGCTGCTTTGTCTCTTATACATCCTTTGCTAGAGCTATTTATCCTTTTGCTTATTGTTAGCATCTTGTCTCTAGAGAGATGTGATTCTGTAGTATAGTGTGGCTTTTAAACTCTGTGTGTATGTGTGGATTTGTTACTGTGTGCCTAATTCCCAATCTGTCCGCTGAAATGCAGAGATAATGTTATGGGGCTTTGCTTTTGTGAAGATGAGTTTCTCTGAGGTTGCAGTCATAAGTATAAATGAAGAGGAGGAGAGGTTGTTTTCCATCCACCTATAGCACCCTAGTTTGACTGCTACACAACACCAGTCGGGCATTATAAAATATTGACTGGCATTTTCCCCTCTCCAGAATTGGATTGGTGACTCAATATTTAAAATAAAAGCTTATGAGCTCAAAAGATTAGCTAGCATAAAAATTCAGTTATTTATCTTCCCTATCCCTGTTTGTAATCTGGGAGTACTAAAATACGAATGAAAAACTGCTCAGAATAGTTTAACTTTGTCTTTACTTGATCATCTGTAAGTATTTTGTTTTTATAGAATGAGCAACTGAGATTTTGTATCAGAGTGTTGAGGTGCAAAGGAGACCCCAAAAGGCTCAGGTTTCAGACTGGTATCACAAAGTATCTCAAAACTATTTGCAGATTTCAAACCCATTTCCAAGTCAAGGGGCAAATTGTAATATAATAGTTAACATCAACTGAAGTGGCCTAAGTTCTAAAAGAATTTAGCAAAACACCAGGGCCAAAAAGATAAATTTATAGGAAAAAAGAGAATAGGAGCTTCATATTACTATATGTATATGGTTATAGGTAGGATTATTGACAAACAGATTGTTAGAACAATAGTACCCCTAAAGTCAGAGGCCTTAGGATTACTGCTATATTTTCCCCAAAAGCTAAGGGAAGAAATATATAGCTACATTATTATAGCATTCCTAAGGCCAGAGGATCCCAGAGTTATTGATATTTTCCATAGAAGCTGCACCCCATTAAGAGTGTTTTTATCATTTTATAGGCTTAAGGATTGTAATTCTTTACTAAATCTTGTAGGAATCTAGGGTATAGAAAATGAAGAAAGAACAAAAGTGATGGGTTATGTTTTTTTGCTTTTCTTTATATCCCTATGGCTTAGCACATAGTAGGAACTTAAATGATTGCTGAGTTAACTTGATGAAGATCTAGGGGAAAGGGTAGATATATGTTAATGAAAAGGAAAACTCTAATAGGCTTAAGTATTATACAAGATACCTTATGGTTGATTTTTCACTATCTACGACTTATATTTAAATTGTTATATTTGGGAATGAATCTATTGTAGACCTCTATATAACTTTTTAGTCCTTAAACCTCAGTAAATTCTGTAGCCTCCATACACAGTGGGAATGATGGATTAAGACATGTAAAATAATCTTTTCTTAGCTCCTGTTGAGCAAACAAGATGAGAATCACTTTCCAACAAGGGGTGGAATGAACTCCATTCCCCAGCCATGTTAACAACAACAACAACAATATGCTACTGCATTCTGGCCTCTTTTTTTAATGTTATATTTTAGCTCCCACTGTAGTTTGTCAGAATTCACCATTTTACTGATATAGTGGATAAAGTGTCAGATTGGGAATCAGGAAGACCCAAGTTAAAATCTGGCTTCATGCCCTTACTTATTGTTTGACCCTAAGCAAATCTGTTTTGCCTCAGTTTCCTCACGTGTAAAATGAGCTCAATAAGGAAATGACAAACCACGCCAGTAACTTTGCCAAGAAAACCCCAATGAGGTCACAAAGAGTTGGACATAACTGAAATAATTGTCGATTCTGACCTGGACTCCCTATACTGCTGTTCCCCAGCCATTTTTGTACTAAAGTAGTGAAGACTAAAAACAGCATTTTACAAGGAGTAGAAATGGATTTTCTGGACAGCGCTTTTTCAGCTGGTCACTTTGGTTACATCAATGAGTCATCAAGACAGCATATTTTACCCTCCATTCATCAATTGTAAGCAACCTGAGTGAAAAAAAAAAATCCTCTTGATGGAGCTAGCACCTTGCTTTTATTATCTGTTTTTTCTATATCTTGCTATTAACTTTCCCTCTCCCTTCTGGCATTCTTCTATTTCTCTTTCTTTTGCATCAATGTGAAAAAGATAGAGACCAGAACAAGTAATTCAGTGTGGTACCCTAAAAAAGAGCCTAACTAGACTTTAACTTTAGGAGACACGGCGTCCAGTCTGGGTCTGACACTTTTAAATTAGGTGAAACTGACTATATTGTACCTCATTGTAGTTCAGTTTTCCAAAACGATAATGAGGGATTTGGACCTTTTTAGCTTTGTGAGCCTTGTGAACCTTTTCACTTTTATGATCTGAAATTCTTTTCTGTTCTTTGCCTTTTTCACAGTCACTTTATTCTTAGTTCCTCATCCCAACTATTCTAGCTTCCTTGTGGCTTAACGAAAAGTTAATTTTCTGAGACCAAGATAAAATTTGATAAAACAAAACAAAACAGTTAAAATGTTTACAGTTCGCTACACTAACTTGCCAAGTTAGTGGCAAGTCCTTTAACTTTCTTCATCTATAAAATGAAAGAATTGGAGCATCTCTGAAGATCTTTGGAGAGACCTTTGGAGTTCTTTGAATATCTCCCTGGTTTTAAAATCACTTGATTCTAGGACTCTAGCTTGAAATCTTAACTCCTTGATTTGGTTTTCAAGGTTTTCTGTGATATGAACACTTCTTTCTATTATTCATTCTTTTTCCTTTATAACAAAAAATTTCATTATTGATCTTGGAACAGGACACAGAAATTTCTAGACTCATCTTTTTTCCTGAATCTTTGCTTATGCTCATCTTAAATTGACTCCCCCCTGTTTCTTTCTGCCTATCAAAATCTTCATTCTAATCTTAAAGACCCATTTCTTCCATGAAGCCTTCTTTGACTGTCCTAGACCATATAAATCTTTTTCTTCTCTTATCTCCAAGAGATCTTCCTGGCAGCAAGCATCATTTTGTCATTGAATCTCATTTCTGTAATTGTTTCAGGTACATTTACCACATTCTTCAATTAGAATAGAAGCCTCTATATGATAACTAACCAAAGTTATACTTCTGTTATATACTTCACAAGACATTTAATAGAGACATACTAAAGACTTTTTAAATAAAAATGCTAATTAACTTTAATTAATATCTTCTATTTTTTCATCACCTATTTTCTAAATGTGTCCCAGGGAACCATTCCTTATAACAAATAATAAAAAAAGAAAACAAAAGTCTACTTTGCAAAGATGTAGGGGTCGATGCTTTCTCTTATCTTTTCTTTAGGGAAAATCTTGGTCATTATAATTTCACAGTATTCAAATTTAAAGTTTTATTGTTCTTTCTGATTTATATATTAGTAGTTATTGTGCATTCACTTCTACTCACCAACCTTTGTATGAATTCCTACTTTTTTGCCTTCATCATATCGATCTTTCATTATGATACATGAATAGTCTTCTGCATTATGTACCAAAACTTATTTAGTAAAAAATACATAGTTCATTTTGGTCTACTTCTAAGATGCCACTCTCCCATCCACTTTCTTTTCATATATAATTTCAGCATACTTTTTTGAAGACCTACCACTGGATCTACCACTGGACAGAAGACTTTAAGCATTCTATTCCTGGGGGACTTGACAAGTGACAAACTGAAGAAGGCTAATACCAATTCCCACATCTCTGCATGGCATATATTTTAAGTATTTTAAATCCTAAGTGACTTGAGTAGGTACCTGTGTGAACCTGGAGAGCAACTCCACTCTGAGTCTGTTTCCTTATCTGTAAAAGGAGATGTCTGGGCTCCAGGATTGTGTGACCTAGGATATCTTAGGATGCAAACAGAGCCAGCAAAGGTACAGGATCATTTGCAGGTATAGAAGGGTATGTCTGTGTATACAGAAGAAATAATCCCTTCTTAACAGCAGACAGCTCAAGGGTGCTTAATGACAGCTTCACGTTCTGACCTTTGTTAGCTGCTGTTTTGCTCTGAGAAAGACAGGAAGGGGAGGAGGTAATGTGCTATTTTACAGAGCTCCTTGTTTCTCAGAGCTAGGAGGCCAAGAATTACTAGTACAAGATGTAGTCTGTTAATGGAAAATCTGAGTGAAATCAGATCGTGAATCCAGCTCTGCCTCTGTACCTTCTTCCTCTTCCTTGCTAGAAAGAATGGATGGAAGCTAGGACTACCCCATCTTTTTATAAATCATTCAATACATAAATATGTCTATATCTATATATTTATACATCTATATCTACCTGTATCTATATACTATAGCTATCTATGTCTATATATTATCAGGGAACATTTCCCATCAAGGGTCACCTGGCAGCCAGTGTCACCTTCTCTGCAACCATGTGTTTTTCAGAGATTGGAAGTTTGAAGACAAGTGGACTGCTTGCTGAAAGCTTTTATTGCCACACTTCTACTTTAAGTAGTCCCCTGCCCTCATCAGTACACCTCTCAGCTGGCCTCTGAATGCCTAACCACAGACTCAGAAAAGCTGCTTTTGCCTGGCCCTAACACCCATCTAATTACCTTTTAATTCACAGTCACACATTCGAGGTGAGGTAGCTCTGGAGACGAGACACCTCCAAAAGCCACAGAAGAGAGGTGATGGGAAAGGGGAGGAGGAATCCTAAAGAAAGAGAGCACTTCTTAAGAACATTGCCTTTTTTAAAAAAAGAAAAAGACAGCAGGGCCTTTTCCAGCACTTTTAAATGGTTGCCAGGGAAACAGAGCAAGGGAGAGTAGAAAGGTTAGATGGATATTGGATGAAGCTAATGCACTTTTTTCAAACAAGAACTGACAAGTGCTTAAGACTCTGAAGGTTCTGATAACTTCTCATTTTCCCCATCCCTCGATCAGTGCCTCAAGTACTTTTATATCACCATTAATTGTATTTTAATCATTTGTAAACTATAATTCATCTCCATCAGAGGCTTCTGTTGATAGATCTTTTGGGGCATGGCCTTTCTAGTTCTTATGGGATATTAGGAATGAATTTTTTATTATAGTGGTTCATGACATAGAAGAACAGCTGTGCTGAGAAAAGAGGGTGACTTATTCTTTTGTTAATTGGCAGGGAAACTGGGATAGGTATCAGTTCTAGGATGAAGTGGGTCCCTGGAAAGACACAGTGTTCAGCATCAACCACAGCCTAAGTCATCCTTCACATGTTAGAGATTATCAGGCCTCTAGCAGATTTCTGTCTTAATGTTTTCTAAGGGTTTGATGATCTTACTCTTTGAGTTAGGAAACAAACCTTTCTGCTTTGCCTTCTGGGCTTAGGGATCTAGTATACTTTATCACTAATTACCTTTCCTCCTCCTTTTCAGCTTCTGCCACCATGTCTTGCTTCCCTGTACTTGCAGATACATCTATTTTTTCTTCTTTTCGAAGAAACTGATACCAGTTTGTCAATAAGCATTTATTCTATACCAGACATTGGGATGAGTTCTGAGAGGGAGGAGGAAGGGAAGAAGGGAGGAAGGGAGGAAGGAAGGAAGGAAGGAAGGAAGGAAGGAAGGAAGGAAGGAAGGAAGGAAGGAAGGAAGGAAGGAAGGAAGGAAGGAAGGAAGGAAGGAAGGAAGAGAGGGAGGTAGGGCAGGAAGGAAGGAAGGAAGGAAGGAAGGAAGGAAGGAAGGAAGGAAGGAAGGAAGGAAGGAAGGAAGAGAGGGAGGTAGGGCAGGAAGGAAGGAAGGAAGGAAGGGAGGAGGATAGGGAAGGAAGGAAGGAAGGAAGGAAGGAAGGAAGGAAGGAAGGAAGGAAGGAAGGAAGGAGGGAAGGAAGGAAGGGAGGAAAGGAAGGAAGGAAGGAAGGAGGAGGGAAGGAAGGAGGGAGAGAAGGAAGGAAGGACGGAGAGGAAGGAAGGAAGGAGGAAGGAAGGTAGGGAGGAAGGAAGGATGAGGGAAGGATGAGGGAAGGAAAAGAGGGAGGAAAGCAGAGAGAGAGGAAAGAAGGAAGAAAGGAAGATGAAAGGGGGGAAATTGTTTCTCTTCTCAAGGAACTCAAATTATGTGAACCTAACAACATACAATCCAATCTGTGAATATATTTAGTGTCAATGGGAGGTAATCTTAGATGGAAGGTAAAAGTAATGAGGAGATGGGACCAAGAAAGGTCTCTTGCAGAAAATGGGATTTGAAGGAATCCAGGAAAGCCAAAAGGCAGAGATGGCCAGTCAGGACCTGGGGTGTGCTATGCAAGAAGAGAAAGAATATATGTGAATTAGCAAGAGTATATGTGAATCACTGCAGAGGAGAAAAGTACAAAAAAGACTGGAAAAGGTAGTAGGGAGCCAGGTTATGAAAGGTTACAAGCCAAACAGAGTATTTAATATTTGATCCTACAGGGAATAGAAAGCCACTGGATTTTAATGAACAGGAGAATAACATGGTCTAGCAACAAAATGGAGAATGGATCAGAGTGGTAAAAGACTTGAGTTGAGGACCAAACAAAAGGCTGAAATCTAGGCCTGAAGAGATGAAGACCTTATATACAAGGTGGCAATTATGCCAGAGGAAAAGAGGGGGCATAGGGAAGAAATGTGAAAGTAGAATCCATACAAATTTGGGAACAGATAGAATAAGAGGTGGGGAAGGAGATAATTATATTTGACTACAAGAGTGTTTTCTAGGGATTATTGCAAGGTAAGAAAAATGTGAAAAATTATAAAGACTATAATGTCTGATAATAAAATGTACATAATATAAAAAAAATCTGCCACAGTGGGGATTCCTTTCCTACCTTAGTTGGGCTAGATGGCTGCAGACCGAGGTCACTTTCAAATCTCAGATTCTATGATTTTATGAAAACTCTCCATAGGAGCCAGGGGGGGTCCTCAGATTTCCTAAGCTATTTTCTAGCTAGCTTCCCTTGCCTAACTCAACCTTCTGATTCATGAAGCATGAAACCTGTTCTCTGGCATGCTGGCTGCATTCTGGCCAACCTACCTAAAAATGATATAGTCTATCTACTCTCCCTTGACCTCCTCCTACTCCACTAAGTTGCATTGAACCATAAAGGCAATTTGAGTCAACATTATTTGCCTATTCTTCAGTGTTAGGCCCACTCTCAGCCAGTCAGTAAACGCTCTGATTCCTTCTGGTCTCTTGACACTTCACTATTTTACTATTTAGTCACTGATTAAGTAGAGCTACTTTTTCACCACTAAAAGTGGAAGTAGAGAAAAAACAAAAGGAAACTTACTAAAGACAATATTGCAGTTGTGCTCTATCACCTAGGGAAAATAGAATAATTCAACCCAATATTCAATTCACTCCAGAAGTTATTAATATCACATTTTCTCAGAGACCCTCTGACCAACCTAGAAGGGTCAATAAAAAAGACATGATGAAATGGACCCTGAAATGGATTGGTTAATTCTGTCAGACTCAAAGGAAATTCATGTGAATGATAGATGAGGAGAAAAGGAATAAAAGCACTAGTTTCTAGATTAGGTCTGAGCACATGTGTTTTCCATAGTAAGAATGGACAATGAGTGTGCTGATGTTTCTTGTAGTGAATATTTACACTGCATCCTTTCACTTCACTAAACATAATCATGAATTTTAGTTCCACTTGCTTTCTCCGGCTTCCCTTCTAGTGGGTATTTATACCTCTTGTTTTCTTGCATATTGTCCCATTCTATCTTGTTTTTTGTTCTTTCAGCATTTATATACTCAATTTTTACAGAATTAATTTGTACGTGTTATTTATTGTTTTGTATCCCTAAGACTTGGTATATGTGTATGTGTGTCTGTTTTCTACCCCTAAACTACTTTGTAATGTCCCAGAGGGATTATACCCATTATATTGGTTTTTTGTGTGATCGCACAAAGCAATGGAGGTTAGAAACAAGCAATAAAAAGACCCTTTCAAGGTCTCAGTGAAGAACTTCGGAATGATTGTAAGACATGAGAGTTTGACTGCCCAGCACGGTGTGCCCATATCAAAGGAGATTATGTGATTTTGTGAAAACTCTATGAGCAAAGCAGAGAATTTCAATAACTCAAATGAAATGGGAGATGTGCAAATTTAAAGGCATTTCCATTCCAAATGTTCATAAGGATTATTTATGTCTGACCTAAGGTAGAACCTTCCAAGTTCCTATTGATCTGATCAGCCACTGTCAGACACAATGTACCTTGACCCTGACAGTGATGTCATTTTGGTCTTCTCTGAGCATGAAGGACAACAGGCCATACTCGCCTGCTTGCAGGCACATTTCTATCCCTCAATTTGCCCAATGGAACCAACCACATTTTATTTTTTTTAATTTTAATTTTATTTTTATAAAGCTTTTTATTTTCAAAATACATGCATAGTTTTCAACATTTACCCTTGCAAAAGCTTGTGCTTTTTGTCACTCCCTTCTCCCTACTCCCTCTCCTAGATGGCAAACAATCATGTTCTATTTTTATTTCTACAATTACCATGGTGCACAAGAAAAATCAGATCTAAAGGAAAAAAAATGAGAAAGAAAACAAAAATCAAGGAAACAACGCAAAAAAGGTAAAACTAACATGTTGTGGTCCATACTCAGTCCTTTCTCTGGGTATAGATGGCTCTCTCCATCACAAGACATTGCAACTGGCCTGAATCAACCTAACTATTGAAAAGGCCACATCCAACGGACTTGATTACCCCATGTAATCTTATGGTTGTCATGTACAATGGTCTGTTGGTTCTACTTACTTCACTCAGCATCAGTTCATGTAAATCTTTCTAGGCTTCTCTGAAATCATTCTGCTGACTGTTTCTTACAAAACAATAATATTCCATAATATTCATATACCACAATTTATTCAGCCAATCTCCAGCTGGTGGGCATCCATTCAGTTTACAATTCCTTGTCACTACAAAAATGGCTGCAGCAAACTTTTTTTGCACATGCAGGTCTTTTCCTCTCCTTTATGATTTCCTTGGGATATAAACCCAGTAAAGACACTGCTATGTCAAAGGGTATCCACAGCCTTTGGGTATAGCTCCAAATTGCTCTCCAGAATGGTTGGATCAATTCCCAACTCCACCAACAATGTATCAGTGTCCCAGTTTTCCCACATCCCCTCCAAAATTTATCACTATTCTTTCCTGTCATCTTAGCCAATCTGAGAGGTGCGAAGTGGTACCTCAAAGTTGTTTTAATTTGCATTTCTCTAAGCAATAATGATTTAGAACATTTTTCATATGACTATAGATGGCTTTAATTTAAAATTGTCTGTTCATATCTTTTGACCATTTATCAATTGGGAAATCAGTGTAAATTTTTAATTGATTGAATAAACAGGATGACTAATTATTTTAAATTTAATTAAAATTATAATTATTTAAAATTATAAAAATTTTGAATGAAAAGGGTGTTGCCCTTTTCATCCAGGAAGCTCACATCTCATGCAATCACTTCAATTCAGCAAATGTTTATTGAGGTCCTACCATGTCTAAGCTATTATAAAAGGTTCTGAGAATATTTCCTGGATTTGAGTCATAAATGTGACACATAGTAGCTAAGTGACAATTGACAAGTTATTTAATTTTTCTGAGCTTTAGTTTTCTTATTGCAAAAGAGAGAGAAAATTCCCTGAACTCCTTCCCTCACAGAATTATCATGAAGAAAAGGGTTGGTAAAATAGAAAATTCTCTGAAACATGAACTGCTATTTATGTACATAGATACTTATATATGCCCTTGTGTATATACCCATAATATATTTATGTGTATATATGTATATATACAAACTATGCTTGTATTTATGCATGTACGTATATCAGTATAACATATAGATATATAATATATGCATATATGCATATATACACATATAAATATATAATATATGCATATAGATATATAAACCATAGCAGTTCATGTTTATCATGCATTTTCCCATACATACACAATACATAGTGAGAATCTTTCATGACACATCCTTCAAATGTTTAGATACCTATCATTTTTATTCTATATCCCAGAATGCAATTCTCACTTGATACACTATTTAATAGTCTTACCACATCACAGTTATCCTTTGATAAGTTCTAATTTGTTCCACCTCAAATATTTCTATGTGAATTACTAAATACCCCTGGTAGTCATCTGTCAAGAGCAGAGCACAGTAAGATTGCTGCCTCCCTCTTCTGGACACTATTTCTCTATTACTATAGTTTTTTGTCATTGTAGTTAGAGTATGACTAGATTATGTTTAGGAGATATCACAGAATCTTTAGGAAATATCAATTATCTTTAAGTATCCTCTGAATTTTTTTTAAATCATATTTTTAAAAATACCAGTAACCTATTGATGAGGCTTATATGAGTATGAAATCATGCAACCCCACAGTTTCTGAAGTATTAGAATTTTAGGTGGTCCAAAGGGCAATAAAGAACTACATATGGTAAGCATAAGTAGTCTACAATACATTATTAATAAGGCCTCATGTATAAGAGTTAGTAGAAAAGATGTCACCTATGAAATACATGATTAAAAGAGAAGATGAGCTAGTCAGGCACTGACAGCCAGGGATAATAAACCTGAATGCTCTATTAATGCACAGGTTAAAAAGGTTAAAAGAAAATCTATATTAAAATTTCTTACATAGACAAGCTGAATTCATTCTGTACTCTTTATTTTTAATTTATATTTTATATTTAGTTATTACTTCATTTCTGAAATATCATTTTTCCTCTTCTAGCCAATGGGCCATTCTTATAATATTTTAAAGTAGCAAAAGAATAGTTTGACAAAACTAAAAGGCACATAAACTCTGGCAATATATTTACTATTCCAAAACCATAATCTCTATCTTTGCACAGAAAAGAGAGTGGTCCAATTTCTCACCTCTTCAGAAACAATCATGATCATTTTATTTACATAGAACTTAGTTCCATTTCATCCTCCTGCCCACAGTTTGTACTTCTGCACTTGATTTTTATTTAATCCAAGTTCAGAACCTTACCTTTGTCCATATCCAATTTCATCATGTTAGATTCAATAAATTCTATCCAATCAATATCTTGGAGGACCCAGATTTTATGAGCCTTTGTGTTAGCCAACACACTTAACTTTGTCGTTTGTTCCTTACACCCCATCTTTCTCTAAGTGTTCACAAAATATTCTTTTGATGATACATTCTGGAATTCTACCAGGAATTTGAGTCAGGTATATTGGTCTGTGCTTTAAGGATTCTCTAATCTTCCTTCTTTTAATATTGTTACATCATTTGTCTTTGCAAAGGGTCCCATTATCCAGGATTGTTCAAAGACTTCTGCAAAAAGCTTAGAAGCTTTTTTTATAAACACAGGATGTAGATAATTCAAGTCTGAAAATGTGAGCTCAATAACGTTAGTTAGTTGATCTCTTACCATTTTGTTAGTTATCCCATTTTGCTCCATTTCTTAGTCTGAAGATTGTTTGTTAATAAAAAGGAAATAGATTGGAAATTGAGTATTTTGCCTTCTGAGGAAAAGCTACTATAAATTAACAACTTATTATTGATGAAAAAGACCATAATATGTCTCTCTTGCGGATTTCTTGGGAAAAAAGCACTACATAAATCTTAAATTGATATATACATATAGATACACACACACACACACACACACACACACACACACACACACACACACACACATATATATATATATATATATATATATATATATATATATATATATATATATATATATATATATATATATATATAAAGTGAGATATTATTTTATCGTTATTGTTTTTTTCCCCTGAGGAACCATTTTTTTTCCAATTTTGCTTTCCTTTGTCACTAACATTTTAAAAATCCCTTTGGAATAACTATTTAACTATTAATAATCAATAATTATTTTTATTTAACTATTTTCCACTAGTCATACTGAGTAAAGGTCACTACTCTCCCACGATTTTCTACATTTTTTTTAAATGAAAGTTTTCATTCTCAGCTGCTGGCATTTTAAAAAATCCCAATATTCAAAAGGTAAATTGTTGACTAAGTTCCTTCATGTCTATATTGGTCTCTTTAGAGGAACTGTTTTTTATTCCTCATCAACATTATTTGTTTTTATCAAAAATTTTGAATCAGACAACATTTTACTTCTCTTAAAAATGACTTTTTCTATTGAATGACAGGCAATTAGATATTTTAAAACCACACACTCTAAATCTAGAGTGGGTATCGTGTAACATCTGACTTTTATTTCTTTATCTATCATTAAGTATAGGGTAATAGAGTGTCAAGTCATTTCTTTTTCAAAATAATTTGTAATTTCTTATTTATTTTAAACATTTTTTCTTTTTAAATTTTAAGTTTCAAATTCTCCCTCATTTTATCTCCTCCCATACCCACTGAGAAAGCAAGAAGTATGATATGAATTATATATGTGAAATCATGCTAAACACGATTAGCCATATTTCAAAAAAAAGCAAGAAAAATAAAGTGGAAAAGTTATACTTAAGTTCAGGATTGAGGTTCATCAGTTCTCTCAGTGGAGATAGAGAACATGTTTTTCCATTATGAATTCTTTTGCAGGATCACTATATTAATTAGAATAACCAAGTCTATTTTTTAGTTTTTTATTTTCTTTTTTGCTCATTTAATAGTATTTTATTAAAATAGCCAAGTCTCACTCAGTTATTCATCACTGAAACATTGTTGTTACTGCATACAATGAGATTCCAGTTTTTTTCACTTCATTTTTTATCAGTTCACACAAAAGTCTTACACTTTTTTCCCCTGACACCACCTCTTTCATTTCCCATTGCACTCCATCACAGTTATATGCTAAAATTTGTCCAGCATTTCTCCAATTGTTGAACATCCTCTAGATTTCCATTTTTTGCCACTATAAAAAGATCTGCTATAAACATTTTTGTAGATAATTTTTCCTTTTTCTTTGATCTCTTTGGAATACAAACCTAATAGTGTTATTGATGGATCAAAATGTATGAATAATTTCATAGCCTTTGATCTAGTTCCAAATTGTTCTCCAAAATGATTAGATCAGTTCACTATTTCATCAACAACTAATTAGTGTACTTATTTTTCCTTCAACTTTTCTAGCATTTGTCATTTCTAATGGGTATAAGTGTAAGGTGGTACCTTAGAATTGTTTTATCTGCTTTTCTCTAATCAATAATTATTTAGAGTTATTTTCTAAGTGTTTAGAGATAACTTCAAATTTTTCTTCTGAAAACTGCCTTATTGTATCTTATGAACATTTTCCAAATGATGAATAAGCCTAGTTATCTCTAATTTGGCAATAGATTTCTTCCGTTTTGGAATCTTGTCCCAATAAGTTTCTCTCACTATTTTCTCTACATTTGAACAAGGACATTTTGATTAAAGTGAGTCAAAATAATTTATAAGCTGCTTCACTTTTAAATGGTAGATATTTGTGTAATTAAAATTTCTCACTTCAAATAAAATATATCATCTTGTTATTTTATCTGCTTTCTGAATTCATTCTGAGTTTATCATTCCTTTCTTCCTTCTGCTTATATGGTCTATTGTGTACTTCTCTCATGAAGATATTTCTCCCAGTTGACTCTTTCTGAAATTAGTTTAATCATGATTTTCACTCAGTTCATGAATTTACTAAAATAAATGTTTTTAATTATCCTTCCTAAAGTATAATCTATTCCATTCATGAATCACAAGCTGTCAAGTGTTGGTGATGCACTCTTACATTAAAAATTTGCCTCATTATATTAGCTCACCTTACATGCTTCTAAATTTTATAATTATTATATAAAGTCAAGTTAACAGAGTCTTGGAAAATAAACACAGAAAAGAATCTCAGTGGTTATTTGGTTCATTCCCTATTCAGTCTACCACATATGTGAAAAGTAGTTATCCAATTTTTGCTGGAATTGAGACTAGGGTCTTTATTCCACTTTGAGCAGCCATCAGTGCTTTTCTACCTTGGAATCAGGATCAGGGTCCCTACTCCCCTGTAGCATCAAGCGATATTGGTTCTTTAAGCCCTGGGACTATTGACCCTATGTATGTGCAATAGGGTCCTAAACCCAGTTCCAATAAAAAGTCCCTTGAAATCTCCTTCTGACCAATTATTTTATACCATATATGGGATTAGTCCCCAAGCTTCTGCTGCCACCAATGCAGCTATATTGAAGGGCTTCTGCTGAAGTTGACTCAGCCACCACTAGTGAGATGGACTTTTCTTGCTCACCTCCCAAACTGACTTGGGCTGGTAAATTGTTTCATCCCACCTTTTGTTGAGTAGGGTACTCCAGAATTCAATTTGAGACATTATTTCAGAATTGTTTGGAATGGAATTTGGGAAAGTTTGGCTGAGTGTTTCACCACTTCTGCATCCTGGGTTCATCTCCCCACATGAGTATTTTTGAATTTCTTGAAGGCAGTAATCATCTATTATCTTTTTCAGAATATTTTTGTTCCTTTAATGTGTACTCATATGGCATGCTTTTGAAGCTCTTACCATCTTGGTTGCTTTCTTCTGGAACCTTTCTTACTTATTAATGTCTTTCCTTCAGTGCTTGGAACTAAGTATAATATTCTAAATGTGATCTGAGCAGGGCAGAGTACAGTGAAGTTATTATCTTCCTAATCCTGAGTATTCTGTTTTTCTTTATTCTAAGCTTATGTTAGTTTTTTGGCTTCCATATTACACTATTAATTCACACATGAGCAAATAATCTTCTAAAACCACCAGGTTGCTTTTTTTCTCATGAAATATCACCTAGCTATATATCCCATATTTTCTGCTCTGGTTATAAAGCATGTCTTTTGAAACCAAATATAAGATTTCCCATTTATCCCTATTAAATGTTATTTTATTATATTTAACTCACAATCTAGCTGATGGAAAGTTTTTAAAATTGTATTTAAATAACCATATTAATTTATGTTGTTTACATATTAGATAAGCATAGAAATTCCACCTTCATCCATATCATTAAAAAAAAAAGATTATGGATACACATATAGATCCCATAAATAATCCACTGGAATTCTCTTATTAAATCTACATCAAGCCAATAATGCCTAATGCTGATGTTTTAGCCAGTTCCAAATCCACCTAAACAGAATACTATCTAGCCTGTATTTTACAATTTTTTTGACCAAGATAAGATGAAATCTTTGTCAACTGTTTCGCCAAAACCTTGGTAGATAACATCTTTGACGCTGTCATGTTCTATCTGTCTAGTAATGTTATCCAAAAAGGGAAGATGTTTAACATAGTAATAATCATTTTGGATTAAGCCATTCTGGCTATTCGTGATTACTCGTTCCTTTTCCAGATATATATTAACCAGAATTTTTCTAGCAATTGAAAACAAAGTCACACATGTACCTCCCCCACACACATACATGTGGGTATGTGTACAGTTCTTAGGTGCTACTTATCTCTCTCCTCTCTCTCCCCCTCTTCAGAGGTAATTATGTCCTGTCTTACTATCTTTTCTCCTGGATATTATCTCCTGCAAATTATTAACCCTTCCTACTGAAAATCACCCAATGTTGAATCTGCATATATTGTTCTCCAGATTTAAGTGGACAATTTTCTCCTTGACTATTACATTTTCAATGAAAGCTCTCTTGATCAGATCTTCAATTACCTAAACAAATGTATTTCTACTGACCCTTGTTAGATGCACTCTATCCCCCATTAATAACCTACCATTTATTTATATATCTTAAGCCATAATTCAGATCTGCTTTTCAAACATCTTTTTGGAACAGCTTGAGAAGCTATTCATTTTTCAAATCCCCTTTTCTATTCTGTTGCCTAAAAACTTCAGTTATAGGTAATAATGTAAACATAATTTGTCCCTCTGAGCTTTTTAGTTTCTTGTTTCAAGTTTTTTTAACCAGATAAATAGGATTGGTCTGTATTTGGAATACAGTTCCATCCATGTTCTATTTTTTAAATTTATTTTTTGAGATTTTTAAAATTAATTTTATAATTATAGTTTTTTACAGTCATCCATGTTCTATTTGATGGATATTTTGTTAGAAATATATATGATAATGTTATACATAAACACAGGGTCATAGACCCATGTGAATTCCTGGAAATCTCCTTCCATTGTCACTCATTCCTTCTTTCAATGAAGATGCACACAAGGCATCACAATGAAGATGCATCTAGAAGAAAAAGGATAGTTAGTATTTGTCATGCTTCTCTACCAAATGTTATCATTTTTCTGGACTGCATTTTCTCCTATACTTTTCAGACTTACCATTAAAGTTGGAGGTTTAGATCCCCTTATTATTACATCCATTCCCTCTGTCTGACTCCATTAAATAGCCCATTTAATTGTAGATCCCATTGGAAAATGATGATTTAGCAGGTCACAGTTCATCTCATCTCTTTCTCACAGCTACTGTGAGCTACTTATTATTGTTTTCCTTTTTCTGGTTATACATGTGCATTGATTTTTTAACTGCATGTTTCTTTATGGATCACTTTGGGAAAGAAAAATCAGAATAAAAGGGAAAAACCACAAGAAAAGAAAAACAAAAGAAAAATAAAAAAGAATTGAACATAGCATGTGTTGATTTACATTCAATCTCCATAGTTCTCTTTTTGGCTGTAGATGGTGTTTTCTATCCAAAGTTTATTGGGATTGCCTTGGATCACTAAACCACTGAGAAGAATCAAGCCTTTATAGGTGATCATCACACATTCTTGCTGCTACTATGTACAATGTATTCCTGGTTTTGCTCAGCATAAGTTCCTGTAAATCTTTCCAGACCTTTCTAAAATCAGCTTATTTATCATTTTTTAAAAACAACAATATTTCATTACTTTCATATACCATAACTTAATCAGCTTTTCCCCAATTGATGGGCATCCACTCATTTTCCAATTCTTTGCCATCACAAAAAGAGATGCTATAAACATTTTTGTACATGTGGGTCTTTTTCCTTCCTTTATGATTTCCTTGGGATACAGACTCAGTACTAGCTGAATCAAATGGTATACACCATAGCCCTTTGGGTACAGTTATGTCACTTTATAACTCCACTAATGATGCATTAGTGTCCTCATTTTCCAACATCCCCTACAACATTTATTATTATCTTTTCCTGTCAACTTAGCCAATTTAAACAGTAAGAGGTGGTATCTCAGAGCTGTTTTAATTTATATTTCTCTAATCAATAGTGATATAGAGCATCTATTACTATAGATGGCTTTAATTTCATCATCTTAAAATTATCTGTTCATATCCTTTGACTATTTATCAATTGGAGAATGACTTGTATTCTTATAAATTTGACACATTATTTATATATTTTGGAAATGAGGCCTTTATCAGAAATACTATCTGTAAGAGTGCAAATCTCTTTCAATCTTGTTTCTGTTGGTTTTTGTGCAAAATCTTTTTAACTTAATGTAATCAGAATTGTCTATTTCGGATTTCATAATTCTCTAGTTCTTCTTTGGTCATAAATCCCCCCCATCTCCAAAGATCTGATAATAATTAAACTATCCCTTAAGCAATTTGCTTATTGTATCACTCTTAGTGCCCATTTTGACCTTATTTTGTCATGGTGTGTGAAATGTAGGCTTATTCTAAGTTTGTTAACCCTTTGTTAAAGGCTTACTCTTTGTCAGACATTTATTAAGCCCAATGGATAAAAAAATAATAATAATATACATTTCCTGATCTCAAGGAGCATGCATTCTAAGGAAGAAACACCACATACATGACAATTCATTGAATTCTTATTGCTTCAGTTTCACTATCTGTAGATGATTTGGGTAAGGGAATCTCAAACCATTCCAGTATCTTTGCCGAGAAAATGGTGTTTTCTCCCAATGGAGTTAATTAGAGAGATTGTATAGTTATCTGAGAACCAAGCCCACAGTTGGCTGTAGACAAGGAGAAGGTGGGACACAAATTAAATTCTGAAGATCTTCTCATCCCCAAATAGATTGATCAAATATCTATTAAGATCATGTCATGGTCCTTTAGGATATGGGAACGTGCTTTGGAGTGCATTGCTATAAAGAATAAAATAATCACAATAAGTAGTTGTCACTGGGTTAAATATATTAGATAATTACCAGTGCCAACTAAATCAAAGTATCATCTTACTTTTTGGAACCATAGCCAGACCTGCTTCTTTCTGTCTTGGCAGCTCATGTATATCAACATTTTTATTGTATTAGCACAAAATGCTATGAGAATTGGGAGGGGGAAAATGCTGAGAATGAAGTAAGGGAAGGGTCTATGCAAGCGGTAAAATGGAAACAGGGCATCAAGTATGGCTCAAACCAATATGATAATCATACAACAAACCCATTATAGTCCATTATGTACAATGTGAATCATTAAAAAAGAGAAAAGAAAAAACCTCTCTGGATAGGAAATGTTTTGCTTGCTCATTATGTAAAAGAATTTTGCTTCAAGTCTTCTTTCTAGCAATTTATACAATGTTTACTCATTGTAGATACTTAGGAAATGTCTGTTGGAATGAAGTGAATTATATTCCCTTTTCATCTGGAATATAGATCAAAATCTCCATAAATCATAATCTTGACATGGCCATTCTCCTCCTCAAAATTCTGCAAAAGCTCTCTATTGCCTATAAGAAAAGTACAAATCCTTCACCTTAGAATTGTATGTCTTTCACAGTTTGGATCCAGACAAACTTTCCCAACTTTTCTTCACATATTCTCTTGCATCTAAGCTAACCTTTCACTTCCCATACTTGGTATTCTGTATTTTTTCTTCATATCTGTGCATAGGCTGTTCCACTTCCATAGAATGCACTCCTTCCCCTCTCCCTCTCAAGAATCTTTCTTCCTTCAAGATTCAGGTCAGGTCCCCTTCGTGCCCCAAGCCTGTCCTCATCCCCCTAGTAGTTAGTGTACTGTCTCTCCTCAAATGATCTGATACTGACTTGTCTTTGGAAGTATTGTGTTTTCTCTCTCCCATAATATGTAATTTCCGTAATGTCAGGACCTGTTTTGTTTGGCCTTTGTATCATCCACACCCAGCAGAGGGCTTTACACATAAAAATGCATAGTAAATACCTTCTGAATGGAATTAAATTGACCAAGAGCACTGTTTTTCTCATTTTAGAAATGACACAGGCACATTTCAACAGTTGCATATATTTTATAACAGAAGTTTTTAACCTTTTTCTCTCATGAATCCCTTTTTTGAAATCCATGGACCCCATCTCAGAGTAGTCATTAAATGCATAAAATAAAATTAAAGAGTTACATAAGAAAACAATTATATTGAAAGAGTTATAAAAGCCACTTGAAAATGTATTTTCAGACCCCAGGTTAAGACACAAGATCTAAATGCTTCTTTCTGCCTCACAATGGAACACCTTTTATGTGGACAGAATGCTGAATTGGAGCAAAGAGAAACACTACCTCAGTAGCTAGCATTTAACCTAGGGCAAGGTTATAGTGTTTCCCCCTCTTCAGACCCAAGAGGAACAAGGGGTTAGACTGGTCCTGATCAATTCATAAACCCATTAAGATCCAGAAAAAAGAAATCTGTGCTATACCTCTGCCTCCAGGCACGATAGCACTTAGGCCATCTCAGTCAGGGGTAGGGTTAATGTCTTTTCTGAAAGTTTTCCAGGGAGAGGATGCCATAACCTCATCCATCTTCTTGTTCTGGTATTTCAAAATCCTTGCCATCAGTACATTCCTTCCAGTCCTTCACACACTGAACAAATGAACCTGTATTTCTTTTCTTTCTCTGGATGAACACTGAGTTTCAGATCTTGGGGTATTTCCTGCTCAAAAACCCGCATTGTTTGGACCATCCAATTAAATTGTACCTTAACAGGGAAAAGTCAGAACAATAAGAAAGGCGCAATCCATTTTCCCATCAAAAAGTGCATTCATTCAGCTAACCAGTAATCATTTTAAAAGTACCTACTATAGGCCAAATGCTGGGCTAGGAACCAGGAAATTCAAAGACAAAAATAATCTCTATTCTTAAGGAATTCTTATGGCAATGAAGGAGACAATCCCTAACTCACCAGACCTTAATGCAGTCCTGGGTTCTAAGAAAGATTTTTAAAAACTAGCATAAAACATGCCTCATAATGTTTGAAAGTCTATAGTTTATTTGGGGTTGCCAGTAAGTACACTGAAAAAAAAAACTAACACAAATCCATTAATAGTTAAATAATAATTAAAGGCAGACTGATATTACAGGTCAAAGGGAGGAAGATTGAGAATTAGTCCTATGAAGTCCAGAGTGGAGAGGGAACTACAATGGAAAGATTATGTTTGAGAAAGAGCATAAAAAAAGGAACATTTGGTGACCCTGAGGGACAGGTAGGATTTGGATGAAAGGAATTACATAGGGGTAAAACAGCTTGAATTAGGAATGAACATATGGTTTAAAAACATTGAATTGGAGAGACAGCTGAGACAGGGCAGAGGTTTCATACTATCGAGTTCTGAGATATGTGGTGGTTCCAAAGTGTGGAGACTCTTGAATACTAAGTTAGAGAGTTGGGTTTTGGACTTTATTATGTGGGTAGGGTATTAGAGGTTTATAAAAAAGGGAGTGACAAGATGAAAGCAGTTTTCAAGGAAGCACATCACAGTATGGTGACATAGAAGAATGATTGTAATAGAAAAAGCTGCCTATCTCAAGTAAGGATTGAGGAGACTTAAGTAGAAAGACCCTTTAAGAAACTTTTTTTTTGTTTTTTTTTATCTTTTTTAAAAATGTTAAAGCTTTTTATTTTCAAAACATATTCATGGATAATTTTTCAACATTGACCCTTGCAGAGTCTTATGTTTCAGATTTTTCTCTCCTTCCCACCACCCCCTCCCCTAGATGTATAATATGTTATACATATTAAAATATATGTTAAATCCAATATGTGTAAACATATTTATACAATTCTCTTGCTGCACAAAAAAAATCAGGTCAAAAAGGAAAGAAAATGAGTAAGAAAACAAAATGCAAAGGAACAACATCAAAAAAAGTGAGAAAGTTATGTTGTGATCCACACTCAGTTCGTACAGTCCTCTCTGGGTATAGATGGCTCTCTTCATAATAAGATCATTGGAACTGACCTGAATCATCTCATTGTTTAAAAGAGTCACATTCATCAGAATCGATCCTTGTATAATCTTGTTGTCCTGTCTAATGATCTCCTAGTTCTGCTAATTTCACTTAGCATCAGTTCATGTAAGTCTCTCCAAGCCTCTCTGTATTCATCCTGATGATTGTTTCTTATAGAACAATAATATTCCATAATATTCATATGCCATTCTCTGATGGGCATCCACTCAGTTTCCAGTTTCTGGCCACTACAAAGAGGGCTACCACAAACATTCTTGCACATACAGGACCCTTTCCCTTCTTTAAAATCTCTTTGGGATATAAGCCTAAAGTAACACTGCAGGATCAGAGGATATGCACAGTTTGATAACTTTTTGAGCATAGTTCCAAATTGTTCCCTAGAATGGCTGGATGTATTCACAATTCCACCAACAATACATCAGTGTCCCAGTTTTCCCACATCCCCTCCAACATTCATCACTATCTTTTCCTGTCATCTTAGCCAATCTGACAGGTGGTACCTCAGAGTTGTCTTAATTGCATTTCTTAGAAAACTTTTTTTTTTGCTTAGAATCAAGTCCCTTTGCTACTGCTATAATCTATAATCTAGTTTAGACTAGGAGTCCTTGTATTTACTCTTTTCTAGTCCCTGCCCCTTTGAAGCTCAAATATCCTTAATCATGTGTTTTCCAAAATCCTAAATTGGATTCCTGATTCCTGATGCTTGGCTGGTCTCTCAAATACCTGCTCAGCCCTCTCTCTCTGACTTTCCTTACTCCTCTGAATTTGAACTGTGGCCAACCTGATTTAAATAAACCTTCATTCTTGTCTACCTGGATTTCAGGTGTTATCCATTCTTGGTTTACTATGCCATGACAAAACTCAAGACTTGCTAAGAAAGATTAAAGAGAAGAACAATCCAAAAGTCAATTTCAATCGTCTAAATTACTAAGTATTGAGAGACTGGCTAGGGGGTAGCAGTGTGAATGGAAAAGAAACAGTCAATCCAAGAGAAATTCAAAATGAGAATTAGTAGGATTTTGTCACTGAGTGAATATAAAATGCGATAGAGAAAGAAGAGTAAAACTTGATTCTCAGGTTATAAGATTGGAGTATTAGGAGAATTGTATTGTTCTTGAAGAAACATATAGAAGAAACCAATCTGATTCTGGGATTGGGAATCAGAGGAAATGGGGACATTCATCAATTTGAAAAGGCATTTATCTAATGTCTCCTCTGTACAAGAAGTTGAATTAAGTATTGGGATTACAAAGAATGAAAATAGTACCTATCCTTATGGATTTGCACATATGTGTGTGTATCACACATGTATATGTTTAAAAGTTTCCTCTTCTCCCCTGAAATCATTAATCAATTTCATAATTATATATGTGATATTTATGTTATAAATGTTGTATGATATGCTATGATATATAATACAACATAAAATAATATATTTTGAGGATCATAGAAAGAATATTAATTTCCTCTTAGATCAGGAAAAGGAGTTAGCCTTAAGACTTGACAAAAGCTAAATATTTTATAAGGAAGAGATATGGAGGGAATACTATATCCCAGATCTTCAGGTTTCCCTGATAAAAAGCATGGAAGCAAGATAAAGTTCAGGGAAAGAACCTATACTTATGGAGTTCAGGAAATATTATTAAATAGATTAGTTTGGAACCTAGAGTGCATGAGAGGGAGTAATGTGAAATTTGTCTAGAAACCTGAACTATTACCTGAATGTAAAGGATTTTAAATTCCAAATGAAGTATTAGTATTTCATCTTAAAGTGAGACATTAAGGATGTTTGATTAGAGAAGTAACATGGTCAAAACCAAGGCTTTAGGAAAATTATGTTAATAGCTTTCTGTAGGATGAATCAGATAAAAAGGAAACTGAGAGAAAAGTTTCTGATTGAAAGACCATTAAAATAATCTGAATAAAAGTAGACGAAGGTCTGTACTAAGATAGTGGTATATGAATGAAGAGAAGATAAAGAAGAAAGATGATGAACGTGGTTTTGGATGTAGAGCATTTGGGGTGATGATGGGACAGATGCAGAGTTTGAAGTTGAGCTAGAGAAAAATAATTCACTTCCATCCAACAGGAATTATTCAACAAGCTCAAGTGTGAGGTTCTGGCTGGAAATACGGATTTGAGGATCATCTGAATAGCAGTCGTGGGACTGGCTCAAATCACTAAATGAGAGAGTGGAGAGTATTAAGTGACTCATCAATGTTCAAAGGCCTTGTCTGCCAAAGGTGGGATAACCCTTCTCTGTTATGCTAGCTCCTAACCTGGAATGATGGTCTGCTGAATGAGAAGCCCTCCATCTTCAGAACAAACCCGGACCAGCCACCCTGATCTCTCTCTACCTTCATGCTGTCACTGGGTGATTCCTTCCCTCCTCACTGTCCCACTGGCTCTGTTAATAATACTTCCAGTCAACTGCCCTGTGACTCCACTCACTCTTCCAGAGCTGGCTCTTCTTGTCCTCTCTGTATTGTCTTCTTTTAAGATTTAGACTCTTTTTAGAATATTGTTCTGTTCCATTAGAATATAGGGCAGGGGTTATTTTGCCTTTTGTATTTGTATCTTTAGCTCTTAGCACAACGCTTTTTCAAAATTTATTCATTCACTCATTGTGAGTTAGATTTATTTATCTTGGTCCCAGAGAACTAGGACTAACAAATTGATGGAGTAAAGGGAGCCAATGATTTAAATAAAGGGAGCAGGACAAAGTCCTAACAATTAGAACCTCTAAAGATGTAATCAATTAATTACCCAGTTAAATAGTGAGTTCTCCATCACTAGAGGGCCTCAAGAAAATCTGGATGATGAATTTTGGGGGATTCCCATTCGGTCTTAGGTTAACTGGCACGTCTCTAAGGTCCTTTCAAACTTTCTGAGTCACTGATTCTTCCTTATTCTCAATACTGTTTTGCATTAAAAAAAAAAAAAAAAAAAAAAAAAAAAAAATCTTTATCTAAGCATGAGTTACCTGGGATAGAGAACTGACTTTGAAGCTAGGAAAAACTAAGTTCAATTACCAATTTTAACATATTTGTTGAGTGACTCCGGGAATAATACTAGATCTAAGTAATGTTTTTGCAATTTTATTTTTGATTTATAGAATAAAACAAGCATTTCCATAACAGTACAATAAAAAAGATGACTACACATGAAACTGCCAATCTACTAGGCACAATTTGCTATACCTTTGAAATGTACAGCAAAATTATCATGTAAAGTTCTTTTTTTCCCTAGAGATGGCTATTCTGTAGGTGTATCCATGTGTATAAAATGTGTAAATATATATTTATATATGCATCTATATTTATATATGTAAACTTTTTCTACAATGCCTATTCTATACATTCCTACTATATATAATTATTCTATACATATATTCTATACATATACATCTTTCTCTGGATGCAGATAACTCTAAGTACTTTTTAAGCCTCTAAATAAGAGATCTGACCTGAAGTGGTAGAGGAAGTTTTTTTTTGTTTGTTTTGTTTTTTATACAAGGGTTCCCTACATGAATGAATCATAGCCCCAGTTCTATACACTTATTTCTCTCTCCCCTTCCCTTCCTCCCCACTCCTCTCTCTCATATATACACACACACTTTTAATTACATTTTAAAAATTAAATTACTTACAAAAAATCAAATAAGACTACTTTTATTTTGGTAGTTTTCTCAGATTCTATGATTTTTTTTGTTCTAAGACTTGTGATCCTGCAAAAGAGACCCTGGGATGTCGCACAATTAGTATTGGGAATCACTGACCTAGATATTGTACCAAGATGATAGGTGCTACATAAATATAATAAATTATACTGAGAGGGTTCCCCAGGCTCTTCTCTCTACTTGTGCAGATGTTACAGAAATAGTCTGAGGAGACTTTGAAGGATATTTCAGAGCAGAGAGCTCAGCACCTTTGGCTCTTTTTCTTTAACCATGTGTTCAAGTGATATTCTTTGGCATCAAATAGATATGTTACTGCTTTTGATTTTTCCTTCAATTGAAATGCATGTAGGCCAAGCTAGCCTGTTCTTCTGGATGGGCGAGTCTGCCAGCCTTTTCTGCCTCTGCTAACATTTGATTTCTCTCTTCACTCTCTGTTGATAGAGTCCAAACCATTGTATCTAATTTTCTGATTGAACATGAATGAAAATAGAGGGGTAAATGACAGACCTGGTAGTTCTAGTCACACACTGTTATGGCTTCCCCAGGTTTTCAAAAAGGTGCTACCTTAGTATTTGCCCAAATCCCAAGAACAAGTCAGTGGAGAACTAGTGCAAATTGCATGAGCCTGGATTGTTGGGTGTTTAATAAATTGTACTAATGATGATAATGGTGATGATGATGAACATACATTAATGTCACAATGAAATGAGAATCTCATTCACAAATTTTGCACACATTGCTGATGAATGAGCATGATTTCTATAACTGTTTTGTTTCTCTGACTTCCTCCGATCCCACCCGCCTGACCTTGCCTTCTGACACCCATACCTTCCTGCTATCAGGCAGTGGGATTTTTCTCTAACAGATAATTACCTAGTTTTTATTTGGTTCCCACCCACAGCCTTTTCGGAGCGGGCACCTCTTGGGCTGCTGCCTGTAAGTAGCTCCATTCCAGACTGACACAGCTGTTTGTGAAGTTGGTCCCAGGGTTCTAATAACCCTGCTTGGCATTTTCACCTTCCTGAGAGTTTTAAAAACAAGGTTGAATGCACTACTATAGATTATTTTTTTTTCTAATTTAAAATAGCTGATCCATCTGCAGAATAATCAAGGGGCCTAAACCAGGACACTCTCAATGAGCAGCACGTCTGGTGTTTGCAAAACACTGAAAGCAATAAATAACTACATATATATAGACCCAAGCTGCTAAGCTATAGAAAACATAGGTAGCTGCTTTATTAAGTGCAGACTATACTGGAAAAGTGAAAACAATAATAAAAGAGCCAATAAAACCTGGGACGGTAACAGCTCATACTTTTTTCTTCCCTGTAAGACCAAATCCATGGTCTTACAGATTGGGGAGGTCAGCCAGATCATGTGTTATCCTCTGTAAAAAGAAATGTTTTGATCTTTCTTTTGATTTTAGAAAATTTGAAGATCATAAGTAGAATAATGGATTTGTATTGTTTTATGTACAAGGCCATAAGAAAAGATAGCTGGATTTCAATATTCCACCTTTTAACTACTTGACATTTCCAGGTTTGCTTCAATCCTAGGTGTCCTAAGAATAATTCTTAGCTAATTATTTCCTAAGTGTAAATGAAGAGAGTCAGAGAATTTTAGAGTTGATGAAATAAGTGTCACCTAGACTGATGTATCCAAAAGTAACCCCTCACTATAACATAGCTAACAAATGATTGCCCAGCATCACCTTGGAAGTCACTGATAAGGATGAAAACTATTACCTCCCAAAGGAAATGAATGATTCTCCTGTAACTAAACAAAGTGTGGGAAAAAGTAAGTAATTCTATATTCTAATTAGTGAGAACTTCTAAGAAAACTCTAAAGTACTTGACTATATAATAGTTTTCTACCAGTATCTTATATCAAATTATACAATAAACTACAAATGAAAAAGCTAATGCTGAAATGTTAACATGCTTAAAAAATGAGAAGAAAATATAAAATGAAAAAAGAGAAGGCAAAACAAGATAAAATATTTTATTTTTATTATTTAAGTTTTTAAAAGTTTTGTATAAACAAAATCAATATAGTTCAGAAAAATATTTTATGAGGGAGAAAAATGCATCAAATATCTCTATCCAGAAAAGCCTGGAAAGACTTATCTGAACTGATGCTGAGTAAAGTAAATAAAACAAGAAAACAATGTACCAGATTGTGTGATTGTGGAATAGATTTAACTCTTCTCAGCAATACAATGATCCAAGACAATTCCAATAGACTGGAAAATGCCTTCTACTGCCAGATGAAAAAACTATAGAGATATGTGTATTGAAGCATACTATTTTAATTTTGATTTTTTTCTTTTTTTCTCATGATTTTTCCGTTTTGTTCCAATTTTTCCTTCACAACATGACTGATAGGAAAATATAATTAAAATGTCTTTTTTTTTTTTGGAGGCTGGGGGTTAAGTGACTTGCCCAGGATCACACAGCTAGAAAGTGTTAAGTGTCTGAGATCAAATTTGAACTCGGGTCCTCCTGAATTCAAGGCTGGTGCTCTATCCACTGCGCCACCTAGCTGCCCCAAATATATTTAAAATGATTGTATATGTACAACTTATATCAAGTTGCTTGTTCTCTTGGAGAGGGAAAAAGAGGGAAGAAAAAAATAGAAGTTAAAATCTTAGAAAAATGAATTTTGAAAATTACATTTATATATAATTAAAAAATAAAATATTATTTTTTAAAATCTGAAATCCAAAATGCATGAGAAATGAGAAATCGATGAGCTCTAATAAATACATATTATTTATTATTTTTACAATTTTTTAAAAAAATATTTTATTCTGAACTTAAATAAAAGAAGTATTTCCATAACATAGTAGAACAGAAAAAATGCATATGAAATTGAAAATCTAGTATGTAAAATTGGCTAGCCCTTTTAAATATACACTACAGCTAAAATGTAACTTTCTTTTTTCCCCTTCCCTTTGCCTCTCTACCCTAGAGACAACTACCCTTAGACACAAATATCACAAATAAGTATATATGGAAAACCATTCTTTAGATATGTCTATTTGTCAGTTCTTTCTCTTGATTCAGATAGCATCTTCCTTCATATGTCCTTTGTAGTTAATTTGGATATTTATAATAGTTATAATGACTTAATCATACAAAATTGTTCTTAAAACATTATCATTATTACTGTTTATGGTAACCAAAAGATTCTTAAACTGTGGGTCATGACCTCATATAAGGATCACATAATTGAATGTGAGAGTTACAAAATTATGTTTTATATCAGTATTTTATCTGTATACCTATTTTCTATAACTATATACCCAGAATTGCATTAAAATTTCTTCAGTGAAAAGGGATCATGATTGGAAAAAATATATATTTTTTTTAATTTTTCAAAAAATTTTCATTTATTTATTTATTTACAAAAAGAGATGCACAGGTAATTTTTCCACATTGACCCTTGCAAAATCTTCTGTTCCAAATTTTTCCCTCCTTCTCCCCATTCCCTCCCTTGGATGGCAGGTAGTCCAATGCATGTTAAATATGTTAAAGTATATATTAAATCCAATATTTGTATACATATTTATACAGTTATCTTGCTGCACAAGAAAATTGGATCTAAAAAGAAAGAAAAAAACATGAGAAGGAAAAATGCAAGCAAATAATAACAGAAAGAGTGGAAATGCTATGCTGTGGTCCACAATTATCAGTGTCCCAGTTTTCCCACATCCCCTCCAACATTCCATCATTATTTTTTCCTGTCAACTTAGCCAGTCTGAGAGATGTGTAGTGGTATCTCAGAGTTGTCTTAATTTGCATTTCTCTGATCAATAGTGATTTAGAACACCTTTTCATATGACTAGAAATAATTTAAATTTCTTCATTTGAAAATCGTCTGTTCATATCATTTGACCATTTATCAACTGGAGAATATCTTGATTTCTTATAAATTAGAGTCAATTATATATATATTTGGGAAATGAGTCCTTTATCAGAACCTTTGAATGTAAAAAAAATTTCCCTTCTTTTGCTTTCCTTCTAACCTTGTCTGCATTAGTTTTGTTTGTACAAAAACTTTTTAACTTAATACAATCAAAATTTTCTATTGTGTGATCAATAATAATCTTTAGTACTTCTTTGGTTAAAAATTTCTTCCTTCTCCACAGGTCTGAGAGGTAAACTTGGAAAAAGTTTAAAAAGCCTTTCTGGATACAAAATTCATTTAATTCTATTCATTTCACTCTTTATTATTTTGTGCAAGTCTTTCCATTTTTTCTAAGATCACTGAGCTCATTTCTTATAACATACTAATATTGCATCACAATCATATACCATTTCAAATATAAACCATTATCAACCATGGGAAACTATGATTCAAATAACTAATAACAAGATAAATGCACTTCATTGGGAAAATAGTAGGACAATTCATAAAGAATATTATATATATTGTCAGATAGTCTTGTATCTAATTGGTTTTGCTTAGCTATCCCTTTTTTCATTTCAAAGGAGAGTTAAAAAGAATAGGATAGCAAGTTGAGGAATGAAGTCAGATAAAATACAACAGACATTAATAAAACATGAAGAATTAAAATTAAACATGAATCATTTTATCATTTTATGTGAAAAGAAGCATGGCACAAAAATAACAGTACTGAAGTATGTCAAGAGGCCACGTTGCAGCAAGTTCAGCTTTAGAGATCATCTAATTCAAAGCCTTCATTTCATAAATGAGGGAACTGTGGCCCAGGGGCATGAAATGACTTGTTAAAGTCAAGTCTATAAGAATCCTCTCCCAATACTGTTTTCCCTCCACCATATTACCTATAAGGTAGATCAAAGACAGAGTTGAAAAAGAAAGATCCTATATTTTCTCCTTTAACTTACTCTCATAACATTGTAAAAATTCAAAATTGCATTGGTTGGTTTAATAATAACCACTCTAATTGCCTGCTCTTGCCTTTTGCACAGCACTTGGCCAACCTCCTCATCCTTTCTTCCCCTGATGTGGTCTAGTCATAAGACAATGCCTTTTTCTGGGTCTAGAATTAGGGAAATAAACTTTCAGTGTGTTGCTATAAAGAAGTGTTTGGAGTAGAATAACTGCCATCTACAGGTATTTCTAGTCTTATCAGTTTGCTTAAAAATAACTCCCAAGTGGTTTTTCAATGTGATTTTAGCTACTGCGATGTTTCCCTTGTGTCCACATGGACTTCATGTCGACACCCTCACACTCTGGAAGGCATACCACATAGCTCTTCCTCTTTAAAAGGTCATCTTCAGTGAGCTTTTGCCTTCTTTTGAAATTGAAAATTTTTGCAGGGAACGATGATTAAAAGTGATTTAGGCCTATGAGTGATTTAGCCCTTCCTTCTGGGGACCCTCAGTCGACCTACTGTCCCAGGTTCTCTTAATGATTCTCCACTCCAGTGCTTTCTTTTTTTCCCCTAGATTGGGGAATAGTGGTTGAGATGAGTAACTATCCTATATTATTGTCAGTACAAAATTTTTTATTTTTGTTTTTGTTTTTGTTTTTTTCTGTTATAGATACAATTTCTTGATTCACAAGGGAGCCAATATACTTTTTTCAGGGAAAATTTTTTTTTTCAGTTTGCTTTTTATATCATTGTCAAAGTAATTGATATAAGACCTTATTTTAAATTATACTTATACTTTAAAGGAATTCATCTATTTCTGTTTGTATTCATCTTTATATATTACATTAAGGTCATACATATGTCATCATTACGTTATGTTACATTACATACATCAAACCATTTGATCCTCATAATAAAATTGTGCCATTATTGCTCCCAGTTTACAGATGAGAAAACTGCGGCTCAAAGAGGGTTAAAATTACTTATTCAGGAACATACACTCAGTAATGATACAATGTGAGAACCCAAATCCAAGTCTTCCATGTACTATACCCAGCATATTTTAGATCTATAAATTTAGTAATGCAAAAAAGGGGTGCTAAAGCCATGTCAAACCAATTGATAAATTTTCAGTGTGGAAATTTATATCTTGGAAATTGGCAAATTTCATAAACAGCACCTGATTTATTATTTTGTCGATTGTCTTAACAAAATGATGGAGAAAGTGTTTTAATATTACAGATAAAACTTAAAAGTGGGTTGCATTTTTGTACCACCACCAAGTGAACCAGTTGTTAAATAACACACCCTTGTCTAGAAATGTCCGTAGAAATAACTTAGAGTACTGGTTCTGGCAGCAAACATATTGAGTTCAATATTGGGGGAAAGAGGAAGAAACTCCTTTTTGTTTTCTGAGAGGGAGCAGCTAATATTGATAATTCATTTATATTTGCACTTTAAGGCTTTTAAAGCACATTTTCTCATAGTAACCCTGTTTAAGTAATTGGTACAAGTATTATTAGCCCTATTCTGAAGATTAAGAAAATGAGGTTTTAAGATATTAAAAGATACCTGCTTAAGTATTAATACCTTGCTAATAAGCATTTGGGGCAAGGTTCAAATCCAGATCTCTTGACTTCAGATCTATACTTTCCACTATACCCTGCTATCTTAGACTTTTCAGTTATACTTTTGCTCATCCCTGCTGCTGCAGCAATAGACTAGAAATGGAAGACCCAGTTCTCTGTAGTTGTGTCCACACATCTTTATTTCTCAAAACCCTGAATAAGGATTTCCCTGTGATTGCACTTTGAGCCTATAGCTAGCTTTCAAAAGCTATGGACCATGTCTACTAATGCATTAAGCTTGTGGAGCATTCAGAGTGGGTCTGAACACTTATTATAAACAGTATCCCTTTTCACAAAATAGATGTAAAGACTTCAAAATCTCTCCCATGTGGGAAAGTGTGATTAAACTGTTGCTAATGAAGCTTGGAAGAGCAAAAGAGACAACACATCTGTTGGAGGTGGCTCAAAAACAGAGGCAATGGAATAACAATCAGAATTTTGGACTCAGATTTTGATTAATTTTCTCTTCCTAAACCTAGTCAAGGTGTTTGGTTTTTTTTCCCTTTTTCCTCCATTTTTATAAGTCAGGTGTCTCAATGCTAAAATATGAACACTGAGAACTTTGCCTCTTTTCAACTGCATTAAGATATTTCGAAAATCACTCTATCTTTTTATTTCAACCGATACCTGAATTGGAATTCTTTCTCCAACACGAATGAATAAGTGCACTTACAAAACACCTATTTTTGATCCAGGTATTGTGCTATGCACCTAATAATAAAAAATGTAAAAAAGGAGAAAATCCTCATCTTTTAGAATATTATTTTCTAATGGGGCTAGCTATGCATGCTGAAGAGTGGCTACCAGGGAAGGGAATTTGAGAATGGGGAATTACAAAGATGGTGAATAAGGTCACAGGACAGTTGACTGTCATCTCTTTTATGTAGTATTGATTAGATTATTATTCTCAGTATCTGAAAAAGAGGATACATGGTGAAAACGAATGCTTAGGTCAAAGTTCCTGTAGAAGTTTTATTTGTTTTTTTGTTTTTTCTGGTAAATGACTTATAAAAATGAAGGATGTTATAGAAACAGCTGGATATAATGGATTCATTCACTCACACATCAATCAAGACAATTTGGATCCAGGATGGAATCCTAAAGGTCAGAAAATGAATTCCCCCAGTATCAGGGAGGATAGTCTCAGGAAATTCTTCTGAAAGGCTAACAATTGGCCATCCAGTTTTGCCTTTAAGATGTCTATGTAAAGAGAGAACCCATTACCTACTCTACTTTTTCATTGGTCTTATTAGGAAATTTCATAGTTTTCATAATTCTTATCGGGAAGTCCTACCTTACTCCAAATATTGAGAAAATGTTTATGTCTTTACAATTAAGGCCAATTATGGCAAAGCAAAATAAGACATCTCTCTTGAAAGAAATTATCATTTCCTTTTTCCTCCATTCTTTTTCTTCTTTGGGCCAAATATCCCCAGTTTTTTTTAACTTACTTTTACATGGCATGATCTGCAGACCCTTAACTACCTCTTTTTGAATACTCATGAGCTTACTACAATGAGTCTTTACTACAATGAGCCAACCAGGGACAGATACAATGGATCTATCCTGAATGCTATTTTATTTGTTTGTTTTTTGTTTGCTATATTGCGCTGTTAGCATGGCAACTTCTAAAGGTCCCCAATTCTTTTCAGAGAAATATTTATCTATTCCTTTCTGTACTTGAACTTAATATAGTATTTGCTGATGCCAAGTATAAGATTTCAACATGACATTAGCAAGTTAGAACCTGGAATCTAATCTAATAAAATGAAAATTATTAGGGAGAAAGCCATGGGTGAAAAACTGAACTTTGCAAGTACAAGACAGAGGAGGCGTAATTGGTAGTTATTCTGGAAAAAAAACAAAACAAAACAAAACAACAATCTGGGAGATTGAGGGCAACAATGGCCACCTGAGCTGGCTCTCCAGTGGCCATGCCTTTTCTTGCCTGAGAGAATTGGCTGCTTACCTTGTAACTCTACCCTTGGGCTGAGCTGTCCTGATTGTTGAGTAAGTGAAAACTCACCCATATCTGCCAGCACCATCCTTTTTAATTTGTCTAATTCAATTGTTCATCCTGGCTATTTTGCCATTTACCTTCTTGATGCTTGTGCATCCCAACTTTCTCATCTACTACATGCTCTGTGCACAATAATCAATCAAAAATCAAAATCATTTTGGGAAAAAAAGAAGTAATAATCCACTATTTTGTTGTATTTACTATCCCTGTTACTACTTTCCTTGGACCAATTCTCTGTCTGTCTATCTGTCTGTCTCCCTCCCCCTCCCCTCCTCTCTCTCTCTCTCTCTCTCTCTCTCTCTCTCTCTCTCTCTCTCTCTCTCTCTCTCTCTCTCTCTCTCACACACACACACACACACACACATATATATATATATATATATATATATATATATATATATATATATATATATATATATATGCATACATACATACACCCAAAGGCACATATATACATGTGTGTATGTATAAGGCATCTAGGTGGCACAGAGAACCAGCCCTGAAGTCAGGAAGATTCATCATACTTAATTCAAATGTGGCCTCAGACAATAATAACATGACCCTGGATAAGTCATTTAACCCTGTTCAGCTCAGTTTCTCATATATAAAAGCAGCTGGGGAAGGAAATGGCAAATCATTCCAGCATTTTAGCAAGAAAACCCCAAATGGGGTCACAAAGAGATACAATTAAAATGACTGAACAACAAGTGTATACATATATATTTATACATACACATAAGTGTATTTAATAAGTTTAGTACTTTCATAGGGACTTCATATATATATACATATATAGACATATATGTATGTATATTATATATACTTTTAATAAATAACACATAATAGGTACTTAATAAATTTGTTTTCATTCATTCATACAATCATTCATGAAAGATGGCTAGGTGCTCTATTATTACCTCTCTTCTTCCTTTAGTTTTTACTTCTCTAGTAGTCATTATTCATCCTGTCTTTTGAAGCCAAAAGATCATTCTTTTTGTCACAAAAAAAGAAACAAAATTAGAATTGATTTATATTTTTAGTCCATTATCATTGCCTATCCACAGATAATCCTATCCCATCTTTCAGATTCCTTTCTTCTCTTAAAATGAGAGATGATGTAAAGTTGTGTTCAGAAAAATCTAAAATTAATCTTGCAAAATCTTGTTTTGTGTCTCTATAAGGCAGGAGTTCTGAGCATGGAATTCTGTTAGTTTGTTTGAAAAGAAGTATTTTGATAATCATGTATTAGAAATTATTTTTCCTTGTTATTTTTTCTTGTAGTTTGGTCATTTCAGTTGTGTTCAACTATTTAAATAATCCAGTGGTTTGCCATTTCTTTTTCTTGTTCGTTTCATAGATGAGAAATGCAGGCAAATAGAGTTAAATGGTTTGATCAGGATCATACAACTAGTGATTGTCTGAGACTAGATTCGAATTCAGGTCTTCTGGGTTGTAGTCCTGGTACTCTATTCATTGCACCACCCAGCTGCCATAAAAGAATTGTGAACTGGTGGAATTGTGAACTGATAGAACTGTTACAACCATTCTTTGGAGGAATTTTGAACTAATGCCCTAAAAGTTATACACAGAGGATAAATTGGTGATAGACCCAACGAGAAGGTATTAGCATTAAGAAGTATTGGCAAAGGTTTCCTTGTCTTGTAGAAGATTAAATTTCATTTGGAACTGAGTTAAGTCAGACATGACAGTTGGCAAAGATTGGAAGGAAGAAAATTCCAAAGATGAGAGACAGCCAGAAAAAACCTTGCCTTTAGGAGATATTAATCTTTTGATAGTTAATTTTGATCAGATATGTATTTGCTTTACTTCTTCAAATCATAATAAAGATAATTGATTTAATTGTGGCAGGATAGTACAGATAGGCTAATCTATACTAGCCTTTTTAAAAAGGGAAACAGAATAGACAAATTAAGGGAAAAAGAAACAGATAAACCAAAGGGAAAACTGAGTTTGGGAAAGATGCAGAGATTCTTGAAAGGAATACTGTTACATCCAGAAAGCTGAATAGGAACTTTGGAGGGAGTGTGCATGTAACCCATGTGATCTCAAGAAAGTAATAACCACATGGCCTCTGAGATTTTTATCAGAAAAAAGCAGTGGTTGATATATGAGGTACTAAAATGAGGGGATGAGTTCTTAGACCAAGCTTCTCAGATGTATTAGAAATATTCCTGGACCATTTGGCGTCCAAAGTCAACAATCACAAAGTTACAGAACCACAATATGGAGGACAAACCTCGATTTTGCTCTTTATTGCTAACTTTAAATAAATAGATTGTGAATGTAAGTCAGCCAATACATCTATACTAAGCACTTTTCTATATACTAGGCACTGTATTAAGCATTATGAATATAAAAATATACAAATGACAGATCCTACCCTCAAAGAACTCATAATCTAATGGAACAGGGAACTCTGTACAAACAAACTATAAATGGAATAAAATGGATATAATTAACAGAGGAAAGATCCTAGAATTGGGAAGAATTAGCAGAGGCTTCCCAAAGAAGGACAAGTCAAAATGTCAGCTCATTAGAAATTCCAATTGATTTTCCTCATAAGGAGTCCTTAGTTTCGGAGGAATACAAGAATGAAATATAGTTGAAAACTAGAATATGGAGACCTCCTAGAAAGAGAAGAAGAATTATCTTGATTGCTTATAAGTACAAATACATTTGTGTTTTATTTAAGATTTTTAAATATTCCTATGTTATAGGCAATGTTTTATTAGTCTATGGATTTCAGTGCCAGCCAAGGGATATTTTCCTTTTGTTTCAAAGATAAACACAAGAAAAATTCTAATGTCTTAGAGGAAATCTGGGTGGGGGAATGAGCTAAGGAGTACATTAGTGACAAGCCCTTGAGGTCCAAATTGGTCTGTATAAACCCACGACCTTTATTCTGGGCCAAAAGTTACATAAATAACATGCTATTCCCTTTTAAGATTCATTGAGTGCCCACAATTTGTGGGGCATTGTCCTGAACTCAAAGTGATTTTAGTGTGCAGGGTTAAATGACAAAAATCACAAAGTGAATCAGCAGAAGACTATAAATTTGAACCCACTAATATTTATTCGCTTTCAGCTGTTCTGGGCTTATCATTACATCCTTCTCCACCAAACATAGCTTGGAAAATGTGTATTCCTTTTCATCCTCAGCTCCCAATCAACTGTTATTTCCCACAGAATTTTCTCCAGGTACTCCCTCCCCTTCCTCCTCTTCACTGAAGTAGTGTCTCTTGTCATTTTTCACTTTCCCTCTTCCTTGTCTGTAGCTCAGTGCTTTATTTCCTTTTCCAGCTCTGTAAACCCTAAACATGTCCTCATGTTGATTCCAGAGTATCAGATCCTCTAGTGGGTTGACATTACTCAGTTTGAAAGAGAGATCAAGTACAGGGGAAGAATGATTTATGAGACTTCTCTCACAGAGGCAGGCCACTCAGCGTATTCTAAAATAATTCAGCATCTCCTTCCTTGCATAGGCAGAGAGTGGCCCTCATTGTGGAGGCCTGGCCCCCCAGAGTGCTGGGAGGAGGGCAGAGAAATGCTCTCATCAGAAAATTAGAGGGAAGAAGTTTAGGAGGTGTTGAAGGAGACTTGGGATTTTTCTGAGTGTTTTGTGTGGCTCTCTCTGGCCACTTTCCTCTGAGTTTCAGTAGGGTGCTTGATAGCACAAAATGTTCTCATATTCTGCTTGATTCCAACCAGTAGCAAAGGAGTGGGCCCGAGTTGGCTCACACTGTAAGTTGGCAACAACTGGTCCACAACTTTTGATCTCCTTTTTGGAGATTTCCATCAGAACTGACCATTGAAGAGTGGGTAAGGAGCCAGGCCATATTCATTCCTACAAGAGCCAGCCTGTTCATTTCTGAGCCAGCCTTCTTCAAAGGGTTGGAATTTCCCCCTTTCCTTATTCCTATCATTACCCTAAAATATGATCATAGCTCTCCCACCATTCTGCTCTCAATCAGTCATCATTTGCTTTAGGGAAACAATTTCAAATGACTGGCAGCCGCCTAGTAAGTAAACATGGTAGTGATGCTAAGTTTAGAATCAAAGGTCCTTGATTTGAAACCAATTTCCTTTACTTAACACGTGGGTGACTTTAGGCAAGTCAATCTTTCCTGGGTTAAATGAGAAGCTAACTTTAGAGGTTCTTTGGGAATCTTTTATGCTACTGGAAAGGTATTTCCCTCAGCATGCTCTGCCTTGTATGCTCGAGAGCCAACACAGAGAAGAGTGGAAGTGAACGAAGTCTTCCTAGTATCTGGAACAAGTCCTTTTCCATCAGTCACCCTCTAATCTGACCTATCTTGGAAGTTATGGAGCAGAAGAGACTCCCCAAAGTAGCCCCTTCAGAGTCCTATTACCTGGAGATAACCTTCACCTAATCTGTTTTATGTCATTCTAATTTTTGACCATATCACTTTCATTTTCTTTCCCTAGGGTTGCGACTTCCTTACTGCTAAGAATTAGCTTCCCTTCCCAAATATTTCCTTTGTGCAATTGCTCAGCTATAGACTAGAACCTGAGATCTGGGGACAAGGACTTGGATGCAGTTCCAGCCTTTGCCACTAACTTAGGCAAGACAATTAATTTGTTTAGCACTCAGTTTTCTGATCTGTAAAGCAAGGATGTTAGGCTGTTATCTAAGCTGTTATCTAAGGTTCTTTCCATCTCTAACATTGGCTATATTCCAAGCTGAAAATTTATATATTGTGATTTCTGAAGGAAAAGGATAAGGAAAAGGAGGAGAAAAAGAAGAAGGAAAAGGAGAAGGAGAGCAGGAGGAGAAGGAAGGAAAGGAGGAAGAGAAGGAAGAAGAAAAGGAGGAGAAGGAAAGAGGAAGAAGGAAACAAAAAGGAAGAAAGAGAAGGAGAGACTTAGAAAGCATTTTGTGAATATTATCATATTTCATCCTTTATAATAACCCTGGAAGGTAAATGCAATTAGTATTTCCATTTTATTGAGGCTGAGAGAAGTTGTTACTTGCCCAGGTTCACATACCTAGTAAGATCTAATACAAGGTTTGAACTCAGATTTTGCTGATTCCAATTGAGTGTTATTCCCCATGTCACCTGGCCGCTTCGGTATATAAAAAAGAGCTATAATTCCATTTTCTAGTCTCACTAGCATGTATCATTATCTGTCTTCTAACATAGGGAGAGTAAAGATTTATAGTCGGCCAGGGATCTCAGAAATCTTTCTCACCCTCTGGACCTTATACAAATATATTTTGTGTAAAATAAGGGTATAAAATAAAGAAATAAGGGTCTGAAGAGGTAAAACTATTTGCCCAAGGTCACACAGCTGGCCCAACAGGCTTTATACCCAGGTCTTCAAATTTCTATAGTGGTTCTTTCTACTTTCATAAAATTTATTATCTTTAAAGATATTTTAAAAACAAACAAAAACTTCTTGGCCAGAAGGAATTCTTCTTTTTGTCCCCATTTTCCATCATCCTTTGCTACATATTCATTGATCTGGGTTATATCCAAAGCATTTGGATGACAAAAGATTTGTCTGGATGATGAGAAATGAAATAAAATCATGTTCTAGTGAAATGTGATGTGCCCTCCCCTCCACACATGCCCAAGAAAGGCTTTAGCAATCTTTATTTGGAAAATGTCCTCCTTGTCTTGGTTTTATCCCCAGTGTCCTGGCTGACTAACTGTTGACTTATCAGGCCTTACTCTCTCTGCTAATGGTCCTCCATAAATAAACCCCCGGAACAGTGATCGAGAACGATCATAAAAGGCAGGCTAATAAATTAAAGCTGATGTTACAATAAACCAGAGAGCCCTTCACCGGCAATTTTATGTCTCTCCTTGAGTCTGTGGCTCTGCCAAGAGGGAACAGCATACCTTCATTCCACTGCTCATTTTCCTATTGGTTTATGAATTTTGTGACTCTTGAAAATTTAACCAAGAAGTAGAACTGGATGCTTGTACTTCTTTTGGGAATTACACATCCTTTTGTCGTAAAAAATGAGCTAAAATCAAAGAAGAAATAAGAATTAAAACAGACATATATGGACTTTGTATTCTAGGTGAATTTACTTGGGAAAGGTCTTGGAGTCAGAATGTTGGGACAGTGTATGTTCCAATATGGATCCTATGAAAATAAAATCATTTTGCAAATATGAGTTTTTGTTTCTTTGACTGTAAATAAGGATGATGATGATGATGATGATGATGATGATGATGATGATGACGACAATAAAAACAATGATGATAATAGCTAGAACTTAAATGGTACTTTTAGCCTTGTACAGCAGTTTACAAGTTACTATCTGATTTTGTTTTCAAAACAACTCTGTAGGTGCTATTTTTATCTCTGTTTTAAAATGAGGAAGGCAAAAATTAAGTGACCTGCTCAAGGTCCAATAGCTAATAAATGTTTAAGGCCAGACTTGAATTCAGGTCTTCCTGAATCTAGGTCCGGCAATCTATCTACTTTACCACCTTGGGAATATTTTCTGTATTTTCTATCTATTTTCTATCTTTTCTTGTGATCCTCTGAATAGTACCACAAGTTCATTGCTAAATGTGTTATTATCCCAATTTTAAAGGGAGGACAGGGGGTTTTAGAAGTTCTCAGATTCAATCACTTCATTTTTAACCTTATTTTCCATAGGTATACTGAGGCCTAAAGAGTCAGTTATTATAGAGTTAATAGTCTGTCTTCTGCCAGACTGAGCTACCTTCATAGAGAAGAATTGTCAACAGAGACATATTATGAGAAGAAAGAGGGAGAGCATTTTGTGTTGTTGTTGTTCCTGTTTAGTCATTTCAATTATGTCCAACTCCTCATGAACCCATTTAAAGTTTTCTTGACCACCATCTCAGACCCTGATAGGAACAGCCCATGATCCTACACTCCAAAGCCTTGGGAATAGCAATTCTTCTAATATAGTGTCTGGATAACAATCCCAATGGAGATGTAGCCTGACAATTGTTTTTGTAGGGGCTAGAGCCATGGTGTCAAAAACAACAACAACAACAATAACAACAAAAAAATAGAAAAGAACATTTTTGAATCTGCTTGATCTTCCCTGCAAGATTATTACTTCAGCCATGGACTTCATATTTCCTCTGGATTCTTTATCCTTGGGATTCCTCCTACCCTTTAAGTAGAGGGTAGACATTGGAAACTTGGCCAAGAATATCTTTCCTTCATACATAGCTGCTCTCCTCTGAGCTTCTCTAATACACTCTTGCACTGAGTGCTTTTCTTTTTTTATTATTAAAGTTATTTATTTACAAAGCATATGCATGGGTAATTTTTCCAACAGTGACCCTTGTATAACCTTTTATTCCAAATTTTCCCTCCTTTCCCCCACTCTCTCCCCTAGATGGCAGGTAGTCCAATACATGTTAAATATTTTGAAATACATGTTAAATTCAATATATGTATATTTACCAGTTAACTTGTTGCACAAGAGAAATCGGATCTTAAAAGAAAGAAAAAGTAAAACTGAGAAAGAAAACAAAATGTAAGCAAACAACAACAGAGAGAGAGAATGCTATGCTGTGTTCTCTATTCTATTCCTATGGTTCTCTCTCTGGATGTAGATGGTTCTCTTAGTCACTGAACAAGTGATTCTCTTTTTTAATGAATAATTGGAACTGGTTTGAATCATCTCAATGTTGAAGAGGGCCACGTCCATCAGAACTGATCATCGTATAGTCTTATTGTTGCTGTGTATAATGATGTCCTGATTCTGCTCATTTCACTCAGCATCAGTTTATATAGGTCTCTCTAGGCTTCTCTGAAATCATCCTGCTGATCATTTTTTACAGAACAACAATATTCCATAACATTCATGTACCACAATTTATTCAGCCATTCTCCAATTGATGGGCATCCGTTCAATTTCCAGTTTCTAGCCACTACAAAAAGGGCTGCCACAAACATTTTAATATCTCTTTGAGATATAAACCCAGGAGTAACACTGCTAGGTCACAGGGTATGCACAGTTTGACAACTTTTTGAGCATGGTTCCAAATTGCTCTCCAGAATGGTTGGATCTGTTCACAGTTCCAACAACAACATATCAGTTTCCCAGTTTTCCCATAACCCCTCCAACATTTATCATTATCTTTTCTTGTCATCTTAGCCAATCTGACAGGTGTGTAGTGGGATCTTAGAATTGTTTTAATTTACAATTCTCTGATCAATAGTGACTTGGAGTACTTTTTCATGTGGTTACAAATGATTTCAATTTCTTAATAGTTTCAATTTCTTCATCTGAAAATTGTCTGTTCATTATCCTATTCATATCACCATTTGTCAATTAGAGAATGCCTTGAACTATTATAAATTTGAGTCAATTCTTTATATATTTTAGAAATGAGGCCTATATCAGATCCTTTGGATGTAAAAAATGTTTTTCCAGTATATTGTTTCCCTTCTAATCTTGTCTGCATTAGTTTTATTTGTAGAAAGAATTTTCAACTTAATTTAATCAAAATTATTTTATGATCAATAATGATCTCTAGTTCTTCAATCACAAATTCCTTCCTCCTCCACAAATTTGAGAGGTAAATTATCCTATGTTCTTCTAGTTTGTTTATGATACCATTCTTTATGTTTAGATCATGAACCCATTTCGACCTTATTTTGGTATATGATGTTAAGTGTGTATCTATGCCTACTTTCTCCTTTACTAGTTTCCAATTGTACCAGCAATAGTGTCAAATAGTGAATTCTTATCCCAAAAGCTGGGGCCTTTGGGTTTGTCAAATACTAGACTGTTGTAGACATTGGTTATTTTGCTCTATAAACCTAACTTATTCCACTGATCAACTAGTCTATTTCTTAGCCAATACCAAATGGTTTTGGTGACAGCTGCTTTATAATATAGTTTTAGATCTGGTACAGCTAGGTCACCTTCATTTGTTTTTCTCTTCATTAATTCCTTTGAAATTCTTGACCTTTTGTTCTTCCACATGAATTTTTTTTGTTATTTTTTCTAGTTCAATAAAATAGTTTTTTGGGAGTTTGATTAGTATAGCACTAAATAAATAGATTAATTTAGGGAGTATTGTCATCTTCATTATATTCACTCAACCTATCCAAGAGCATTTGATATTTTTCCAATTGCTTAGATGTGACTTTATTTGTGTGGAAAGTGGAAAATTTATGTGTGAAAATTTTATAGTTTTCCTAATATAGTTCCTAACTTTTCCTTGACAGATGAATTCCCAAATATTTTTATTAATAATTATTTTAAATGGAATTTCTCTTTGTATCTCTTGCTGTTGGATTTTGTAAGTGATATATAAGAATGCTGATGATTTATGTGGATTTATTTTGTGTCCTGCAACTTTGCTAAAGTTGCGGATTATTTCTAATAGTTTTTTGAGTTGATTCTCCAGGGTTAAGTATACCATCATATCATCTGCAAAGAGTGATAATTTGGTTTCCTCATTACCTACTCTAATTCCTTTAATCTCTTTCTCAAGTCTTATAGTTGAAGCTAGCATTTCTAATACAATATTAAATAGCAATGATGACAGTGGGCAACCTTGTTACACCCTGATCTTATTGGAAATGGTTCTAGTTTATCACCATTACATATGATGCTTGCTGGTGGTTTTAAATAGATGCTGCTGACTGTTTTAAAGAGAAGTCCATTTATTTCTATACTCTCAAGTGTTTTAATAGGAATGGGTGTTAGATTTTATCAAATGCTTTTTTCTGCATCTATTGAGATAATCACATGTTTTGTGTTAATTTGGTTATTGATATAGTCAATTATGCTAATAGTTTTCCTAATATTGAACCAGCCGTGCATTCCTGGTATCAATCCTACTTGGTTGTGGAGTATTATCCTGGGGATACTTATCTGCAATCTCAATGCTAATATTTTATTTAAGATTTTTGCATCAATATTCTTTAGGGAAATTGGTCTATAATTTTCTTTCTCTGTTTTCATCCTACCTGATTTAGATATCAGCACCATGTCTTTGTCATAAAAGGAATTTGATCGGAGTCCTTCATTCCCTATTTTTTCAAATAGTTTATATAATATTGGGGTTAATTGTTCTTTAAATATTTGGTAGAATTCACATATAAATCCATCTAGTCCTGGGGATTTTTTCTTAAGGAGTCACTGGATACTTTTCTAAACCATCCTGTTTCTCTAGATCTTCCCTCAGCTTTTTAGCTTCCTTTTGTGTGTTGTCTTTGTCCATTAGATTTTAAGTTCATCAGAACCAGCTACACCCAGCAAAAGAAGACTGGGAAATGAGTGTGGACCACAACATAGCATTTACACTCTTTTCTGTTGTGATTTGTTTGCTTGCATTTTTGTTTTTCTTCTCAATTTATTTTTACCTTTCTAAATCTGATTTTTCTTGTGCAACAAGAGAACTGTATAAATATGTACACATGTATTGTATTTAAGATATACTTTAATATGTTTAATATGTATGAGACTGCCTGCCATCTAGGGAAGGGGAGGAGGGAAAGAAGAGAAAAGTTGGAAAAAGAAGTGTTTGTAAGGGTTAATGTTGAAAAATTATTCATGCATATGTTCTGTCAATAAAAAGCTATAATAAATTTTTAAAAAAGATTTTAAGTTCACTGGGTACAGGGGCCGACTTTTGCTTTTCTTTTTATCCTCAGTATTAGCACAGTATTTGGCAAATAATAGAAAAAGAATGAGTGTTTTTTGCCTGCCTGCCTGCCACCCAAAGATCTTTACCATTTTCAAATAGTTCAACACCCAAAAGCTGAAATAGTTTTATTATTGGAAATGACACTAAAGAAGAGACATTGCTTTGTTGTAACACTATCCATCTGACTTATAACTAAACTTGTGTTATCTCTTCCATACATAAATAAATATTAGATACATAGATACATGTATGAGGGGGTGTAGAGGATTTGGGAGAGATAAGACTACCATCTAAGATAACCTGGAAAGGTTGCCCTTTCTGCAACTGCACCTATAGCAACTTCAGACTATTGTATTTGAGTAAAGTTTTGAAGTCAAAAATTGAAAGTGGATAGGGGAATCATAGGGATTGGCCATGGAAGAGGAGATGAAAGATAGAGCTACTTGTTTGGGAAATATCACATTCAATTAGATAGGAGAAAGCTTGGGTGAGAGTAAAAGTTTAAATTAAAGAATTCAAAAGGTGTATGATTGTAAAAAAAAAAAAAAAAAAAAGATTACTAAACAAAGGAGGTTATGTTTGATCTTGGAGATATTAGAGAACTACTGTAGTATATTGAATAGCAAGGTAGAGCATAGTCATATCTGTGCTTTAAGAAAGTCACTTTTACAGTGGTAACTAATCATTAACTCAGTTTGAAATGGAATAGATAAATTATTTTTAAGTTAAAAATAAAATTTTAAAAAGTTGATCCTTTGAGCTAAAATGTAATAGCTATATAGAGAGTTCAAATGCAAGCTATAAGGATTATAACTCCTAATTATATAATCCGTAGGACAGTACATTTAAAAGTATATAAAATGCTTTTAAAATGTAAATGTTTTATTATTCTAATAGATCTCTAGAGAAATTTCTAATTAATACATCACTACAGGCAATTTACAATCTCTAGCTAATTTTCTTATCACTATTTTCAATGCATGGTGTTAGGGTCAATCCTTAACTGCTTCAGAAGAAGTATGAGATATACATTTAGAAATCATCCCTTCATAATGCCATTTCATATAAATCCTAAGATTCTTGGTAAGCCAATTATAAAAATACATGTTTGTTGATAAGGCTTAGGAAATAACACCAGCAAACGGTGAGTGACTTAGAAACCCAGATTCATCACTGACTTTGAAATAATAATTGATCTTTTTAAAAAATCTAGGATTTCTGTGAATTTAGTAGGGTAGAAATGTTTTTAGAAACTATTTGGGCACTTTACAAGTGGAAAGAAAATATACTTCATTCCACTGTATGAATAAACAGGATGAAAAAGACAATCTGAATTGGCAACTTAAAAAATCATTTTAAGTTTTCCCCTTGCCAATCCTACTGGAAATGTTAAATTTTCTTTTGTCCTAAAAAATCTATAATTAAACAATAAAAAATGCAAAAGAACATTGTTGATGAACTAAATATGTATCTTTGACAGAATACATAAAATACGAATATGTATAGGTTTAGTTAATAAATAAAATATAGAATTAATAATAAAATCATATAAATGTCAACAATTTTTGATGAGGGATATGCTATAACAGCTTTTCCCAAATTATTTTTTGTGGAACCCTGATGTTTCAAAACTATGATATACAAGGTTTTATTTTGTTTTCTTTTGAGAAGATTTTTATGTCAGTGATATTTTTCTTTAAAATATTAATAATGGAATTATGCATGGAATCATGATACTGTGTGAACCAGTTTTGGTGTCATAAAAACTGATTATCATTTCTTGGCTCTAGTCACTTCTGTCCAACCTTTGTTTTTTACCTATCTATGTAATTCATGTCCACAACTATTCTGTGATCAATTTCCAATCCAAACCACTATAACAAGTAGTTATTGTCTGTCATATGTGAGATACTGTGAGATAATAGGGATATAGTGACAAATATAAAAAAAATCTCTACCTTCAAGAAACTTGTATTCTCCTAAATTGCAACATGTTAAAGAAGCAGGAACATGCATGATCAATAAATTATCAACAAACATTTATGAAGCATCTATTATATGCAAGCTATTATTCCGCATAATGGGATACAAAGAATAAAACAATCCTTCCTTACAAAGAGTTAACATTCTAATGGGGAGACAACAAATATTTATTTGAGTAAGCACAAAATAAATATAGAGATAATTAACATGAGGCAATTGGGGAGAGAAAAGGACACTAGCAGTTGGGAGGTATCAGGAA